>NC_136949.1:9052370-9229870 GCF_949987615.1 Pollachius pollachius
AGGAAGGGGACAGAGAGAAGGGGGGAGGAGGGAGGAGGGGAGGGAGAAGGGAGGAGGAGGGAGAAGGGAGGGAGGGAGGGAGGGAGAAGGGAGGAGGAGGGAGAAGGGAGGGAGGGAGGGGAGGAGGGAGGAGGGGAGGGAGAAGGGAGGGAGGGAGGGAGGGAGAAGGGAGGAGGAGGGAGAAGGGAGGGAGGAGAGAGGAGGGAGGAGGGAGGGAGGGAGGTGGGAGGGAGGGAGGGAGGAGGAAGGTCTGAGGAGGGAAGGAAGCAGGACTGGAAGGAGGGAGGGAGAGGGGCAGGAAGGGGACAGAGAGAACGCGAGAGAGAGAGAGAGAGAGAGAGAGAGAGAGAGAGAGAGAGAGAGAGAGAGAGAGAGAGAGAGAGAGAGAGAGAGAGAGAGAGAGAGACTGAGAGAGGGGTTCTGGGTACAGCAAGGCATTAATTTACCTCAAGGGTGTCATTCTCCCCTCCCCCCCCCCCCCCGCTCTCACTCTCCTCATCCCTTCTCCTTCGGTAGACCCTTCTAGTTTCCACTCTTTCCCAACCCCTCACCCAATGTTCTCCATCCACTTCCTGTCGGACCCATCTCCTAATCAGCAAAACACCTCTTCTAATCTCTCTCTCTCTCTCATGCCGCCCTATCTTCTCTGCCTCGTCCACCCATCGGTTCACATTTTCATTGTGACCTCCCTGGCTCTGTCACTGTGACTGAAAGCTTGACAAAACATCTCCTCTGTACGAATGCTAGTTACGCCTAGCCTAGTGAGACTGTCCCGATCTGGCCAGTTCGCATTAGCTCTTTCTCTTTCTGCAGATTGGCCTGGCCTTGATCCCGTCAAAAAAACTATTCCAAATCGTATAACACTTGTACCAACCAGCACTCGGGTGGTGAGACGGCTTTTCTCAGATTACGTCATGTTTTTGCTTTATTTCAAATATCGGATTCGGCAAGAGCAAAGAGAGTGCAAGTGTCGCACTGATTGGCTGGAGCTCTTCGAACAACGTAAGGCTGCAGCCATACTTGGAAACAATTGCGTTCTCGGGCCACGGTCAGAAAAACATATTCATTTGCAAGACCCAAACGTGCAATATCAGTTGGGTCTCACAAGGCTAAGTTACACCACTTATTAAATACTTTTTCCTTTTTGTAAGTGATTCCTTCTACCCACTGCAGGAGTTGATTATCATATTAAGAGCAAGAGTAAACTTTGTTTCCAGTGTCCCCCCCTCCTCCCAACTCCCCCCCGGCAGCACTGAAGTGCTGACGCTGGGGAGTAAAGAAAAGGCTGCCCTGGCACGGTGCTTTGGTTTGGGCTGCTCTTTGAAGAGCAAGTAGGTCAAGCCTTTTCCCTTTTTAATCCCTACATAATCTGGCCCTTGGTCTGATGGCAGAACAGCCCTAGAACACCACAGGAGGAGCGGGAGAGAGGGATAGAAGGAGAAAGGGAGAGTGAGAGGGAGAGAGAGAGGGAGAGGGAGAGAGAGAGGGAGAGAGAGAGAGGAAGAGAGAGAGTGGATTTTGGTGCTAGATAGATCTTTGTAAGATCCTACCCAAACAAAGCATCTTGCACGATGTGGTCTGATTCATGCAGTTACATCTGCTGACTTTCACTTTGCTTTGATATCCCTTATGAAATAGTAATAACAGCCGATTGTTGAAATAAAAAAAACCTCAGCGTGTTATTTGAAATATTTATGCGTTTCAAATTCTTTTTCATTACTAAATTGTTCAGCGCAGATATCTAGGGTTCACAGTGACACAACTAATAAATCCTCATTCCCTAAAGAAATACAATATATATCTGACAAAGGGAGTTTGTATCAAGACCATATGTTTCATGCACGTGTGCTTCACCCAGAAGCTCTCTGATTGGTTACATTTGAGGGGAAGGGGCTGTGCAGTCAGCTGTGCTGCGATTTGCAGAAGCAACACACAGTACAGGTTTTCCAGAAATATCGCTGCCCCGATGCAGTTACCCTTTTAGAGGGCAATTTGCTATAAAACAACATCGCCAGTCATGTCTGAGAACGACAAGGCCGGTGTAATTCTATTGGTTTTGGGGGAGGGGGAGGGATGGCCATCAACAAAAGACATCTACACCACAACCCCGAAAATATTGGATGGACACTTATTGGAAGAAGGAGAAAACAAACATTGTTGTTTTGATGTTTTTGTAGAGAATGTTAGCAATAAGAAATGTTTCCCTTTACCTTTTACAACAGTCAATTGTTTGAGAATCAGGGCTGGAGAGGCTTGATGAAAGATGGTCACGCACACACACACTTGCATGTGTGTGTGCGTGCGTGCATGCGTGTGTGCGTGCGTGCATGTGTGTGTGCGTGTGTGTGTGCCTGTTGGAGAGGCCGATCGATGCCATTCAATAGCTTCATCAATAACTAAGAAAAACAACTAAGCGAAGCACAATGCTTCTTACTTCTTACAATGCTTCGTCGTCATAGTAGAATATTCTATGTGGAATATCATCTCTACTCGATGTGGACAGACAGTGTGTTGGGCCATTTTGTTTGTTGTGTTTGGAGCTCATGACGTATGCTGCTAGTTCGCCGAGCTCCAGTTCAATAAGCAGCTATTGCCTCTCCTCTTTTAGATCTTGTAAAATTAAACAAATTCAGTCTGACGGCAACCCGTTACTTTAGATACTGGCTATCGCGGGCCCGCTGTGGTGGATGAGTGTTAATAAGCAGCTAATGTATTTGCTATCATTCCAAATCAGCGTTACAGAGAGACATAGGGAGTGAGAGACAAAGAGAGAGAGATGGGGAGAAAGAGAGAGGGAGAGAAACAGAGAGAGAAGGAGAGAGAGCGAGAGACAGAGAAAGAGGGAGAGCAAGAGACAGAGAGCGACAGAGAAAGAGAGAGAGGGAGAGAGAGGGAGAGCGAGACAGCGAGCGCAGAATGGATCCTTCTCTTCAGCACTTTAGATAGCGCATCTGCGCACCGCTCTCCTTATCAAGTCCCAAGTTCATTTTCTTATATCGATGTGCAGATCTACGGCTCAGCTCCACCCAAAGGCAGCCAGACCTGCTTCACAGGGCACCGAGATATACAACCCCACCCCACAACCGCCGCTCCTCTCTCCATTCCGCCCTATCCCTGTTCTCTTGCCTCATCTCTCCTCCTTTCATCCCTCACCTCCACCTTTCCTTCATCCGTTTTCTCGTTCTCCTCCCATCACTGGTCTCTGAACGTTTCCTCTTCCCCTTCCCTCTCCCTTGTTTGCCTCTCCCCTCCCCACTGACCCTCCCCCTTGTCCTCCCTGCTCTTGTCTTGAGCTTGCAGTCACGTGACCGTGCCTCAATAGGCTGGGGTACCTGAGGAGTGTTGCTATAATGGAGACAAATGATTTGGTCTGACTGCAAGATGAGAGAGAGACAGATAGAGAGAGAGAGAGAGAGAGAGAAGCCAGAAAAAGAGCGGAGGAGGGGACTGAGTGAAGGAGCGGGTTAGAGAGAGAGGTAAGAGAGAATCTGAGAGAAAGGAGAGAGCCTGCAGAGAGAGAAAGGGGAGGAAGAAGGAGATAAAAGAGAGATATGGGAGGAAAGGAGAGTGAGGGAGAGAAAGGGCTGATAGAGAGGGAGAGGAGAGAGGGAAGGAAAGAAATACAAAGAAAGGGAGGGAGGGAAGGAGGGAGTGATGGAGAGGGAGAGAGGCGAGGGAGGGAGGGACAGGAGGGAGAGCTGTTTTACATGCTGGAGGTCAGACCGTGTGTGTGAGACCACAGACATGAGAGGGGGGAGGGGCAGGCGAGAGTCGCTCTGTTGTCAAAATCAAATACCACAACATCCCTGCCTGGATACCAAAATGTGTGTTTTGGGCAATTTACCACCCCATAAAAATACAGATTTGAGAAACATCCTTTCTGTCGATATGATTAGCAACCTAGGACATGCATAAATGCGTTGCTTTATTCATTCTAACACACGTTTATTTGACATATGTTAAGTTCAATGTACATGGACGTAGTCTATGTTCAAAGCAAGGAAACAAACAACGTTCACGCTACATCATAACCGCGACAGGAGCATCCAACATCTGTCTTTTTCCAATATGTATTTTATTATTTTATATCCAGTATTTTATTTTAAAACCATTATCTGTACCCCAGCTGCTCTATCACTTTTATTCTGAATGACATCACACCTCTGTTCCTCTCTGGCCAATGAGAATAGAGATCTAATTACCGCCCGCTGCATAATTCCAGTGATAATGTTGAGTCTTGACGTCATGGATAGAGGGCGCTTGATTCACAAACACTTAGGGAACCGGCGGGGTGGAGCAAAGTTGACGAAGCACCCCTTCAACTCACATCACATCAACGTTGTGTGTGGTGTGTGTGTATGTGTGTGTGTGAGTGCCCGTCTGATTCATACACACAGGAGGATAGCTAGCCCCTGGTGCTAGCCGACACACACACACACACACACACACACACACACACACACACACACACAGACACACACACACACACACACACACACACACACACACACACACACACACACACACACAGACACCGAACACACACAAGCACATGGGGGTGGTGGGTCTCCTAAGTTCTCAGAAGTTAGAAAAATAAATCATAATTTGTATATCACATCATATTTCATATTTCTGATCTGTAGCCGACAGTAATACATAGAGACCAGGCAACATTTTGAGAACAGTTACATGATAGATGTTACATTTCCCCATAGCAAACATATGATGAACAAGTAGCTATACTTAATGTTACTCTGACAATCCCAATGTGTATACCTATGGGAGGTAGCGCCGTTGACATTAAATCTGATGCTATTTATTATTTGTAATTACACAGACACACTTACACTTTCTCTCTCACACACTCTCTCTCTCTCTCTCTCTCTCTCTCTCTCTCTCTCTCTCTCTCTATCTCTCTCTCTCTCTCTCTCTCACTCTCTCTCTCTCCCTTTCTCTCTCTCTATCTCTGGTCTCTGTCTTGGCTTGGAATTGGACATGGTGAGAAAGTGTGAGAGAGTGAAAGAGAGAGAGAGAGAGAGAGAGGAGGAAATTGAGGGAGAAAGTGAGGCTTTCTGCTGATAAGGGCTGAGGCTCATTGTTAGTCAATATGCAGCCCAGCTGAACGTCTCCTGAAGTGACTCAGGGTGTGACTCATCGCAGCTGGCTTCACAGCTCCCCGTACATTACACACACAAACACCCCCCCACACACGCACACACACATACACACACACACACATGCACACGCATACACACACACACACACACACACACACACACACACACAAACACAGAAATGCACACACATGCCTCAGACAAACATTTTTTGCAAACGCACACACACACAAACAGATGCACACCCACCCATACAAACACATGCACACTTGTACGCACTCTTTGCAATTATAAACAAACATACACAAACACATTTTTATGATTCACAGATTTATGCTCACATAACCCAAATAAACATGCCCATCAACACACACACACATGCAGAGATCCACCCCCCCTAATGGTGCATTGCATGGTGGCATGCTCCCTAGGCTCTGTGTGTCTGTCTCATAACACCTGTTAGGGGGAAAACACAAATATGCATGGCCACCCCCCCCCCCCCCCCCCCCCCCCACACACACACACACACACACACATACACATTCACTCACACACACACACACACACACACACACACACACACACACACACACACACACACACAGACACACACACACACACATACACATTCACTCACACACACGCACACACGCACACCCATAAACACACAAACACAGACTCACAAGGTTCCTGCTCCACACTACTAGTACACACAGCTAGCTATCCGTCAAGCAGGAGCCTAGTGTGTGTGTGTGTGTGTGTGTGTGTGTGTGTGTGTGTGTGTGTGTGTGTGTGTGTGTGTGCCAGCTAGCCTCGGCTAGCACCAGGGGCCAGCGTCCCTCCTGTGTGTTATGAATCAGACGGTGACAAGATGGGATGAGCAGCGGTGCTCCTGTTGCCTTCCCACACACTCTGCTGATGGATGGCCACAGTGTGTGTGTGTGTGTGTGTGTGTGTGTGTCTGTGTGTGTGTGTGTGTGTGTGTGTGTGTTGCTGATTCTAACCACCACCCACTCAACAGATTAGTCTGAAGGAGGGAGGGGGGAGAGGGGGGGTTGTTGGGTGAGTCATCGGTCACTTTGGTGGAGGGCGAGGAAGAAATTAAGTTAGACAGCCTCTCACCCACACCTTGTGTGTGAGTGTGTGTGCGTGTGTGTGTGTGTGTGTGTGTGTGTGTGTGTGTTGTGTGATTGTGTGTGTATCTGTGTATGTATGTCTGTGTGTATGTGTGATATGTGTGTGTGGGTGGGTGTATGTCTATACTTAAGTGTGTGTGTGATTATGTCTGGTTGTGTGTTTGATTGTGTCTCTCTGTATGTGCATGTGTGTGTGATTTTGTCTGTTTGTTTGCCTGTGTGTATTTGTCTGTGCGTGTGTGTGTGTGTGTGTGTGTGTGTGTGTGTGTGTGTGTGTGTGTGTGTGTGTGTGTGATGATGTGCAGTGCTTTTATCATACCGATTCGATGTTGACGTATGACCATTATCGGGAGAATCCCCGGTGTGCGTGGCGATGCGGTCTATGGTTTCGCTGGCTGTCATCGCTAGCTCTAAAAGCTTTGTTCACTGCCACTGAGAGTGAGAGAGGGGGTGATGTGTAGCATACGGAGCGTAGCGCCTACTTGTGTAGTGCGCTAGCAAGTTGAGCCGCCATGTCCCCACGGCTGGCAACTGTGAGTCTGCGAGTTTCCGCCAAGAGACGAGATACTTTTTTTTTTCTGTTGATAAAAACACAAACGCAGCCATATAAATATCTCTGTATATATAGATATATGCATCACAAAAAGTTTGCCATAAGTTTTCTAAGTCTATTTCAATATTCACAGTGAGGTACGACCGATAAGTGTTGCTGTTCTCTATGTGTTGGTCTTTCTATCTGTGTGTGTGTGTGTGTGTGTGTGTGTGTGTGTGTGTGTGTGTGTGTGTGTGTGTGTGTGTGTGTGTGTGTGTTGGTGGGATTGGTCGTTGTTTGCAGGTGACGAAAACAAAAATTTTAAAAGCAAATGTATGTCTCTTCACCCATTGTGAATGTCAATGCGTTCGTGTGCATGTGTGAGCCTCTGTGTGTGTGTCTGTGTGTGTGTGTGTGTGTGTGTGTGTGTGTGTGTGTGTTAGTGGGTTAGTGTGTGAGTGTGTCTCCAGCCATGGACAGACAGTGTGTCGTGGAACACAGGCCAGCCCGGCGCTCAGCTGTTAGGCCAGGCGTGTGCCGCCTAACGAGCCGTGAACGATCACTATGATCTCCCCGAGAATAATTCATGAGGAGCCGCAGAGTGGAGCCACGGAGCCAGGGGAGTCTAGGAACATAGCATAGACGGGCCCCTGACCGAGGGGAGAGAGACATAGAGAGACATAGGGGGAGAGGGAGAGAGAGAGAGAGCGAGAGAGAGAGAGAGAGAGAGAGAGAGAGAGAGAGAGAGAGCGATAAATGGAGAGAGACACACACACATAGGGAGAGACACAGGGAGAGACACAGGGAGAGAGGGAGAGAAATAGAGAGAGAGAGGGAGAGAGACAGAGAGAGAGAGAGAGAGAGAGAGAGAGAGAGCGATAGATGGAGAGACACACACACATAGGGAGAGACACAGGGAGAGACACAGGGAGATACACAGGAGAGACACAGGCAGAGAGGGAGAGAAAGAGAGAGAGGGAGAGAGAGAGAGAAAGAGAGAGAGAGAGAGAAACGTATCTCACCATCAAATAAGTAGAACAAGGTCCCAAAATGTACAATAATCTAAATCCAGCGTGTAAAAAAAATAATAATAATAAGGGCTTCAAGTGGCAATCTCAAAGTACTCCAAAGGATAAAATTTCACTATCTCTCGCTGTATGAGGTAACACATACATTGATCAAAGCCCTTGCATATGAAGTGTCATGAATGTCAACAACTGGGAGTCGGTGGTGACTTTACCGCCATGAATTTTAAACACAAGCGCTGCATAGTAAGTGACGTGTTGATCATCCCCCTGTAGTGTTTGTTCCACCAGAGAGAGTAGGGCGGAGCTACTACAGGAGACTTCGCTTTTCAACTCACTTGTGTGTGTAGCGGCGTACTGTGATTTTTTTGGCCTCAGATCCCACTGATGCAAGGGCTTTAATTAGTGGGCCAATCTTTCGGAGATTGACAAAGAGAACGAAACAGAGATCTTTGATATTTACACTTTCAATTCTGGAAAGATCCTCACTTTTGCCAAACCCTTGAAAAGTTCAAACACACTATTTTGCTTGATCACTTTCTATTTTCTGTATCCTGCATAGTAGATGGCTAGTTTATGTCTTGCCATATGATAGGCAACAAATGAAAAGCTGCTCACTAAAACCCTGTCCAACGGAGGCTAAAATTTACCAAGCACTTTGAACAACAATCAATCTGCAACAAAATAAAAAATGGTGAAAGACTCTCGACATGAACCAAACAAGCATTTATCTGAAACTGCAGGGTTTAAAATAGATTTAAAAGCATTCAGTGCAATCATCCCATGTAGAACACGACAATGAAGATCACCAACGTTTACAGTCGACAGTGGCTTCTCCAACATGCCCCGAGCAGGCTCTGCTGATCCTTTGAGTCTGAAAGGCTCTCTACATGGTGCATCCTTTCTAGTCTTTAGAAGTAGAGGGAGTGAGAGAGAGCGATACAGAGACATAGCGAAAGATGGACAGAGAGAGGTGGGAGAGAGGGGTAGAGGAAGATTGAGAGACAGAGAGAGAGAAAGTAAGGGGAGAGAGAGATGACAGAGATGTGTATTTATAGAGAACAAGGTGAGGGGAGAGGAAGACAGGGAGAACGGGGAACAGAGTTATAGAGAGAGAGGGTTTATAGAGACCGAGAGATAGAAATAGAGTTGATATAGAGATATATAGAGAGAATATAGATAGATAGAAAGAGAGACAGGTACAAATGTTTTGAAATCTTCTTTGTGGAGTAGCATCTGGAAGGCATGTGTGTGTGTGTGGGTGTGTGGGGGGGGGGGGGATAATTTGTGTTACCCATCTTGAAATGCTCTGTGGGAGTGTTAGCGGTGTCGATAACATTCCCCCGTTGCTTGTACGATTCTCAGTTTTGCGTGCTTGCACGTTTGGTTTTGATGCAGTGAGTAACATTTTAGTGTGCCACTACATCAAGTGTTTCACCTTTTGCTAAATTCTAAATAAATACCTTTTTCTGAAGTTACCAAATTATACATCAGTAGAAAGGCACTGACTTCTATTGGCTGTGAAACATCCAACCAGATGGCATACAACCTAAGAAATAATCCACTATAATAAGAAATAGACCTCACTCATTTATCATAGTTAGCACAGGTAAGTGTTATAGAAAGCAAGGCTTTCAATAACAAAGCCATGCTACCTAGGTGATGGAACTGAATGCAGACTTCTGCATTCAGTTCCACCACCTAGCTAGTGTTGAGAACCAATATGGTTTCTAGGTGACTAAGGCCCATAGTAGGGTTTTGATCGAGGTTAAGGTTGCTTCCAGTGTGGCACACCCAAACACAGGAAAGAGGCAGGAGAAAGTGGGAAATATGGAAAACTCTGAGAGTACTCAGCAAACTGGCTGCAGTATTGACAACGCAGGGCAAGCTCTGGCCTACTGTCGCGACCTCAATGAGGCACAGGTGTGTCTCGTTAATTTAAATGGAGCTAGCTGACAGAATCTAGTGGCTCTAGTAACTTGGACTTGGACACATGCAAACAATTTCCTGTCGCATCTTTTCAATAGCAAAACCAGGGAGGCAGACTATTGCAACAGAGTTGAGGTGCGGGATGTGTTGATCTATTGACCCGTGAGATGAATCTCTCTCATTCTAACGCAGTGCAAAAAGGACGAATGGAGAAATACCTGCATGCAGGGTTTTTTCTTTTTTTTCTGGCACGTCATTAGTGAGCGAGAGGGTTGACTATAGTTCACCATGACATTTAGCAGTAGCCATGGAAATGTCACTGAATGCCACTCTTCACCTCTGGATATAATGGTGACTGTACAGTATGAAGCCATTGATCCCCCCCGCCCCCACCCATTCCGCACCGTTCGCCTGCCCCATCCCCCCAAATAGCAGACACTTTCCTCAATTTGTGTGTATTTCTTCCGTTGCATTGTGGGAGAATAGGCGGACCGTTCGTCTCTCTGATTGTAATTTGGCATGAAGGACATTTTCTTCTAGTCCGTGGGTCCGTGTCTGTCCTTGGCGCTCACGTGCGTCACACTGTGCGTGTGCGTGTGTTTGTGTGTGTGTCTGTGTGTGTGTGCGTTTGTGTGTGTGTGCTTGGGATCTGCTTTTGTTTTGTCTTTTGGTTCAGACTGCATGCGCAGTGTGCTAGTCTTCTCCATTCCCTCAGGGCATTCCACTACTCCCCAAAATGTTCTCTCATGGATGTGTAAACATTGTAAAAAAGGAAAAACTACCTTGAAAGAGAGAAGATATATTTCTCGGATCTGGGTTCGTACTACACAATGAGCTTACGCGGTAGATGTGGATTTTAACCGGCACTGTGGTGATGTCAGAGGCGCACTGGAAGATGTGGGCAATTTGAACCCATTTCAGTGTGGACAACCTTTTCCACTGTGTAGAGGGAACTCTGCTTGTCGTTCTAGGTTAGCTAATGGAGCTATCAAACTAAATACAAACCTGTCAACAAGAGAGTGAAAGTTGCCTAGTATTAAAATATGTGTCATGTATCCTAAACCCTTTGCGACTTTTCAATTGCAAAGTATAGCATACCCATATTGTACGCTTTGTCATGCTTACCATATATGTATGAATTGAGTTGAGCTATAGTGAGTTTTGACAAGGTTGTGTTGTTCGAGCTGGCTGACTGCTCCCATGTCAAGTGGTTTCATTTAGTTAGCCTTTCTGTCACTTTCTGCAGAGAGGCTAACTGCAGCCCTCCAGCAACAACAACTGGAAATACGGTTTGGTAAAAATGCTCACTCTAGCTATATAATGTTCATAACTATCATGATATGTTATTTTTGATTAATAACAACGTTTGTGTGTTATTAAATAAGTGTGTGTGTGTGTGTGTGTCTGACTTCTGAATGTGCAGTGAAAGTCATCTACAAACCTAGTTTCAGTGATATGTCTATCATTATTTACGTATTTATTTGGCCATTTTCCGCAGACCGAATTCTGTTTCGCGGCAACACGCGTGAAACCTTTGATGATTACAATCTTAATTAGCGTCATCACAGCACTAAGCCGCATATCACATTATGCCCCAGTGACGCGGAATGAGTACAATGTCTATGAGGAATGGAGTCGCCTCCGATTGCAAACTACAATTAGCAACATTGGAGCTGTGTCTTTTAATTAGCCTCTGAACCTTTCTGCCATTCTCTAACTTCAGGACGAAAGATATGTCCCCATACAACACCGTGATCAGAATGAAGGGTCTCTGACCACATTTCTTTGACATAGACTACATACTAGACTATCCTTATCTTCTTACACCTATTTGTATTTGCCCTCCACAGGTACATTCGCACCATGTACCTCGGCATACAAAGCCACCGGCAGAAGGAGAACCAGAGGCGCTTCTACTGGGCCATGATGTACGAATACGCAGACGTCAACATGCTTCGGCTGCTGGAGACCTTCCTGGAGAGCGCTCCTCAGCTGGTTCTGCAGCTCTGCATCATGATCCAGAGCAACAAGGCTGAGCGTCTGCAGTGTAAGGCGTCCCCCAGGGCTCCATGCCGGGCCCACTCCATGTCCGGGGTTGTCTAGTGTCTGGTTTCCATGTCAAGCCACGTTATTTGATATTTCTGTTAATTCATGCAATTATAGTACTAAGTATTAAGTCCATTTAATTAACCATACGTTGTTGGATTTTCTGCGTTTCATTAGCTGAATGATTGTTTGTCTTTTCGTTCTTGCCATGATTATGCAAATTCCAGAGACAACAATATCTGTGCACTTTCTCCCCAATCAAGTGAGGGAGGACCACAAAGAAAACATAATAAGCAACGTGCTAGTGTGCTCCACTGTATCTCCCGGCACTCTCTCCAACTGTTCCGTGTCTCCCATCTCCAGGTGTGTGTGCCGTGTCCTCCCTCCTGTCCCTAGCCTGGGTGCTGGCCTCCTACCACAAGCTGCTTCGAGACTCCCGGGACGACCAGAAGAGCATGAGCTACCGCGGTGCCCTGGTGCACCTCTTCTGGCGCCTCTTCACCATCTCCTCGCGGGTGCTCTCCTTCGCCCTGTTCGCCTCGGTGTTCCACATCTACTTTGGGATCTTCATTGTGGTCCACTGGTGCGCTATGGCCTTCTGGGTGGTGCACGGCGGCACACACTTCTGCATGTCCAAGTGGGAGGAGGTGCTGTTCAACATGGTGGTGGCCGTGGTCTACGTCTTCTGCTGGTTCAACGTGCGCGAGGGACGGACGCGGCTCCGCATGGTGGCCTACTACACGCTGGTGCTGTTGGAGAACGCCGTGCTCAGCACCCTGTGGTACGCGTACCGCGACCCCACCACCACTGACGCCTACGCCTCCTCCGCCCTCTGCGGCGTCTTCCTGTGCTTCGCCTCGGGCGTGGCCTGCATGGTCCTCTACTACGGGGTGCTGCACCCCATGGGCCCACGGCTGAGGGTGCTGGCCAGCTCCTGCTGCGCCGAGCTGCTGTGGGGGCTGCCCTTGCCCCCCGAGGCCGAGCCCATGGCTCCCACCCCGGGGCCGCGCCACGGCTCCCAGGCCACGCCCACGCGGGGCCTGGCGGGGGAGTACTCCGAGTCGGACGAGTCGGCCGCTGACACCTGCCTGCCCGTGTTCCAGGTGAGGTCAACGGAGCCGGTGGACGCGGCCGGCCGGCCCATCCAGCTGGAGGGGCCCCTCATCAAGATAGACATGCCCAGGAAGAGGTACCCGGCCTGGGACGCGCACTTTGTGGATCGCCGCCTGCGCAGGACCATAAATGTGCTGCAGTACATAAGCCCCAATGCGGTGGGCATCAGGTATAGGGACGGCCCACTACTGTATGAACTCCTGCAGTACGAGTCGTCTCTCTGAAGGCATTCTGTCTCTCACTCTCTGTCTCTCCAACAGCGTGCTCAACAGTGTGGTCACACACACACACACACACACACACACACACACAGACACAAAAACACAAACACACACACACACACACACACACACACACACACACACCTTGGTCAACTTCTTTACCTCTGCTCTCTCTTTCTCCCTCTCTTTGCCTCTCACTCTCGCTCTGTGTGTCTCTCTCTGCGTCTCGCTCTCTTTGTCTCCCTCTCTCTGTCCCTTTCTCTCTGTGTCTCTCTGTCCCTCTCTCTCTCTCTGTCTCTCTCTGTGTCTCTCTCCGTCTCTCTTTCTGTCTCTCTCTGTCTTTCAACTGGACATTCTCTCTCCATTTCCTTCAGGATCCTTCAAAAAATATATTGAACAACAGTTAGGAACAAGCAGACATGGTTTATTTTACAGGGGGGGGGACTAATGTGAACATAGAAAAAGATTACCAAGAGAGTCTATTTAAAGAGTTATACACTGACAAAAGTCTAATATAAACCCCTAGATTCCTAGAGGGGGGATGGGTGCGTATGAGTGTGTACATACAGTGTGAATGTTTCATTATGAAATGTGTTAAAGTAATAATTATACTGTATTGGTGAATACTTGTGAAGGGCATCATAACGTGAGTGTCCGTGACAGAAGACTGGAGCACATATGGATGGGAAGGACGAGGGAGGCTCCGAGATATCCACAACATTTACTGCCATTCTTGATGTAAATCAATAATATGTATGATGCTGTTTACTAATACCTTAGCCCATCAGTGAAAAAAAAAACATTTAATTACAATAATGTATAAGCACACACTCACGCACATTCATACACACACGCACAGTCACACGCGCGCACACACACACACACGCACACACAAATAACATATTCATGTATGTCTGCATGAGAGGACATTTTATACAAAATATTTTCCATCTGTGAGCAAACGTGGCTAAAGTGTACCCCTGGCTACTATTTTTGTTCCAAAAACTTAATCCGAAATGTGTCCTTTCGAAAGGAGAAAGAAGCACAGTGACCTTCAATCGGTTCCAGTATTCAGTTCATTATCTAGATGCAGACTGCCCTCTGCCGGTGAGAAGATATAACAGCAAACCCTAAATGCTAATAGCCACACCGTCCACAATGCTGTGACAGCACAAACTATTATTAGCAGGAACCGTCACCTCTTGGGGTATTAAACTCTCTCTCTCTCTCTCTCTCTCTCTCTCTCTCTCTCTCTCTCTCTCTCTCTCTCTCAACCCCTCGACCCTTTCGTCAAGTAGGCCTATTAAACGCAAAATAAGAGAGTAAGGCGACATAGAGTTAGAGCTGGTTAGCTTTCTTTTTTTTTTATTAGCATTGAAGGATGAATACACTTTCAAACATTCCAATGACATTTTGTCAAGATGTTCATTTTAATCAGGATTGGAAATAAGCGAGTCAGCAAACTAATAATTTACACCACTGAAAGGCCTACTTGTACTGTAAGGACATCCTTTAACAAAAACCTCCACCTTGCCTGTCTCCACCCATAAAAGATAACAATATGATACAATATACTACTTGGTAATATTATTTGTCATGGACTTCAAAAAAGAAAAAACAAGAAGCTCTAAGTGATGATTTGTTTGAAGCTCTAGCCTAAGTGTTGCGTATTCGTATTGATGACTGCCCCTCGCCAGTGCATCCTCGTCACAAAACTAGCAGAGAAATCCTCCATGGCCTCAGACCTGGGAACGGGTCCACAGAAAGACAAGTGTAAAGGGGGACAAGATCAAGCCAACTGGCCATTTATAACTGGTTTACCTATTATTTTAACCATAATATGTCTTGTTTGAACTTATATGGAAGAGGATAATGTCATAAATTACAAACAAAAAGGCCTTCCGTTTATTTGTCTAAATTTGATTTTTTGTTATTGTTTTTCGCGAGAGGGCTATTGAACAGAAGGGAATGCATTTCATGAATCCAGCTCTTTCTATTGACTCAACAATTCATCAGCATATACAATTGTAGACTTTGCTGTGGGTTTGTTTGTTTTACATTGTAGTCGTTGTATGGCATTATTAGTGTGTAGAACGAGGCTTTAGTAACCTAAAAATAGGAGCAAAACAAAGGACGCCTTTGAGCCTTATAGATAAAATGGAGGATACCTTCTCCTGGTTTCACTGGTTTTCTGCCCATGGCGACCGCCACGTGGGTCCAGGTCAAAAGAGGGGGTAAGGGTTACATTTTTGCCGGGGGTCGGAAAAGAACAAAACATGGGAGGGACAGATTCTGTAAAAGAGTAACAAAGGGATATGGGTGTGTGTGTTCGTGTGTGTGAGTGTGTGTGTGGGGGGGATGTATGCATGTTGATGTAAGAGAGGTCTCATCATTATTCTCTATGTGTACTGTATAGACTATTTACAGGGGAGAGCAACATGTGTGTGCATAATGGAAGTAAGTGGGTGTGTTTGTGTGAGTGTTTCTGGGCGGGGGTCCTCCCCCTCTACCAGTTGCCTGGACACAGCTCTGTTCTTCCGGCCGGGTTGTTTGACTCCATCCCTGGTTGCTGCTCTGACTTCTTACCCCCCCCTTGGGTAGTGGGTGTCCCCCACTCTCTCACCAACTCCCTGGTCGCTCGGAACTAAACTCTCAATGGATGATCCGTCATGACAACACAATGCAATGATTTAGTTTGAAACGTTTGACGTTCCTAGACCTGCGCGGGGTGGAAAACCAGTTGGTTCAGTTCCAACACGTCACATACTCTCCAGTATGCAACAATAACAACAGCCACAACTACAACAATCTCCATTTGACGTTAGTGAACAGGCGGCTCATCGTCTGCGGCAGGTTTTTCCGCAGCCACGTACGTTAGTTATTAGATAGGTAGTGGATAAATGAATGGATTGCATTTTACTGACTTAACACACAAAACAGCCAAGATAGGGGTTCCTCAGGACCAATAGATGCAGACCACTGAACCAGCTGACTCAGGGGGGGAAGGGGAGGGTCTTGATTCAGTTCCCCACCACGGGCACGGCCTCAAGGGTCTCCATGTTGTCTCTGGACCACTTGTTGGCCAAGATAGCTCCACCACAATAGATACTTCTTTGGGGTTTCTTTTCATTTTCTTTGTAACAGAAGAATCTCCATTATATCATTAGGCTTCGAGGGAGGGTGGATAGGGGAATTGCTTTGGCGGTTGGCTGCCTGGCATTCTGTGCATCCTTCCTTCTGGGAACAAACACCACTGAGGTATTTCAGACATGGCCACGTGTTAAAATCAGGGGCAGATACACACTGTGACTCATTTGTTTTCTTTTTCTAGGCTTGGTCTTTAGTGCCACAGCATAACGTATGCTAGGTCATCATGCACAGTTTTCGCTTCATTTGTGGTGCTTACTATCATGCCTGCCTTGATTATAGTAGGACTATTATGTCTGACTTTCTGACTGGCGAGCTGAGATGAGTTCACAAGGGCCAGCGTGAGGGTTAATGACACACAATGCACACATACAGCACACAACATATTTATTACAACATTTATACAGTATATGTACCGTTTTGCAACATCAACAGTATTGCAAGAAACTAGGTTATGGGTGAGTTACTTTTTATAATACCATTGGTTTACCGATATTCCTCTGATGCAGGAAACAGTATTGGACAGTATTAAAAGCATGCATCCTGAATACTACAGTAGCTGCTGGTTTTCTGACAAAATTCACATGCCTCAAAAGCAAGCCTGCAGTACAAACCAATACTTCCTACCAAGTCACAAGCCTGATAGAATATAGAAACACAGCAAGAGCGTTCCAAACGGCAAGTTTGCTTCCTACTCCTTGTTGTGCCTTGTTTTTATTTGGGTGCTTCAATATCGCCATGACAGCCAGGTCCACAAACAATAGCAACAATAAACACTATATTTTGTATCCATCCATTTGTACGTTCCAAGGGACTGAGTGTCTCTTTGTTTGTCTACCAAAACTTGATCAAGCCAAGTCTTCAACCTCTCTCTCTATGCCATCTTAAACCTCAAGCAAATATTTGAATAAGGGATAACATTTCATTCAGAATTTCACAAACTATCTTGAGTAATGATGTGGTTTATTGGGTGTATTCGTGTAAAACACGCCAGTTATTCAAGATGGGAGGGGTTGAGGCTATCTCAACAATATTCAGTATGTGAACACACGTTACGCAAAGGGAAAAGTATCAAAAACAAAGTCCTCAAAACCATTGTGTTTAATTCATTGAATAAATAATAATTATAATAATTATAATAATAATAGTTATGACGAAATAGCCATGACGATTCTGAAAACTGTTCTGGTCTATGATTGTTATATCCTTTTGTCTATGCCTTCACATCATCTTCCGTCTTGCAATGATGAATGATTTGTAGTGCCAAGGTGTAAAACTTGTGTGTCGTTTGTCCTGTGTAAACAATACATCAATACTTAGCCAAATAAATAAATAATGACTGCATTAAGGTATATATATATATATATATATATATATATATATATATATATATATATATATATATATATATATGGAGAGCTTAAAGATTTCCAAAAGGGCAAAGCTATTGGTTATATTGCATCTTTGGAGTGGGGCGATATATTGAAATAAAGCCCGGACACATTTTCATTGTCCAATTAGATAATTTACCCGGTTCGCCCATCATTCCGTTGGCATGCCTGTAAAATTGTGCCGTGATCCTCGACATTACGCATGTAGGTGCTTTTAACCACATAAGGGTTTCCTCTGGTTTCCCCCTTTTCATATGTACTGTAGCAGCAGGCGAATCTAGCTAGCGTCGACGTGTTTGCTCGTTTGAGTTTTTGTTTAAGTATATACCTCTCTGTCAACGCCATCTGTTATGACCGGGCAAGGAGGCAAATGCTTGGTTGATAACAAGTTTTTCGGTTGTTTATTTCGTTTTTGGTTCAACCTGGTGCTGAATAAACACATATTTAAAAATAAACAAACCAAAAGGTGCTACTGCAACCGGTGGGCCGTGGACTCCACTTTGTGGCTCCAGTGGTGCGCAGCCATCCTCCAGGTGGACTGAAAAGGCCCCTGGCTCCAAAAGCTTGCAGCAACCCCGTGCTCGGGACATTTAGCAACTCAATTCTACACTGTTTACAACAGAACTCAAATACTCAATGGTGCCGCTTTTTTTTTTCCAACCAAACACAAACTCACACACACATACACAACAGACACGCAACAGATGTGTATCTTTCATGTGATGTTAATCATGATCTTTTATTTTTTCTCTTTTTTTATTATTCTTTTGTTTTAGTTTTACTTTGATTCAATCTGCACTAGGACTTCTTTTTTCGGAGGAGGTGAATAGTAACGCGTCAAAGAAGCATTATTTTGGCACAAACTCCCAGAAGCACAAAAGTGCTTCTGAGAACAGAATTATTATTGAGGACGAGCATAGGACGTAATTGCTGTGTTGTAAATTCCTGTCATCTCTCTATGTCTTTAACTTGTGTGTATCTATTTTTGTTGTTACTGTGGAATTGGCTGTAATATTTTGTTAAAATGCATTTGATATTCCAATGAAGCGAGTATGGTTGTTATATTAATTGCTGCTGGTTTTTGAAATTGTTCGAGCA
This sequence comes from Pollachius pollachius, assembly GCF_949987615.1. NCBI lineage: Eukaryota > Metazoa > Chordata > Actinopteri > Gadiformes > Gadidae > Pollachius > Pollachius pollachius. The sequence continues at coordinate 9,071,123 of NC_136949.1, forward strand.
AAAAGGTGTTGGGAAATATTGCTTTGTTAAATATTCAATCAATTTCTAGATTGTGTTAGCTTGTTGGTGTATTTTACAAATCTAATACTCCCTAGACTATATGATTTATCTGGGCTACTCAGTTGGCAAATTGCAGTACGCAAACAATTTGCTACAATCTGTAGCATATCAATAAAAATGTACTCTATACAACCATGTTGTGATTGAGAACATAAAATAAAGAATTATTTCTTTGTTGTTGTTAAATATAAAATGTAAGCAAATTGTTCCACGGAACTAGCATTCTTCGAAGAAAAAAAAAAGAGCAAAACTGATGTCCAGTATTGTACTTAACCCCTATTTCTGGGAACAATATGAATATTATTGATAACATGGTGCTAAAGTTATTTTGTATGTTTTGGTTTTTAGATGAAAACAGAAATATTAAGCGAAAAATGTAATGTTAAGCCTTACTGTAGATTATTATATCAGACTGTTCAAACAGAAGAGAACAAAATAAATATAGTCTTTGAAAGTGCAATGTGTACCAGTATTGTATTTATTTCAGATTATTTCTGGGCAAAAATATATAATATCATATCAACCCAATTAATAAATGATTATCTCTCCAATCTCCCTGCTATGGTGTTAGCCTACATCAATTTCCAAACGAGGATTATCATTAGTTATACAAATGAATAAATCGATGCAAGAAATGAATGGCAGATGGATGAAAGAATGGATGGATGATATATCTACAAACAAAAGTATAAGAAAAAGACCAATGTATGAATTAAAATGTCCCCCATGTTTGCTGCTTCATAGGTATAACGAAGGGGTGTAAGGATATTAACCTGGAAAATGTATCAACCTTATTATTTCATTTTTACCCTACACTATCAATCTAACTGCAGTAGGCCTATACAAGGTTAATATTGGGTAGATGGATGTATACAAGTATGATGTACTTACACACGTCATGGCACACGGACCCATGGATAAGATAATAATAATAGGCGACCAGAGTGCTCATCATCACTTGTTGATTTGTGTGTCCACTGCCAAAATAGACGCGCAAAGCATGCTGGGTCACACTGTAGTTCAACGCCCAAAATGGCGGTAGTGTTAAAAAGTTAAAAATGTTACGCCCGAGTTATTTATTCTTCACCACCAGTTCGTTTTGCTGATATTGATACTCCGTCTGAACACATTGTGCCCACTCCTTAAATGCCAAAGTGTGTGTCTTGTTTAATAACGATGTCAAATTCCATCTTAAATTCCCTGCGTGTAAGCCAACCCATCCTAGGAGCTATGCTAGGCTAGCCAGCAGGCTAACCAAGCTCTTTTCTATAAAGTTGTCAGAGGATGACAATCAGTAATGTGTGCTCTCCAAAGATCTGCTTATGTTGATGTGAATATGACGAGGACAACGTTGCCGTGGTAGATATGGAAGAGGATGTAAAAAAAGTTAAAAAGGTAAGTAGGGGATTACCTTATGAATTGTTTGACTTCCTAGCTTGCTAACAGGATTGAGTACTTGCTGTATTATTACAGTGTACTACCTGTGTATAAGATAATATATGTTTCAGTTGCTTCAAACACAGTTCAACTCGTGGTGTAATAGGCTACTTTCTGAAAGTAGCAACTTGTTTATGATTTGTACAGTTCAGGTTATTAGATCTCAAATATTTGGCAGTTTACGCCCCCTAAATCGATAATAAAAAAAAACACGTTAACACTCTTGGAGTTAAGCCTAACTTAATTCAGATATTTTACAACGGAATATTATGATAGTTTTCTCAGTTACAATTGTATTGTAAAATGCTACCAGTCTGTTGTATCTCTATAGCAGTCTGTTTTTGTTGTTGACTTTCAACTTTGGCCAATTGTCATTCGACAGGCCCATTCAAATCGTCATCTATCTATAGTAGATGGTCTGCTTTGCTGAAATTCTTCTTCTTTCTTTTTCTCTATTACTTACAATTGGGCGACGATGAGTCTGGTTGAGTGGGTTAGAAATTGGAGGAAGAATACTTGTCATTTCAATTTCGTTGGTAACTAGTAGACAACAGTAAATGATACGCATACAAGTCATTTCAAGTCACAAGTTCATCACATTAAACAGATGCTCAAATTACAAATAAAACGTCAAAGGTATATAAGTAATTAATTTTATGTGTTCACTTTGTAAACTATTGTCATCTATAACATATACATTATTTATTAAAACTATATCTCGCAGTGTCTATCGTGAAACATAAAGAAAACACACAGCATGTCTCTGTTTTCTATCGCCGCTTTCATTCTGGACTGCATAGCTTCATTTAATAAGTGTTAAAGAGTATGTCAACATTTCATGAAAGCACACCAGGCATTGTCACAATACAATACAAACTATTGTTCCATTACAGACCATATATCTGCTGCAAGATCTGCTTGTCAACATTCTAGTTGGGATATCCTGACCGTTTTATGGTTTGTGGATGATGGAGAATTTCTTAACTCGAATACTTGGAAGCGCACATCAAGATAAAACATAACATCATGCTTGGTTCATATTATGAAGCGTTACCTGGTTGGCCAAATGTGCTCTGCAGAGCCTTGTTGAGGGCTTCATTACTGTAATCAATAGATCTCAACAGGCTATTATGAGATATCATTTTATGTTGTTAGCATTTCATGCAATATTGCTCTCTACCACTTGGGAGCGCCATTGGATAGTAGCCAATGTAGACACCTATTTTATAACCTATTTGTAACGTTTGTTATACTTCAAATACAGACGCAGACTCCCATATATAGAGAAATATTCTTACTTTGTATGTTATACACACTGCTAGTAAAGCTTTTTTCACATGAATGTGGGGGAGAAAAAACCGTAGTTTGGTGTATCATGAGTCGTGACTTCACTTTGTTAAGATAACTAGCTTAGCTGTAGCTGTTCTAAGTCATGTTATTTTTCAAAAGACGTATTTGATGAGAGCACACTTGCCTATGTTTTCCTTTGTCCAGCACTGGCAAGAGCTAAACCACGGGATCCTGGTGCTTTTGAGTTTATTTCCAGTGTTTTTTCCGGTTGGAAAGTTAGAACGTCTTCAGTTACCTCCCTGTACATCATCTTCAGTTTGCAAAGCCAAATTCCATAGAGAAAATAAACTGGTGCTGGGCTTCCTGGTCAATTGCCAGACTGTCCAGAGAGCTACCTGTGCTTGCTGTTCTCTGCCGGTTCCCGAGAGAAGGCCCATGAAATGTTAATGCACCTCTCTGTTACCACCAGCAGCCACCAGCAACGAAAAACTGCTGAATAATGTATTGGGACTGCGTGGTTTACCAGTCCACAATACCAGATCATTTATAAAAAAATGTGTTGACATTTTAAAGGGAAAAAATCCCTAATAGGCCACTGAAAGTAAATACAAATACAAGTGTTTAGATTGAGTGAGGTCTACATTATAAGCCCATATGTATCTTGTCGGATGTGTTTCTGTTTTTGCAGTCAATGCAAGTTAAAGTTGTGCAAGTATTGACCACCAGTGTAATCACAGGAAGTAAGTGGTTGGCCCTTTCCTGTTCTGGATTCTCTTTAGAGTCCTCTGTGAGTGTGTGCATTTGTGCATGTGTAGAAGCTGCACACACACAAAGCAATACACCAAGTTAATTTAGCTTTTGATCCCCTCCCCCCCACATCCTCCCCAGTTAGCAACCGTTGCTAAGGCTACTAGTGACTTGAGACAACAGGTGACAGACGTAGTGTGGCTGACGTGAGGGAAGGAATGTGTCCACTCACAACGTCTCTCGCATCAACTCTGCGTCCCGTTAAGTAGCCACATCAGTCAGATCACATGGATTACGAGGTAATTTTGGCTGTTTTTCATACGCTATGGATGTTAAGGCATGTTTTCTTGCACATGCAGTTTCTATGGAGGAATTGAAATCCTTTAGCTTTTGAGCGCAAGCTGATAATAAGGAGTGCAATTTAATATGAAAGTTAAAACACCTAGGATTGAAAATGTGTGTATTTTGGGTGAACAGGAAGAAAAACGAGGACTGGTTAGAGGACTTAGTTGAGGGGATTTAATTCAACGCTTACCTTTTGTATGATATGATCCTCTGGCTTTGATTCTCTCTCTAACATTTCTTCAGAACGCTAATCTGAAGTTAATTTGAAGAGCATCTTCAATTTAATTTGATTATATGTGCATCTGATATTGACTTGCAAGATACTTTTAAGCCCTATCTTCTCCTCATGTTAGCATATAGAATCATCTGAATTTGTTTATGAATGTATTTGGGAGCTTCTTAATCACCATGTGGGTTAATTGTGATTCGCATTGAGTATCACCATAGCTATAAAAGTGCTTTTAAATACCATCCACTTTCTTTTTACAATGTGTTAACTGACCCAAACTAGCAGTATCACTATTCACAGTCACCACTGTCTACACAAATCACATTGCAGTAATTCGGGTCAACATTGTCAAGAGTGGGTGGGGTCAAGTTGTATCTTTCCTTCATCTTGTTCTTCTGGCTTGTGCTTCCCACAAGATGTCTTTATGTGTATTTTTATTTTCAAGCTAATGTTAATTGTGTATAATGTGGTCCATGGTCTGTGTTTCAGAGATTCTGAAATGCGCCCAGGCTGCCTATGGCGAGTACTGTGCCAAGAACCGCAAGGCTGTGGCTGATAGGATCAAACCACTTTTAGATCTGCCCTTAAACTAAAGAATATCTTTCAACTCAAATCAAACTACTTTTAGATCTGCCCTTAAACTATAGAATACTGTTCAACTCAAATCAAACCACTTTTTTTATCTCCCCTTAAACTATAGAATATCTTTCAACTACAATCAAACTGCTTTTATATCTACGCTTTAACTATAGAATACTGTTCAACTCAAATCAAACCACCTTTTTATCTCCCCCTAAACTATAGAATATCTTTCAACTAGAATTAAACTGCTTTTATATCGCTTAAACTATAAAATGCACTTAAACTCAAGTATAAATACTTGAGAATAGTACTCCCCTTTTCCCGTCTCTCCTCACTACCCTGTGCATAATGCCACAGTCCCTAAAAATATATTAAAAAAAAAACTATATTTCAACTGGAATCAAGCTACCTTTCCATCTACCCTTAAAACTAGAAAATATCCATTATTTTACGTATAGGTCTATAAGGGCTTCACAGGCCACATTTTGTGACAACTCCCTTAACCCTAACTCCCCAAAGGGGCAAGGAAAAACACCCTTCATTATCAAGGAAAAAACCTTGAGAAGGAACAGAGTGGGAGGGCATCCCTCCTTCAGCCCATGTTCAGTCTCTCATCACTGCCCTGTCCATTAAGTTACAAAGCCAATATAAAAAGTGAACGAAGAAAAAACGATAGACTTTGCTTCAACTCGTTATCGAACCACCATCCCATCTACCCTTCAAATTTCCTTAAACTCTCCTTTCGTCCCTTGGTTAGCCCGGCATCGTGTCGCCGTTCAAGCGTGTGTTTCTGAAGGGAGAGCGTGGCCGGGACAAGAAGACCCCGGAGAAGACCACCGAGAGGCGGGCCCTCCACACCTTCTCCCTGTCCCAGCCCGACCACCGCATCGACCCTGACATCCTGCTCAACGACTACATCGAGAAGGAGGTCAAAGTGAGTCGCAGCATTACTCCAGACACCTTTTTTTCTTTTGGAAACCCTATAGGAAAATATGGTCGGGTCAATTTTGTTCATATAGAGCCATGATCACATTTTAAGACACCCAATAACCCTAAACCTCCTAAGGCAATAAATACTCGCAAAATCGAATGGAAGAAGTATGGGTGTGCATCTCTCCTATATAGGACGATACGATACGTATCTAAATACATACGATACGATTAAGGGACGATACATTTAAATATGGAACTATCTGATTGGTTGGAAAACACTTTCTTTCGAGCGATCCGATTGCTCGAAATAAATACATTTTCGACAAATCTGATCGCTCTAAATAAGTAGACATGTTTTATTCAAGGAATGAAACGTTGATTTTCTTAATGGTTGCGTGTTAAAGTAGTTAGTCATTCTGAATAGACTGAAGCTCTCAACAAGGCAGTTCATATGGAGTCCATATCGAGTCCTTGTTGTGTACCGTGCAGTACCTGGGCCAGCTGACGTCGGTGCCAGGCTACCTCAACCCCTCCAGTCGGACCGAGGTCCTGCAGCTCATCGACAATGCAAGGGTAAGGTCCTCAGACAGCACCGCCTCATATATATAGAAGGGCAGAATGATGTGGTGGCTAGGCTGCTCCACTCCCAGGGACTGGATTCAGGATTGTATCCCCCTGTCTGTTAATCGCAAAGAAGCTAACTTTAATAAGAGTTTGATAGATTGGTAACGGTAACAAAAAGGTTGAGCTGCCATGTGCTCAAACACTAAATAGTAACACACAGGGTGCACCCCTCCTGATGTCCCCAGAAGACAAACCAGCTGGCAGGCCAGCTGACGCCGGAGCTGGACGCGGTGGTGAGTCTCTCTGCCTACAACATCAAGCTGGTGTGGAGGGACGGGGAGGACATCATCCTCAGGGTGCCCATCCACGACATCGCCGCCGTCTCCTACATCCGGGACGACTCGTTGCACCTGGTGGTGCTCAAGACGGGTGAGGGGTCCATCGGGAGGAGGGAGGGGTGGACGTGCAGAGGCAGTGCCTCCTGTCGATTTGGTATCGGGGCGGGGCCAAGGGTCATAGGGCGACTTGTGATAGCGTGCCGTATTTCGTTGGATGCTTTTTCTCTTCTCAGCCCGATTTTCGCTGGAAGTTAAATTCCCAAAAAAGTCGACCCAGTTCATCTCCTACTGTATATTTATTCATATATAGGAGACGCAGTTATCACACCGATCCTGCAAGTCTTAACACTCCCGTGCTCTGCGTCCGCCCCCTCCGCCCGTCCCGTGCCTCCAGCCCAGGAGTCCGGGGGTTCTCCGTGCCCCAGCTCCTGTCCGGACCTCAACAAGTCCCAGACGCTGGGCTCCCTGTCGGAGAGCGGGGCGGGGCTGGTGGAGGTGTGCTGCCTGCTGGTGCTGGCCGTGGAGAACAAGGTACCTGATCTGTACACGGGCACACGGCGGCGCTCCCTCCTCCTCTAGTTTGATCCGGGATGGGGACGCCCCTGGCTCTGTTCTCCTGTTTATTGTTTCGTTGTGGATCCCCATTAGTTGACGCAGAAGCGGCAGACTAATCCTCCTGGGGTCCAATTAAAATCAGAACATACAAATAATAAATCATCAATCGCATACATTCAAATACAGTAAATGTAACAGTGACAAGATTACAGATACAAAACAACAGTTGTAAATAAATAAATAAATAGGCATCTGTGCGCTTCAGAGCATGCAGACACCCACATCAAAATACAATACATTGAGTGCCAAGTCAGAGTCCTGAGTTGGTACTCAGCACTCTGACTGTGGTGATGACCTTTGATGGAAACACGCTAGAACTGGCTTTGAGATCCTCCCTACATTCTCTTTCTAAGAAACTTTGTCGTTCATATCTTCTTCGATTGAAAGATTGAGAAGCCGCGTCTTGTTTGCGTCTCGCCACCTCTCCCGTATTGACGCTTCTATATGGTCATCATCTACATCTGCTTGCCCAGATTTTCAGACTGAGACGTTTTCAACAGTACGTTGTCATTTCGGGTGTCCAAATCGTAGGTAGGATAGTAGAGCTGTATAAGGTAAATGTAATACTAGCTCAATGATCAAATAGCAATAGGTAGATCGTGGCAAAACGGCGTCTCTCCTCGCATCTTAGTTTGTGAACGCTTCCCTCCAGGCGACGGCGGAGGAGCTGTGTCTCCTGCTCAGCCAGGTGTTCCAGATCGTCTACACAGAGTCCACCATCGACTTTCTGGACCGGGCCATATTCGACGGCGCCACCACACCCACCAGGCACCTGTCCCTGTACAGCGGTAAGGAGAGCATCACGGGGCGGTTGGACAGGGCCTGTCCGTGCCTGCGTCCCACTCCAACCTTTACTTCTCTATTTGCCTTTGCCCCCCCCGGCTGCCTCATAAACTGGCCATTGACGCTTTTTGCTGCGATTGCCGAGTGGTACATTTGAAAAAGGAGCTCTGAATGACGAATCATGCCGTTTGGGCCAGATAAGGGCTTCCTGTGTTGTTCATGCTCAATTGATTATAGTTCATTCAGATTTGTATAAAACTCTATACTATACATATTTTTCTATCCAAAGTGATGCTCAAATTCTGATGTTTTCATTATGTTTCTACTGGTTATTTTTCCTACAGACTCCTCGAGCAAGGTGGACGTAAAAGAGGCCTTCGAAGCTGAGGCCAGCACATTGTACGTACCCAGTGCCGCCGTGGCAGCACGCGTCCTTAAAGTTTACACCAACTGATAACGGTGCAAACAACAATTTTGTCGCCCCCCTCCCCACGCTGCCATGTTGCAATTCATTGGAAATGTCATACCGCAGAATAAGCAAGGGGCTGCTTTTTTCCCAGACTCTGCACCAGCATTAGCCATCCTTAATGGAATCTGCTGACTCGCAAACCGCTTGTCTGTTTTGAAGCCAGTGTTTCATGCATTCAAATGGCGTGTAATCCAATACCCTGAGGAGAACTGTGGGTTACCACAGGTTCACCATCCAAACAGTAGGCCGCAGATAATCATTAGCAGTGCTATCCTTCAGCTTTTATTGTTTTATTTATTTAATACATGATATAATATTCATTTTCTTTTTACATTTTCCTTTTGTCTTTTTTATCTATATTTTATTTCAAAATGTTGACCTTTAACCTTATTCACAATACTTATGGGTTGCAGACCTGGAAAAATCGAATCTTAGCAATGCGCTCCACTTCCGTTTTAATTTTTTTTTTTTTTATATCTACATGATACAGATGTATTGTCTGTTCAAGCACTTTGTTAGCTGTCTTTTTAAAAGGTGCCATATGAATGAATGATTACCGCAGGCCTGCTCCTTCCTTGGAGACACCATACTATACCAAAAAGCACCCGGTTATGAGTTAGGATTCATCCCGGTGATGAGCTTAGGGCCATCCGTTACTCATCCCAGTGTGTCTCTGACGTGGACCATCTACCCCCTGCAGTTCCTTCGAGGGCTCCCTGGAGGCAGCCGACAGCTCCCCCTGTACGCCCGCCTCCCCCCAGACCAAGGCGGCCAGTGAGGGGGAGCTGAGCACCACCGCGGCGGAGCTGCTCCAGGACTACATGACCACGGTACAGGACTCTCAGGGGATCTATGTGTCTCTCTCTCTCTCTCTCTCTCTCTCTCTCTCTCGCTCTTTGTTCTTTGCGCTCTCCGTTGCTCTGTTTGCCCCCACCTCTCTCTCTTTCTCTCTTTTCTCTCTTCTCTAAAATCTGTGTATTTCTCTTTCTCTGTTGCTTTCTCTCAACCTCTTTCCCTCCCATTCTCTCTCTCGCTCTCTCTCTCTCTCTCTCTCTCCCTCTCTCTCTCTACCTCTCTCTCTGCCTCTATTCATCTATAAATATGCATGTCATATGCATATACATATGCATCCGTCCATCTATACATCTGTCTTTCCTTCCGCCTCTGCCCCTCTCTCTGTTGGACCACTATGTTGCCACATGCTGTTTTTGTACAGCAGAAGTTTCCTCCTGCTGCTAATGAATGATTGGTTCCCCTGTTCTTCGTCCCCCTCCAGTTACGCACCAAGCTGTCGTCTCAGGAGATCCAGCAGTTCGCCACGCTGCTCCACGAGTACCGCAACGGGGCCTCCATCCACGAGTTCTGCATCAACCTGAGACAGCTGTACGGGGACAGCAGGAAGTTCCTCCTCCTGGGTACCTATCAAGCTCACGCCGAGTGGTCCGGCAGACGCTTTCATCCAACGTATTTGGTAAACACCACCACTTGAGTCCGGCTCCTCATTCTCCTCTGCTCTCCTCCCATCCCTCTCCCCCTCACCCCCCTCCCCGCCGCAGGCCTGCGTCCCTTCATCCCCGAGAAGGACAGCCAGCACTTTGAGAACTTCCTGGAGACCATCGGCGTGAAGGACGGCCGCGGCATCATCACCGACAGCTTCGGCCGCTACCGGCGCACCGCGAGCTCCGCCTCCGACTCCACCGCCAACGGGGCCGGGACGGCGGGCGGGGACAGCGCCCACAGCGGGGGGTCCGGCGACGCCCCGGCCCCCTCGGAGGGCGACGAGTGGGACCGCATGATCACCGACATCAGCAACGACATCGAGGCGTTGGGCGTCAGCATGGACCAGGACGGTGGGGTCTCGCCCTGACAGGCCCCCCCCCCATGGGTCCCGTGGGTGCCCACCCACAGACCCTCATCCCTGGAACAGTGGATCGAGGAACAATAACAACAGCAACGGCGCAAAACAAGAGGCACTGACATTTGATGACACTTTTATAATGGTGTCATCCCCCCCCCCCCCCCCCCCCCAACTTTGAAGGAGACAAGTCTGTGAAACTTTGATGGTATCTTAACCCTTGCGGCCCTACAGGGCAGCTTCCGGTCATTCTGAAGTGCTCTTGGACAAAGCCTGTGGTCTCTTTGCACCTGGTAGCACAAGCTAGGCGTCTATTGTTGTATGCTCTTCGTTCGACAACATTTCAACCAGATGTCGATGAGTCCTCTACTCACTAATTGCTGTATTTCTAAAGATACCCATAGCCTATGACGTTTAACAGATTATTTTGTTGTATCTATTGTTTATAAAGCTTTATTGGCAGTATCTGCCTCTCGTGTAGACAATGTAGCAATTTACTCCAGCGGTTTTTGAGGGTTTATGATTATAATAATCAATATCCCCTCTATAGACTCTGGAGTATTAAAGAATCAATATCCAAAGGGCGATGTACAAGCTGTGGAATATTATAGACTGTTATTGGATGCTTTTTGTTCTTTATCCACTTCCTCTCCCCTTTACCCCCCGGCCGCTCTCCCTCCATGTGTTCTTTTATTAACTTTTTGTTATGCTTTGCTGTAAGATCACCCTTGCTTATATGGTATATATATTTAATATTTTAGTCATTGCTTTAATACGTGTATTGTCAACGTGTATTCTAATAGACAACGTCTGATAGACCCTTTTCACCTCTGTGAAAAGGGTCTATCAGTTTGCCAACAAAGGAAATGCCATTTGGGTGAGGCGGACCAGAACTGACAAAGCCAGAGAGCCAATGGCTGATGGACAGGGTTTGATGTTTAGTCTCTCTCTTCAGTTTAGATCAGTAACGAAGTGTCGTATTACTGTGATATTCCCATATAGCGGTCATGGTGCCTTTCACTCTGTTGCCAAGCTGGCGATATGAGCTGTGTCTGCACAGCGGAAATGTCATGGATATTAAATAACAATTACTTAACATTAGCTGTGTTCTGATCTTCATTGATCATTGCTATTAATTATTAAATGAATCAATTATAATAAAATATCATATGAGAACAGGAAAGTGTAAAGGCCAGGGTATTCTGTGCTCCCAGCCAGAAGAACTGGGTTCAATCCCCAAGGTTGACAGCCTACCGGCCTACAGGCATCCTTCAGCAAGTTCCCCATCCCCTCCCCTCAGTAATGACTGAGTTGTAACATGTAAATGATGAAAGTGTCTGCAGAGATAGTCAAATATAGAATTTACATCGGCAAGGAGGCCATTTAATTAAAAAATATTAATTTGAGAATGCATGCTTCATAACGCTAGGGAGTAGTGCAGGTGGCTGCTTGGCTACTTAAAGCTGCTTTGCAAAGTGATTCTCCATTTGCCCTTACGATGCTCTGAAATTTCATCCCTTTATTCCAAGCAGTGTCGTTGACCAATACCGTCCATGGCTGCAGAGATACTACGCTCTCTGGAAGAGAGGTGAGTTGTGAGGTGGACTATCCCAGCATTCCTTATTATCTTTGCAGATCCACCATTACTTATTCTGGTCTTACAGACACAGATAAAGGGAAGGGCCGACCTCACTACCTGCCCTTCTGCTTTTGATGCCTACAGTTTAGTTACACAAAACAGACGAGGGCAAGGGACCTCTGAAGTGGAACGCTACATCTGATCGTTAAAAGTCTGCTTTGGCACGTGGCACAGCCTAGCCCGGGACACACGCTGTGTGAGAGCCAAGACACCCTGCGATCTTTCGCTGTGCGGGTAAACAACAGCCGAGCGCATATTATGCTAGGGTGGTGCATCAAAGCTAACGTTTAGTGACAAGGTGACATCATTGTTAGACAACGGCTAAAAGTTGCGGGGAATTGCGTGACTTGCGGGCCCCCATGCTGCTCAGGTCATGTCTGCTTTCTCACGCTACATGAAGGAGTTCTGCTAATTGGGGGGCCTGTCGGAAAATTTCAGGTTAATCCAGTGGGAAAATAAACCAAACCCTTTCTCTATTCACATGTGATAAATACAGAAGGTCATACAAAATGCATGAGCGGTTTTAATTAAGCCGTTTTTAATAGAATAATCCCAAAATGTAACTAAGAAGGACGATTTAATTTGCTACCTGGTGCGCTCCTTGTGTTGGAGAACAACTGGAATTGTTACTTAGGCTTACTTCTTTGGTTGGAAGCTGTTAAAGTGAAGGATAAGTAGGGGAGCACCATCGACCGTATTAAAACAAGCACCCTAGAAGTCTTTACTTCTCCATATCATCAGGGCCTGGGCCTTAACTAATCCAACATTGGTGGCCAAAGATCCCGGATCGAATGTTAAGACTTTGATTTACTTCCAAGTCCTAAAGTACTGACTCAAAGGCTCAAAACTTCCAATAGCTCATGAAGTCAACATCTGAATTAGTGCAAACTAAATTACTCACCAAATGTCACCCTGTCCCATGACAGATCTTCATGTTAGCCCCTTGTGATTCAAGTCTTGTTTCTCTTGCTGCTGGCCCAGGACATTTTCACTCAAAGTAAAAAATTCAAGCCCTTGAATATTCTAAAAGGGAAAACTGATCATATACCAGGATTCGGCGAATCAATATCCTATTTAAAAAGTGATCGTGAAAATATATTTTTTAACAATTAACATTTGTCTGTCTGCTTCCTTTGTTTTGAATTCAGAAAACAACCTTCAATGTTGGCATAACTCCACGAACAAAAGTAAATAGACATGCAAGACATGATGTGCACATTCCTGTTCACAGGCACCAATGTCAAACTTTTTTCTGCTCTCTGCAGATCTACTCATTTGTTTTTGGTTAGAACTGCTGTGCAGCTCAATGCAAAGTGGATGGTTAATACTGTCTTCTTTATATGTACCCCTCAATTAGATCCTCGTTTGGTTCCAGGTTTAATGTTGGAGCCAACATGTCTATTTTATCCTGTTCCTGTGTCTCCTAATCATTTAATTGCATGTTAAACCAGCAGCATAACGTCAGACATCAGCATCAGTATTTTTGTTTTCAGGGAGCCGAATGAACAGATGACTAACCCTAAAGTGTAAGGAAATAATAATCACAGTTACAATCCGTACAGGATGGACGTGCAATTCTATCAATCATTACATGCTGTAGGAATCGTTGCCGGGCAACACCCCATTTCACAGATGGCACCTTTTTATATCTAAAGATTTTTTTGCTTTTAAGGTAGATGTTGTTTTATCCCTTGAATGACTCATTTTAAGAACAAACAGGAGGGGTTAGGGGCTGGGCTGGATTTGGGACTTTTAGGAAGAATCAAATAATAAACCATGCACTAAAGAACCTCCTTGATGTGACACTTGAGTAGCCAGTCATTGAAAGGGTCTCCTGGCTTTCAGCCGCGATAAGCTCACATAGAGCTGGAAGTCATGCATGAAAATCCCCCTGCTCAGCAAAGTCATTGATCCCAGCCAGGCCACCACGGGTCCTGTAGTACAGATCAATGGAGACGCGTCGGTTTACAGGGAGCCGAATTTACAGCATGCCTTCCCCTTGGCCCCACTCACCATACAGCCAAGTCGTGTTCCCAAAGCCAGCGATATGCCTTTACACACCCTAAAGCCGCTAGATAACCCTTCGCTGCATAAAATATGCAACTTTTCGTCTTTTTCGTCACCCTTTGAATTATATCAAACATATTTTCATATCCAAGTCCACTTTAACTGTTAATATATATATATTTAGGTCATTACCAGCAGTCTGACAGCCTGGGCCTACTTCTTATGCTACTCACACAGCGCAACGACAATAAAGATGAATCTGACCGAATGGCTTTGTCTCAGTGCAAGAGAGGCACGCTGGGGCCTCAGGGTAGGAGACATGTAGGGGCCCCCATAACAACAAGAGGCGTGAACCTTCTGACATTGGGTGCATGTTTTGCCGCTGGCGGTGTAGCAATGGGCTACTGGAAAGCAAACGTTTACCGACAAACTAGGGTACATACACAGGGTTTTTTTACATGTTGAGCTACCGGCGTTCCTTTCAGCTTTTGATGGTTCTGTAAATTTCCTCGAGTGAGCAGGGCACTTCATTGTGGTTGACATTGTATCCATTTCACCCAAAAACTTAATTAATGCTTTGTTAGAAGTAGGATAGACAAACACATCCAACTATTGTTAACTCTCAGTGTGTGACGACAATATCGCCACTCCGTATCCACCAAGCATGGCAGTGTGATAATTTGATCCCATTCCGAGAGAATAACTATTCAGGAAATGGTGCACATTCTCTGCCTAAAGGCAGTGTGTTATCGTGTCGTTGTGCATTTAGCAAAAAAAATACATTTATATCATGATTCACATATGAATATTTCAGACGGGTTAGTGGTTCCGGTTAGCGGTTAGGGTTTGGCCACGCTGGGGTGAGGCCCATTAGTTTGACGTGTAACTAACAGGCCTTGTTCTCGATACAGCTTGTCCCCAGCTAGGCTGGGTTAAAGGTGTGGATGTCATGAGTTGGATTATTTAAGGGACTGCTACAGCCAGGAGTTCAGGACGGGTCAAGACAGCATGCCTTTCCAACCGTGTGACAGGGATACTCAGCCAGTAAGAAAACAATATAGTTTAATCATCATTGATTTCACTTAAAGGGAATTAGAGTGATTAGAAAAAATATATATAATCACAAATATATATTTTTTTAAAATACATTTTTCATTTCAGGTACATGGGGATACTCCTATCCCTACATTATACACGTTATAAATCTATCCATATTATTTACCTCAATACTAAGTAGACCAAATGTAGGAAGCCTACATGAAATCTTGAACGGAAGCAAGTTAAGCTTTAGCTGCCATCTGCAAATTAAACAAAATAAAATATTCTGACGTATGATCATTATTTTCCATAAATGCCTACCACACAATATCAAACCCGACCCGATACGATGTCTATGTCTCCCTCTTTCACCATCATCTGGATAAATGGAGACACGTTCTAGCATCCATGAACCCATCCGGTCGTTTCGTTAGTGGTGGTTCCCAACCAAGGGGTTTTTTTTTTAGACCCATTGCGGGTCCACAGATAGGGTCAAGGGAGACTGATGACGTATACGCCATAGATATTTGGAAGAAACACTGTAGCTATTACACATATTGAGAAAAATATAGCTTTTTTAAAAGGCTTAAAAGGTCTCCTAAAGGTCCTGTATCGATGGAACAGACTGTACCCTGGTGTGAACTACTGCTAATCATCACTTTGTGCGAACATCGATATTAAAACAATGTGTGCGAATGTACGTGTGTGTGTGCATGTGTGTGTGTGTGTGTGTGTGTGTGTGTGTGTGTGTGTGTGTGTGTGTGTGTGTGTGTGTTTATGGTCTGGTTGGAAACCAAACGGCCACTGCCATGGCCAAACAGAACCCTTCCCCACATCCCAAGCTACAGGTCTTTCAAACTCCTGGAGGTCGCGGCTAGCACAGCGAGAAGCGGCGGGAGTTGATGTTCATCTTGGTGACCCCGATGAGCCTCAGCGGGGCGGAGAGCCCCAGGCCCGGCGTGACCGGACACTCGCACAGTAGGTCGGACAGCTCGTCGCGCTCCTCCATGCCGAAGGTGGCGTCGTTCAGCATGCGGCGGTGCAGGTGGCACGTCTGCTCGATCTTCAGCTTGTGGATGTCAGCGCGGAGACGCATGAGCTGTCTGGCCAGCTGCTGGTCCTGCACGCGCATGTCGGCCTGTCGTTTTTTTTAAAGAAACAGTGCAACCAAATGCCAAGAGATGATGAATGGATGCGATGCGGACAGGCACGAATATAGCCATGATCACAATGGTATTTCCAGGGATTTAAGTTGTAAACTTTTCTGTATTCACGTTCATGGGTGTCTTTGGTAATGCATATTGTCCTGACAAATAGTCTAGTGCGGTGTGATAAAAAGGTGTCGTGTGAAATATTATAGACAAGCCTTTGGTAAGTCTAAACAATAGTAGTTTGAGTCGGTGAACCGTATTAGGTTTCTGCGGCCCAGCGTTTAAGTACATGAACCAAGAGTGAATGAGCAATCTAAAAGTACAACTTATACATGCATGAAGAACTCTGATTCAACTCGGGTTAGGGCTAACCCTAACCCTAACCCTCCTAATCACTTCCACTCACTCTAAATGACTTATCCTGTATAAGTCATTTAGAGTGAGTGGAAGTGATTCCAGAACCTCACGAAATGATGTGCTTTGCTAAACTCTATTAAGTTTCTCCCTGGGATTACACTGTAAACATAACCTCATTGAAATACTCTCCCCCCTCAACTGCAAAAGGTGAATATACTTTAAACAATGCCTTTGTTGATACAACAGGGTAATAAATGGGGGGAAATGAGGCCCTACGTGTTCCTTTTACAACTCTCTGTTTAATTAACCGCCCACTGGATTGAACATTAAACCTAGCAGCTCACCAGTTCTTTCCGGAGCCAAGTGAGAGCCTCGTCCATGTTTCCGAAGCCCCTCAATAACCCCGATGGAAACCGGATCCCCCCGTCGTCACTGGGCATCACCCCAGCAGTAGCAGCGGCGGTGGTCTCCTCCTCCCCCAACTCCTCCTCCATGGGGCCCTTTAAGGGACGGGATGCCTTGTCTCCACGCTGGGTCCCTGGCCGGTCCGCAGGTGGAGCCAGGGGGCCCGTGGAGCCGAAGCTGGGGGACTCCACGTGGGCCTGCCACTCCAGGTAGGAGGGCCTGCGCGTCTGCAGGTGGAGCTTCTCCGTTAGGGCCTTCAGGGACAGGAGGTGGTCGTCCTCACTGCTCGCGCTGGGTCCGGCGTCCTTCTCTTTCTCCTCCTCCTGCTCCTCCTCCTCCTCCGTTCCCTGAGGATCGCTGGTGGTGCACAGCGTTGTCATGTGAGCTGTGGACGCTTCCATCGCTGTTCTGCCTCATAAACACACCGTACCTGAAAGAAAACGTAAAACCATTACTGTCCAAACCATGTGGAAAGATGAAGGGGATTCTAGATATGAACTTGGGTGTTAAAACTTCATTCACGAGTTTGTGGCGGTTAGTATGTGCGTCTGCCAGCAGATGGGTCCTCGATTTGATCCCCACTGTCCAAATCGGCAGACTAACCTATAGGCATCCTAAGAGCAAGATCCCCTCACTCCTACCTGCTCTTAGATCGCTAGTGCTAATGTAGCTAGCGTGCTTTCGATACAAGTCTCTGCTGAGCGATCACAATAGCACATGCATTAATCTGTTAATAGGAGAAAGCACATGGGACAGAGACACACCCAACACAAACTTTTTTTTGGGGAAGGAGACGTTTCCATGGCAACCAACCTGGCCACTGTGGATGACTCAGTGTTTTCATCTTGGTTTCCCAAGACGAAAAGCCCAGTTCCAGTCTGTGACTGTGGCAGCAGATTGACAGAGAGGAGGAGTGTTAACTTGATACTCGATCCCTGCTACTGTGTGAGGAGCCCAAAGATCACTGGCCGGGCTGGCGGTGGTACGGTTGGAAGAGCGCAGCACCAAATGGGCTGAAGGACTAAGCATTTTTAGCACTTAAACTGAAACATGACTACATTGTCCAGATGATGGTCAACTCGGGCTCGGAAAACTTGACATGGACACAAGAGCAATATCGAACCAAGGGTGTAATTTGTGGGTTGACAGATACCCCATATAGTTATTTCTCACTGCAGGCTGCTGAGGGGAGTTAAGTTACACTGACACGTTCTTACGACTCAAAGGACAATTGTTTTTAAGTGTTAAACGAAAGATGCAGAACAAAATTGTGTATGCGGGTGTTGTGTTCTTAACTCATAATCTCCCCTGTTACACTAAAATAAATAGATGATATGTATTATGATGGCTACTTCTATTCCCATTACTGTAGTTGCTGTATTACATTGGCGTTACTTCAAATCCAGAGACAGAAAAAGAACAACCAAGATGAACAAAAAACAAAAGGTCTGCCTTTCTCGCAAAAAATCAACCAAACAAATAATGAGCTACGCAAGGAAGGCATTTACAAAGGATAGTCCTAGTCCAAAGTACTGTGCTTTCATTCAACACAAAGTGGGAAGGGAAGAAGGCTCATGCTCCTTTGCACAAAAAGCTTAACCACTCAATAAGCAGTTACCCCCTCCTTTACCCAGTCTATGGTTGTTCCATAATGGACTGCGGAGCGGCCAGCGGTGAAGTCATTGCCCTTGTATCTAATGATAGGCCTGGCTGTTTTTGGCAAGGTGCAGGCAGACGTGCCCCGCTGTGCCAAGTGGCTGGCCCCTCTGAACGCGCTGGGAGTGGAGTCTGTATGGGAAGGAATCGATGCGTCTCCTGAGACGGTGCGCATCGTAATAGCATCACATTATGTGCTCGAGAAAAGAGGAAGCATCCATGCCACATGCATCTTTTGAAGGTTTTCTACAGGACACTGGTGCGGTACAGGATGTATAATATGAGAGGGAAAGAATGACAGAGCTGTTTCCAATATTGTGGGATGGGAATTATAGACAAATCAAGGAATTAAGACCATTCAAAACCAGTAAAGCAGAAGGCTAATTACTTATTTGGTTACACTTTAAGTCCTAGACCACTTAAAGGTCCTATGGACCTTTAATTGGACCTATAAATCCAAAGACTTAAAGGTGGGGTTTGTGCTAATAGGATAATGAGTCAGAGGAAGGGAAACATCAACAACAGTAACCTAGGTTATGTGCGTTTCACATAATTTGCCAAATCCAGGGGCTGATATTAACAGCGGCATAATAGAATCATAAGCTAAGAGGTTTTCAATGGAAAACGGTGGCAGAATCAAAGCAGCAACAATGAGCTACTCCTTCTGTGCTGGCAAGTAGTTTAACAGGCACTTAGTTCATTTCTAACAAGACCAGGCAGTTATTTTCATCTGTTTCCTTCCAAAAGTTACATAGCCTCCTCAATATCACCAGGTGGCTTGGAGAGTGATATGGCATTTACGGAGCTCGGAAAAATAAAAGATCAAATTGCCTCCATGATTTAAACGTCCTTTTTGACATATAAACAACCTAGAACGCCAGCCTTCCGACCATATTATGACTCTGGTTTCATCGCTACTAGCTGCAGATTGTGAAAGCTCAGCAGCTACTTCCAGAGTAGTATGGGTTGCCATACCAATAAAATCCATTTCTCTGTGGTGCTAGGAGTATGAGTTCATCACATCTGGTCTGGCCAAACGGCTTAGAAATGTCTTGGTCTTCTACTGTCTATGCCATGGAGTCAATGTGGACACAACACATATCTCCTCCACTTGAGGGAAATTGTGGCGTGCCTTAAGTGTTTAAGTAAGCCTGTGAAGGGGATATAGACAATGATAGGCTTATCATTCATAATTGGATAAATTAAATAAATATATTGAAATGTAGATCAGACAGCAGACACCTTATTAGAGCCTTAAGTTAACTAATTCCAATGGCTGAATGAGGGTCCTACATTGAGGATTACATGAACAGCGCAGTCAATATTGATTGATTGATTGATTGATTGATTGATCATGCGGGTTCCAGTAAGCCACTTGCACGTTACCGTACGTCATCGATTGACTAAGTTGCGCCTGCTGTTTATTATAAGAACAAATAAACGGAGCAAGTTCATTAGGGCGTAAAATTGTCATGCACATTTTGTGAATGAGTGAGAAGAAGCATACACACAATCCAATCCCATGCCAGAAGTCAGACGTATTGAACAGCGGGGTCTCATTGGAATTTAAATTGCAAAACACGTTCGCGTATTTATAAGGTCAATAACTGTAAGCAGTGAAACGTAAAACCTACATAATAGGTATAGACATATGCGTATATATTAAGTCAGATGGCTGCAATGTTGGTCAAGACACTTGTTTAAGAATAAATAAATAAATACGTGCATCCATACCGGTAGACTCTCTGCGTTTACTTCAACCCTCTGACGGAAACTCTTGCGGAATGACTCTGATCTGTATAACGACGACTACGCACTCTCTCAAGGATCATCATTTATATATCCTCTGGATTCCCGCTACAGCTTCATCTCTGCTCACTTGTTTTTTCTTAACGGAGGGACCGAAGGAGGGGCAGTGAAAGGTGGCGTCAGGGTTTAGTTGCTTGGATACCTCCCAGGAATCTCCCGTGGTAGTTCATAGATCCAAGGGTCCGAACGTACAGAAGGCGGTACCTCTCTCCATCACCATCCAATCACTGCTCAGATGATTGGTTGGGAGCGGAGACTGGCGCCGCCTGCTGTACGTTCGGATCCTTGTAACTAAACTAATGCTTTCCCTGTCACACGTCCCTCATCCAAAGACAGAAATTGCAGCAATTGCACCAGGGACTGAATGATACGTTGGGAATTGGACTTCGTTTATTGACATAACATAACTATTTGACATAAAAATACAATACATTTATACACATTGTATAAAAACGGAAATAACAAACCTAATCCATAAATAATAAATAATTTCCCCAAAATCCTATTCCTAATATAAAAGTTAAAAAATATACACTAAGTATTAACTATTTTAAATATTTTGAATCGTCACTGGCACTTAAAGGTAGTATTCATGAGCATTCCTTGTTTACTCTTTTGAAGTTAAGTGGTACAAGTCGTTTTTTGACAATAATTTTATATCAAATTGTACATTCTGGCACCGAATTCAATTTTCCGTCATTCATCTAATAGGGTAGATTGCCTCAAAATTCAAGGCTTCACAAGCATGATTGTACCAGCTCCAATGTCAATTGTACTATTTAATACATATAATAGAGCTTACAAATTATCAAGTACGATAACAAAACTGTAGTTCAGAAAGTATATATAAACAATAACGACATCCATACAAACAAAATAACAAAAAAAACAAAAACAAACACCATACATGAAATGATGAATCGTGTCAGAAGAATGTATAATTTCATTCATATCACAGACTTATAGCGTCAAACATACTATAAGGGTTGACGATGTATGTACATATATTTATTATACATTAGCACATCAAATTTGGACAATGTATAAAATTATACATTTGTATAATTTGCATTTGCATAATGGATTCATTCCATTTACAATACTTTAACCTGAGTACACAACCATTCACTGCCTGCTCTTTATTCTGAACCCATCCGATAATCCCAGAATAACGAACCGCCTGTAGCTAAACAGTGCTTGAGCAAAATTTTAATGGAACTATGATGTCACTTCCTGCATCCAGATTCTGAACAATGGTACAGACACACACATGCACAATAATTCCTCATACAAAAATTGCCTCTCAAAAGACTTTATAATTAAAAAGGTATAATCCCCTTTTCCTGTGAGCCAATCACAGAGTGAGTTCCTCGATGTCGTCGTCGAATGAAGCGATGGCTCGGACCGCGGGCCGGCTCTCCGCCACGTGCAGCGTGCCCTGGAAGGCGCCCGGCGCCGCTGCCTCGGGGCCGAACAGCTTCCCCCGCCGCGGGCGCACCTCGCTAGCGAGCGCCGCCATCCTATTGGATGAGCTAGAGATCTGGGCGGGGGGCGTGGCCAGCGTTCCAAACAGCTGCTCCATCAGACTGACGGAGTTCCGGCCCTCGCCGCTCCCCGCGCTCCTCTCCCTCTCCTCGTCTCCCTCTCTGGGCGGAGGCGGGGGTGAAGGGAAGCCGCCGGAGGTGGAGCCGCGGGCGGGGGGGCGTCCGATGGTGGGGGCGTAGCAGCCGAAGGTCAGGTCGTCCGGGTCCGACAGCTGGGGCCGCGGCAGCCCTCTGCGCCCTGCACCCGCCACCCCCTCGCCACCCTTCCTCCCCCCGTCCCCGCCCCCCAGAGTGGTGTGCGTCGCGCCCGCCGACCCCTCCAGTGCTGTGAAGCTGAAGATGGCTGCAGGGTTGAGGCTGTGGGGTGGGGGTGGCCCCGAGGCAGCGTCGTGGTGGTGGTGGTGGTGGTGGTGTTGGGTTGGGACAGGGCGTGGGTCTCGGTCGGAGAACACAGGGTCCGGGGTTGAGGGCTCCTTCTGCAGGTCGATTTCCCTCAGCTTGGCCAGCAGATGGTCCTTCCTGCGTCGCTCCTCCTCTGCTTCCTCCTGGTTCCACCTGCTGCCCGTCACCAGCTCCTCCTGCTCCTTCTCCACCACCGCCTCCTCCTTCTCCACCTCCTCCCAGAGCGGGCCCCTCCGCTGCCTCTTGTCGTCCAGCTTGTGGTTGAGGGTGGCCGGCTCCCTCTTCTCCTCTTTCTCCCGTCCTGTTGAAGGAGCAGGTTCTGATCAGGAAAAATATGTGTATTCTTTAGAGAGCTGGAAAAAATAGGCCCATGAGTGCAAGGGCATGGACCTGTGGCGCCCCCATGTGGTGAGATGGGAGTATTAACGCGAAAATGGTTTTACCCTCTTGTGATCTTTTTGGCTTCAGCTCTGGTCCATTCGAAAACAATTTCTGCGGCCGTTTCTCCTCCTTCTCCCTCCCTCTGCCCTTTGCCATCTCTCTCTCCTGATGGTCTTCAGCCCTCCTCTCCCGGCTTCCCTCCTGCCCCCTGCGGTCGTTGTGGAGCTCCTGTACGGGGGGAGGGAAGAAGAGGTAGGTGAGAGAGTAGGTGGTGTGGGGGGGGGGGGGGATCTCCATATTGTAGCATTTGGATGTCAAGAGTTGTAAAGGTAAAAGGTTTGAATCTTTTTCCTTCTACCTTGAACGACAGGTTATCGGGCGTGCGGTTGGCGTACTCGTTGCCGTCGGCGATGGCCGCAGGGGGAGGCGTGGGGAATCCGAGGCTTGGGGGCCTGTCTTCTGTCTGCACTGCCTTGGTGACGCTGGGTGCTGTCAGGGCGGTGTGTGGGGGGGGGTGGGGGGTGGGGGGGGGGGGGGGTGGGGGGGGGATGTCGTCATTCAGAGGGGAACGAGTTTCACAAATCAGACTTTCGAATTTCACTTTCTTTTGCTTTATATTTGTTTGGCGACAAATCATGTTGCAGGGATCTGTACGGTCATAGTTGGTGATCGGACACTTGGCACTCGTAATCCGTAAAAAGTGTCTGCAAAGGATTCAAATCAATGTAGACTGGCCAATGAAGAAATACACATATTAAAATCATCAAGAGTTTATGTTCAGTAGAATATACATCTAGGTGCAACTCTGCCCCTTGCAGTCCTGGTTTCCGGCCCAGTTCTCTGTGCAGTCTCCCCTCAGTTCTAGGACTGTTGGATCCGAGATTAAGTAAATATACCCAATACATGTGTAACATACAACACAAATACGCGCAAAAACCGACACAGATACTGGAGCCGTACCTCTGCTCTTGGCTCCGAGGTCTGTGTCTTTTCGAGCAGAGGGCTTCATCACGCGGTTGGCGTAGATGTTCATCGTGTCCAGCTCCCTCTCCTTCTCCTGAACACAGAGACACAACAGTACATCAGTGTCCTCTGAGCATGCTGCCAGGCTTGATCCATGTTCAGTATTGTTCAAGTGTGCTGGGATTCTCTTTTACAAGAGGTACTGTTCCTCCGGTGTGTGTGTGTGTGTGTGTGTGTGTGTGTGTGTGTGTGTGTGTGTGTGTGTGTGTGTGTGTGTGTGTGTGTGTGTGTGTGTGTGTGTGTGTGTACCTTTAGTTTAGCGCTCAGCCTCACCAGGTCCTCCTGCAGCGTCCTTATTTCCTCCTGAACGCCGACGACCTTTTTCCTCTCGGCGGCCAGCTGCCGTTGGTAACTGCTGTTGCTCAGCTCCAAGCCGCGTTCCAGCTCCTGCAAGGTCACACATAAGTCAAGACCTGTGGACCCTGGGCATGAAGCGATCTCCTCGAACGCAGTGGTTACATCCAGCGTGCCTGCCTCACGACTTCAACTGCCCAGCTGTTTACGATGGTGGCCACGTATTGTTAGTTATATATTTTGAGTAATCGGATTGGCTGAGTTTTGTTTTATTTCTAGCAATCTGATTGGTCGGAAAAACTAAACATTTTCTAGCGAGCTGATCTGATAAATGTAGAAACGTCATAGATCTGGACCACCTTGATCCTGCGCTGGGCCTCCTGACCCAGGCTCTTCTCCTGCTCCAGCTGGCGGCTGAGCTCCTCGCGGGGCCCCAGCTCCTGCTTCTCCGCCAGCCTCCGGAGCCGCGCCTCCGCCGCCTGGCTCCTCTGCAGGCGCTCCTCGGCGTCCTTCAGCTGGCGCTCCGACGCCCGCTCCCGCTCCTGCGCGCGTCGCAGCCGCTCGCGCAGCGACGTGGTCTCGTTGCTGTGGCGCGTCAACAGCTGCGAGATCTCGCTCTCCGTGTCGTCGTAGCGATGCAGCGCCTTCTCCTGGCGCACCTGGAGCTGAGGGGATACAGGTGGGGTGGGGACGGTTGTAACGAGGTCCTGACGTTATGGACGGACCCCCCCGCTGTGAATTCATCCATCTTATCCTCTGGAGAAGAAGGCCTCAAATTTGCAAAACTATCTCGACCCATTTCGAAATTCTATCAGAAAGTGACATGAACAAAAACACACAAAAACATAAACGTGCACAACGCCTTGTGCACGTTTACGCTGCTGCCACACGGCGTGGTTGACGTGTGGTCGCGGGGACCAGCGTTAGCGTTACCTGCCGCAGCACGCGGTTCTCCTTCTGCAACTCGTCCATGCGTAGCTGCAGCTCGGTGAGCGCGTTGCGCAGCTCGTTGATCTTCAGCAGCCGCGCCGACAGCATGCGCTTGGTGACCAGGTCTAGGTCCTTGGGGGCCGTGGGCTCCTTGCTCTGCAGGGAGCGCCCTCCGCCGCCGCCGCCGCCTCGGTGCAGCGGTCGGGACAGAGAAGGGGGGCCTCCGTGACGCTGGGGGCGTGCCACTCCCCGACGGACCCCTCCTCCTCCTGGAAAGGAGTAGGGGGTGGTGACGGGGAAATTATTTGAATGCGAATCCTTTGCAGTGGACTTATTTTGTGAAAGATTTTCATCCAAACCAAGTGACTAAAAGTACATTTCAGACTTGGCATTTTTTTTAAGTTCCAGTATCTTCCAGCTGGGAGTTGAATGGCTTAGCCGCAAAACTATTCTGCACCCATTTTAAATTTTATAGAAAGTATTCCGAAAGTATTCCTCGGCATGCAAGTAATAACCTTTTCTGCATTTACATGAACTTTATTTGTATTTGAAAGGAGCAACGCCGCCATCTAATGGGAGGGTACAGCAACTACAACAACACACTTCCCCCACCTGTCTTGCGGAAAGGACTGGCCTGCAGAGCCCCATTGGTCCGAGGCCCTCGCGGCGAGGTGCGCGATGGCGTGCGCGACCGCGAGTACGGCGAGAGCGAGCGCCCTGAAGAGCGAGACTCGTAGTCGTCTGAATATAACGAACTACCGGCGCTGCCCCGCCTCTCTCCGTCCGAGGCCACGTCCCGGTCGGGATCAGGCTCCCAGATCCGGGTCTTGGACCTGTCCTGGCTGTGGTCCCGGACGCTGGAGCCGCGCTTGGGAGTGGGCCCCGTGGACGCTGGGGAATCTTTTCCTTTGCTCCGGATGGACAGACAGCCAGCGTCGGAGTTCCGGTTGTCGTCATGGTCACCGCTGTTGGTTTCCAACTCCATAGGGTCACTTGTCATGAGCTCACTGTGTTGAGGGGAGGCCAAAGGAAGAAGTGTTTCCAAAGTCATTAGGAATTAGTCATTTGTTTCCTCAGTGTCAGTGTCAAAAACTAAATCTAGCCCAAGAACCAGTTAAGTAGCCCTTACAATAATCACATTTTTAACAATCAAATTGAAAGAAAAAATATAAGGCCTTACAACAAAAAAAAACAACACAATTGTCATGTTGATTATCTCCTACTTATCAATTCAGCAACCAGGCCAATAAGCCACAACACATTCACAATGGTGAATATTGTAAATAAGACAGCGTGAGGGGTCACACCCCGGTCACTAAACAACACTGCTCCTTTAGCAGTGTTGTTTAGTGACATAAGTGGCAACCTCCCACAATTATGTTGTCTTGCTGACAAAGGAAACGTATCCGCTACAATGGAACAACAAAACAGTAGCCTGTAGGAATATGTATCTATGTAATTATCTTTCAAATAAGAAGGCTGTTGTGAGCTGTCTAGTCTTTTTTGTTTTTCAAGAGATAGTTAACCCTATTAACTGTTTTGGTCACGTAATCAACCACGGACAAAGGAAAAGCACTTGATATCATGGTGTCCATGACAACAGGGGTAAACACAGACACCACCTCCTATTATGGTGGGTCAGATACAAGTGCATATATGCAAACTGGATTTTGATTGTACAGCCAGATCACCCTCCATAATAGTTTGAAAAATACTAGTTAATCAAAGAATACATACTTCTGCCTCACACACACACAAACAAAATGTATCGGCCATGTGAAACAAGAGAGATGCTAAAGAAAGCAAGTTACTGACACCCGGCCTCCTAACCTTACATGCTGAATCTGCAAACAACAATAAACACATTGTACATCTCTTCGACAATGTGAACACATGCAATGAGCAATCATTTCAGGAGAAATGGACGAACTATGAAATAATAGCTTCATCGGATTGTGTAGTTATTTCTTAACTTACAGTCAAACAGCCCCTATCCTCTTAGAATTCATCATCTTCATCCTCATATTTTAGTCGTGCCAACTATTGAGCTCATAACGTCCAAACGTATGCACGACGACCAATGTCTGGTAACAAAAGAAAGACAAAGAAAATAGGCAAATTCGTAAGACGTCAGCATCTGGCGGCTACTGTCCTTATCTACGCGTTGGGGTCTTGTCCTGTAGTGACTGCAGGAGACTGAAGTGGAACATTTAGTAATATCGGTCATGTACATCCAAGTCAAGTGTGTCTGAGTTCAGCCAAATACACACTCTGGGAATAAAGCCTAGGACACCACGTATTCAATGATACGTATATAGCACAGATGGCGAGCGATAGCAACCATAGCGGAGTTATCTTGGTGGTAATTTAATCTACCAGTTACAAAACAAGGCGTGTGGCTACTTAGCCAACTAGCTGAGATTAAGGCTAGCTAGTTCACTGACATGCTAGCAGTGCAACAGGCGGTCACTGTTGGACTCGTGTTGAAGTTATCATGTTGTGGAGCTAGTGTGTCTCTATGCCATCCGCTCGTACAAAACGTGTTTCCTCGGCTTTCCAGTAGCGATATATATTGTTGAACTAAATACCTGCTTTATCATTGGGGTCTTGAGTTGAATTAGCCGAGATAGCTAAATGGCTAATCTCGCTCGGTATACACCTTAAATCGTGCCAGTAAATAACCAAAACACCACCCAAAACAACCAATTAGACAGAAACTACTATATTGCCGCAAAAAAAACATCAAACCACCGGAATTTACCTCGTAATTTGGAGAAATAAGGGTTAGATTGGTGTTTGTTCGCTCCAAATCATCTGCTCGTGACAGTCCCATCGCCGACGCTGCACCATGGCAACCATGGAATTGACTAAAGGAGGAGCAGTAACTCTTCCGCCCAGGGGTGGCACTGTGGTGCACTTTAATTAAGTTTAAATGTAAATACACTATACATTTCGTTATAGTAGTACTACGGCTGTTAAAACGATTTCCACGACTAATGGTAAGATGAAAACGAGAATTTATCGACGAGGATTCGATGCTTCTCAGTGAAAAACATTTCCCAATCACGCATACGCTGGCTCAATCACAGGTGCAGTTAACTGATACAGCCGGTCCCTCGCTGTTTGTGTGATGGTACAGTCGCGTCTAGAGATCGTGACGATAGAAGCCAGCTGGGGGAGTGTGAGAGCTCGGAAACGCACCGAGCGTTATTATGGCAAACTGTGCGCTTGGAGACGCGCGCTTTTTGCCCATCTACCCAGTGTCTGGGACGGTTCGAGTCTTGAGCAAAGTCGTCTTTTACTTTATATCTCTTTTTTAAGGATAAGTACTGTGAAAGGTCGAAACAGTACCGTATTGGCTATTTATCATCGTTTTGCGCTCGGATAGTTCATCGAAGATTAAAATGGTCATCAAGGTCTACGTTGCCTCCTCGACCGGATCTGTAGTGGTGAGTCGTGTGGCATGATTTAGGCCAGTTCCATTTGATACGTTTAGCCTATAAATCATTCGTTTCTTAGTTTATTTTTTTAAGATGGGTTTGTCAGCACAGAGCATAACAGGAGCTCCCAGCTATGAATGCCTAACGTGCTGCTCAGCAATCAGTGGAACAAACGTTTTCTTGCCTACTAAATTTGAACATTCACACATTTTCTATATTCAAGACGAACGCAACCCGCATTGGTGTATATTTACTGCTATACTGACTGGATCGTATATAAGCCTACATATGCAGCCTACATATTTAATATAGGCTCTATTTGTGTTGGGTTGTTTAATTAAGTTCAGGAGTCCCGATTTGCCAAATGATTTCCATTTATCGCCTCTCTCGTTCAACCTATTTGGTTATTCTGCCCTCCACATTTCCTACTTTGGTTATTCTGACCTCCACCTGGATTGTCTTTCTTTCCCTTTTCAACCTGTGGGTTGCTATTCTAGCAGATATACAATAACAATAGTACACACGCGCGCACATGCACGCGCACACAAGGATCATCACTTGTCTCTTTATTTATTCATTAAATTAAATACATTAAAAGCATTTCTGACCAATTCTTAAAGACTTGGATAAAGACTTGACGTTGTGAACATGTGAAAAATGGGATGACATGAACCCAGAAAACAATGGTCTGAGCAGATGCCAACATTGACGACAAATCCAGTTTATTTTTTATCTTAACCTGCTGTTGGAATAATGACAATCATTGACAAACACTAAAAGAAAGACAGGCTTGTACGCCTTTCAGTTTGGCCTATTTGGGTCAGTTGTTGTGGCTGATGTGAATTTCATTCTCTCTAAATTCCTTTGAATTGTAATGGAACAAAAGAGCGAGGAGGTGATATATTAAACTCATACATGTCATCCATTATTGTGCCTCGGCATGTGATGCAGCAGGGGCTAAAACGAGATCAACTAATTAAGAAAGAGATGGAGATATTGTGGATAGTTGCGGCATTCATACATCCGAACACGACATGGAAAGCACACACTAAATAACATAGACGGGAGGTAACAAATGGAGTGTGAAAGAGAAACGAAGGAAGAGGTGGATGAAGGGAGGCATCATATAAGGGACAGCAATGGAAGGACAGCAGGGAAGATAAAGACGCTAGAAAAAAAGTTTAAAATAACAGATTTGTCTTCGGCTGGTAATGATCTGGTTGGTGAATAAATCCACAAAGGAGACCCTTGTCAGTAATGTCTCCTTTTATCTAGTCTGATTTTAATAAGTGGATTTATTTCTGAGTATGAAAGTTTACTGTGAAGGTAATCTAGGTTTCGGCTGTAATATCTAAAGTATAATCTCCCACGATTTGCATTATTTCTCTGTTAGCAAAAGCATGTATTGCCAAAAAAACAGTTCATCCTCGACAAAATAAAACAACTAACTCGGTTTTACAAGACAAAGACAGTAAGTATCCCTGCTGGTCTCCTAATTAAGGCATTTTTTTATCAGGCTGTATATGAACTATGAACAAAGAATATTCAGAGACAATGGAAGCCTGACACAGTTTCCAAGAGTCTTATTTGGGTGTTTGGTGTCTGTAAATTACTATCCAGTACAGACAATAGCTGAATTGTAATCACACACACACGCACGCACGCACGCACACGCACGCACGCACACACACACACACACACACACACACACTTGAGTATTTTTATCTACAGTTGTTCACAATCACCTCTCTATCAGACCACATTAATCCAGCCGACATCCAATTTTTCCTTTTCTTTCCTTATTACTCTTCCCAACCTCTTCCCGTTCTCATCCCTCCCAGGTGAAGAAGCACCAGCAGGACGTGGTCAGTTTCCTGGAAGCAAATCGCCTGAGCTTCCAGGAAGTAGACATCACCATGGGGGAGGAGGAGAGGCTGTGGATGTGCCGCAACATCCCCCAGGACAAGCACCCAGAGGTGGGCAAGCCACTGACGCCGCAGATCTTCAATGGAGATCGCTACTGTGGGGTAAGGCTAGTCCAGGTTTTTTTTTGGGGTGAGATTTCCCAGCCCAAAAGTTCTTGGTCCAAGCCCAAAAAGGTCAGACGGCAGTCGGAGGACAGTGCTCGTCATTTTGAGTTTGAGTTGGCTCACATGCACCGCCCAGCGCGATCCCTGTTTCCATGTTTGTACACGGTCGTAATCCAGATCTAGTGCCATAATCCAGTCGAGTGATGTCGCAGATAATCTCATCTGGCAGCTTGCGCTCTCTCTCTATCTCTCTATCTCTCTCCCTTTCCCCCTCTCCCTTCCTCCCTCGCTCCCTCCCTCTCTCTCTCTCTCTCTCTCTCTCTCCCTCTCTCTCTCTCTCTCTCTCTCTCTCTCTCTAGTGTAGTGTTTCTCTCACTCTCTCTCCATCTCTCTCTCTCTCTCTCTCTCTCTCTCTCTCTCTCTCTCTCTCTCTAGTGTAGTGTTTCTCTCTCTCTCTCTCTCTCTCTCTCATCAAAGCTAACCCTATATCACTCCCAGGGGACTGCTGGAAGAGCAGCCATACACAGAATGTCAACAACATTTACAGCACAGCTGAGAAGGGAGAGTCTATTGGGAACAGCTAACCAAGCCATCCCCTTCAACAGTGATGTCACAGGTGCGAGTGGTTTAGCACTGGCTGTCTGTAGTAGAGAGATACAAGGCTGGGGACATGGCTCTCGGGAGCCAATTGAAACGCAGGTGAATTAGCGACAGGTGTCAATCACAAATCAAATGTCTTCTTTTCAGGGCAAGAGACCACACTAAGAGAATAGTGTTAAAGGAGA
This sequence comes from Pollachius pollachius, assembly GCF_949987615.1. NCBI lineage: Eukaryota > Metazoa > Chordata > Actinopteri > Gadiformes > Gadidae > Pollachius > Pollachius pollachius. The sequence continues at coordinate 9,102,261 of NC_136949.1, forward strand.
ACCAAACAACGACTGTAGATGTGTTTTTAATGACTCCCTCTGTAGGTTATGCTGGGTCCACACTACAGGATTGTTAGAAAGATTTTGTGCACGATTTACCCCTTCTGACAGCAAAAGCCTCTATTCTCTTGATGACACCACTGGGAGAAGGGTCTAAAGTGAACAAGGGAGCCGGTGGCACTGCCCCCAGAATAAAGGTGGGGTCAGAGGGTTTTGTCCCCATCCAAACCAGCCACAGCTCCGCAAGGTTGTTTGTAGGCAGATGTTACATAATACAGTGCATCTCCATTTCCTGTGTTCCCCCAACAGGACTATCAGGACTTCTTCCAGTCCAAGGAGAACAACGGCGTATTTGCCTTCCTGGGTTGCTCTAGTTCCCAAGCCATAGAGAAAGTAAGGGAAAGCAACCACTGCAATGGAACACACACACACACACACACACACACACACACACACACACACACACACACACACACACACACACACACACAAACACACGGATCAACACTTACATGCATGCATGCACACACACAGACACACACAAAGACAGACAAACATTCATGCAGAAACATACAGGCACAGATAGCCGCTTCGCTCACTGACATAAATGGTTCAGACACAACCACCCCCCCCGCCCCCCCTCCCCCTGCCTCTCATATCTCTGAGGACACTACTAGAACAGCAACAACAGCCTCAACATGAACTCCAGTTTGCTGACATTCTAAACCATTAGCAAACACTGGCTGAGTGGAGGACTGGTTGCAGCTCAGTCAAGCTCTGTGTCGCTCTGCGTTGATGGAATAAGGTCCATTGTCTTACATTGCAAAAAACAAATGATGTGATTTGTTTAGTTTTACATACATTCTTTAAAGATTTACAATTTAGAATAACATTATTCCATTTTAAACCGTGGTAAGTATTTTTATTTATCTAATGGTCGATGGCACCAATCCAAATATACAAATATTAAAACCAAAATGTATAACTTAGTGTCACGTATGTTTGTCCGAGGGACATAACCCTTCCAAAGATGGCGTTCAGAGTGTTTCTTTCGGGAATCTAGCATTATTGAGGCCACGCTTATGAGGCAAGGGTTCGGTAATTGATTGTCATTGGATTTCCCCCTCTGTCACATGATATTGTTCTTACATTTGATTGGATGATCCAATTTGAGATATGATTAAGCACAGAACAACAGGATGTCTGTTTTTCCACTCTTGCAGAAACTGTTTATCTGCTGAAATGCCTTCCCTGTTTGTTTTTAATAGTGCTTCTAAGAATTATTTGCATTATTATTATTATTTTTATTTTTTTATTTTTTATGTGTCCATATTGGTCCATGTTGGTATGGTGGTCTTAATATAGGACTGTAACTACCATTTGGTATACATCTATGCCTCTTAACCTTGTCTCATTCTTCCATCCGTTTGTGTTTGTCATATCGGATTTTATTATTTATCTTGTTGTTTCCCATGCCAAGCACATTGCACTGAACAGTGTTCCACAAAGAGAAGCTCTATATCAATCACGTTTGATTGAATGACGAAATGTGAAACAATCAAACAATTTTGACTCATTGATTGATGATCTCGCAGGAGACCTAGAGTGCGCTGCCACTACAGCAGCAGTGCGTGCCTCTCTGCTGTCGGGGAAGAAGAGGAGGTAGCCAAGGGTTGCCACCGCTCCCTGTCCCACATCACATCCTCCTCCCAGATCAACTCTACTGCGAGGGCCAATCGCTTTGTGAGAACATCGGCTGTTGGCCAAGTGACACACACACACATTTGCCCGGATAGACAGCCCCCCCCCCCCCCCCCCCCCCCTATTGTACATGTGGTCAACCGTTTTGCACTCATGTTTGGTTTGTTAGTTGTTTTGCTTAACAACACCAACTGGCATGCAACATTGGTGTGTAAGATAGAATATCGTTATAAAGCTATTTGTTAAGCTTTAATGTTGTGCAATGGCCTTGAGATCAAGGGCATGATTGCTTTCTGTGTGGGTCGTGCGTGTGTGTGCATGTGTGTGTGCATGTGGACAGTGAGTAAGTCCTTGGAAAAAGCTCTGTGTTGTTGTCAACATTCAATATGTGGTTCATGAGGTTACGACGTTGTGTGCGTAGCATCGACAGAGGAGATGACTGTCGATGCAATTAAAAATCAAAGCTTGTTATTTTCAACAAAGTTGGCGGGAACAATGCTATACAGCTGTCAGTCAAAATGATTTTAATTCATTAAGATATTATAGAGAGTAAATCAACTAATGAATCAAACTTACAATGTTTCTTAATTGACCTCTGTAAAACGCACACTGTGCAATTTCAGTTCTTTTTTAAACCAGTGTGTTCACACCATTGGTGTGTTCCCGTTTGTCTCTCAACCCCTTGCGCTCCTATGCCCTTTCTACTCGTTCCCACCCTTAGGTTCTGCCTGCCTATTAAATTATCACGGGTAGATGGTCAGATGAGTGCTTAGGTTTACACAAAGGCCTGCACATGCTCAGTGTTGTGAGCCCCATCTTGTGATGGCACTGCCAAAATGGCCAACCATGGCACTCCCATTTAGTTTATTCCTATTAATTGAATATGTAATTTTGTATAATAACTAATGGCTCATTTATATTAAGTATCCAGTCAGTGCTGGGTAGTATTATGTAAATTAAAAATGTGAAGCTCAATTCTCAAAGCTCTCAAAGTGGTTAGATGTCTGATTGTGGTTGTCTGTTTGAATAAAACTTTGCCTTGAATCATTTATGTGTCCTTAGTAGTATCTCATTGCAATATTGATGGATTTGTTAACGGAATGATGCTCCTGTCTCCTCTACATTGTCCTAATATAAGTACTATTGGTTTAACTGCTCAGGACAGTCTGACAAAGGATACATAAGTAAGAAGAAGGTAAATTAGGAAATATAAATCATGGTATGTTTTTCACTGTCATTAACCTTAGTGTTGAGACTGTGAGACTACTTGAGGCTCTGCATAGTCTCCCCCCTTATCCCCCACCACCCCTCCTCCCTTACTCTCCTAAAAACAAACCGCTTATGCACTTTGTATGTTGTATGTCCTGACACTTAAAAATATTACTCATGTAGCATCTTATCCTAGTTATCTTAGTTGTATACAGGGAATGGGTTAATCTAAGAATTGCAAGTGCTTGGCAATTCTTTGAACATCCTTACTGTACAGACAGCGATATAATGTTGTTTCTCTTTCTTCTGAAAAATGTACTCATTGTTAGTCACTTTAGAGATAAAAGCATCTGCTAAATGCCCTAAATGTAAATCTACTTTAGGAACTAGTAAGGATCATTAAGCATAATCCCATGTCATAATTACACCAAAAAAGATGATCCATTTTGAGTGGTTAAATTAACCAGTAGCAACATTTTGTCTTTCAGACTTTTCATATAACCTTATTTATCACAGGGTTTCATCACAGTTACAGGCCTACTGTTAACACTGTACAAATATTAATCCCACTTGTTTATTTCATTTAAAAAATATTTAATTGACGTTTTTCTAGAATGATCCTAGAATGATAGAACTTAATTGATATTCACCAGAGCTAGAGAGATGCTTATATATATACAGTGTTGGGAAAGTTCACTTTCTTCGTGAACTAGTTCAAAGTTCAGTTCACAAATCTTAAAATGAACTAGTTCAGTTAAACGTTCATAATTCAAAATTTTGAACTAAGTTCACAGTTCCAAAAAATGAACTAGTTCATAGTTCTTTTTTTCAATATTGTGGCGACCACCGGTGTGGGCGCCATGTTCCGGAGCCGCAGGGATTCTGGGAATTGGGGTTGTCAGTTGACAAAAGGGGTTTTGTTAATTTATTCTGTTAGGTTAAGTGGGGTTAACGGGTTGTGGGTCTTTATTGGTTGTGTGTTAATTGTGTGTTGTTCCATTATTGTGTGATCGGGACCATTAGTGAGAGTGTTGTGTGTGTGTGTTGGTCAGGTGTCCCGTGTTTCTGTAATGGTCGTGGTCGTTAATAAAGGCAGTCCGTAGTCGTGCGGTGTATGGGGCACGGAACTGCATAATTGTTCAACCTGGGCTCCCGTCTCGTCCTTCCCGTGCTGCTCGCCACATTGGTGTCAGAAGTGGGATTGGCCTGCGCACGTGGATTAAGGATTGGGATTGACGGTCGAGCCCATGGAAGCCCCAACCGACGCCGACGCACCCTGCGTTGTGGGAGCGCAGCGGCCCACGGACGGAGAAATGGCAGCGGTCAACCGCCCCCTGGTGGCAAGGACGGCGGTGGAGCTGCCGAAGTTCTCCGGGGCAACGCAGCTTGAGCCGTACCTTGCTCAGTTCCGGCTTGTTGAGTGGCACAACGGCTGGGGTGCCGGGGAGGCGGTCGTCCACCTGGCGCTGGAGGGGACGGCGGTGCAGGCGCTCCTGGACCTGGCCCCAGAGGACCAACGGGACCTCCGGGCCTTGATCCGGGCGTTGGAGAGGCGTTTCGGGCAGCGGGCGGCCGTGAACGACAGCCGGGAGCTGTTAACCAGCCGCCGCCGCCGGGAGGGGGAACTACGCAGTTGGTTGGGGGCCTACGCAGCGGATGTACTGCAGTACGCCCAGCGGGGCTACCCCGCCTTCCCTGCTGCGGCTAGGGAGGAACTAGCCCTTCAATCGTTCCTCCAAGGACTTGTCCCGCCGCGGCTGGGACGGCACGTCCGCCTCACCGGGCCTCCGAACGTCGAGGTGGCTCTTGAGGTGGCGGAACGGGCGGAGCGGGAGTTTTGCGAGCAACCCAGCCTGCAGCCGTCCACGGAGGATGATTGCCAGGACCAGTGTGGTCCGGCCAAGTACTGCTGCCGTCGCTGTGGTGCCCGGGAGGACGCGGCTGGGACAGCCCTCTCCCGTGGCACAATGCCAGTGGCATTCCAGTCCGGGCAGGACAAGGACCGGGTCCGGAAACCCAGGCCACCGGACCTCGAGCCGGAGCAGTGTTGGTGGGTCAAGGATTGCGGGCGGACTGGACAGCGTCCAGTCCATCCCAGCCGCCGGCGTGGCCGTCGGAGGGCCAGGCGTCGGAGGGCGGCGGAGGATGGGGTGAACGGACGGCGCTCCAGCGCCGCCCTACGGCAGGAACTGGTGGGGGCCCCGATGGCGGTGGTCCCCGACCACACCCCCAGGACTTCTAGGGACTGTTGGAGACGGGCGTCCCATGTGTTGGGTGTTGGGGTCGACGGGACGTCTGACCCCTAAGGTGGGGGCTGTGTGGCGACCACGGGTGTGGGCGCCATGTTCCGGAGCCGCAGGGATTCTGGGAATTGGGGTTGTCAGTTGACAAAAGGGGTTTTGTTAATTTATTCTGTTAGGTTAAGTGGGGTTAACGGGTTGTGGGTCTTTATTGGTTGTGTGTTAATTGTGTGTTGTTCCATTGTTGTGTGATCGGGACCATTAGTGAGAGTGTTGTGTGTGTGTGTGTGTGTGTTGGTCAGGTGTCCCGTGTTTCTGTAATGGTCGTGGTCGTTAATAAAGGCAGTCCGTAGTCGTGCGGTGTATGGGGCACGGAACTGCATAATTGTTCAACCTGGGCTCCCGTCTCGTCCTTCCCGTGCTGCTCGCCACAATATGTTGCTGTGAGCTTTTCGTTTTTTTCTGGTATTTTGAACATTGAGCCCCCTTTGTGGTTTGTCTAGGATGATATAGAGTGGTTGAATCAAGTATCGTAGCGAAATACGGTTTCTATCGTGTTTTATTGCACATTTAGCGCATTTTGTAAATCCCATTGATTTCTGTTGGAAGACTCATTACTCGTTGGCCGGAAACGGAAAGGGGGGAGTGTTCACGTTTGGTTGTAGTCTTTTCGCTCGGTTCTAGCCCTACTGATGAGACGGAGAACCGAGCGAAAAGACTACAACCAAACGTGAACAGCCCCCCTTTCCGTTTCCGGCCAACAAGCAATGAGTCTGAGATATTCTAGTCCGCTGAGCTATGAGCCAGAGAGAGCTAACGTTATGGATTGTACATATTTATAATTCGATTCGACACGGCGATCTGCGCGCGCATCCGCCGTGTTGATAGAGAAATAACCCCCCCATTGAACGAAGTTAAACCGAGTGAGCGTGCCGTTCACTGACACCAGAATGAACGAGTTCACAGTAACGTTCATCAGGCAGTAATACAGTACGTTCAGTTCACGTTCGCCCAAAATATGAACGAGTTCATGAACTTTCGTTCAGTGAACGCGTTCAGGCACAACACTGTATATATAGATACATTATTGATAATGCTAACCCTTGGTTTTAAGATAACGGTATTTACAAAAATACTTGGACTTTTCTGAAATGGATACGTAGGTTTGTATTTGGCATTTAATGTGCCTATGCACTTTTCAGCATGAAAGCTTTTCTTTCTCTGAAGGATTATTTCACGTCTGCATGAGATCGGCATTGCTATTTCTTAGTTTCTACAAACCATGGACAGTGTTGTGCCTGAACGCGACTGAACGTACAAAATGCGCTAAATGTGCAATAAAACACGATAGAAACCGTATTTCGCTACGATACTTGATTCAACCACTCTATATCATCCTAGACAAACCACAAAGGGGGCTCAATGTTCAAAATACCAGAAAAAACGAAAAGCTCACAGCAACATACTGAAAAAAAGAACTATGAACTAGTTCATTTTTTGGAACTGTGAACTTAGTTCAAAATTTTGAATTATGAACGTTTAACTGAACTAGTTCATTTTAAGATTTGTGAACTGAACTTTGAACTAGTTCACGAAGAAAGTGAACTTTCCCAACACTGACCATGGATATGTTGAATCTCAACATTACTGAAACAAAAATGTGTTGAGTATTTGTTGTTCTTAGTGCTGCTTTTGATGCACTTTGAGGACATAGTTGATCTACACGTATCTAGCAACGTTGACGTGAAAGTATTTTTGGTTCGCCTGCTGTGACTTCTTGGTTTAATGTTGCATTCAAGACAACCCGGAACGTGGTAAAAACAACCTTCCACTTGTCCTCAACTTCAAACTGAGAAAAGTATTATCCTTTTAAATACTTTTCAGCGAATTAGAAGATGCCTTTATCCAAAGCGACAAAGAGTGAATACCGATGCCAACGTTTTCTTTTCCCAAACTGTAAATATTGCCTTCAATTTACAAAATACAACCTTAATGATTGATCCAAAAGTCACCAGGCCATTTTTGTAATTTCATCTATGTCACCTGTACAGGGATGTTCATTTAGTCTTTTTTTCGTATCCAGACTGTCCAGACTATTTCGATTTAGTATCCTGGATTTGTCTGATGTTAAGGAGATCCTTCAGTTGGGTGTATTTAGAAGGTAAAACATCTTGATCATCTTACCAAATGGGAAAACGGCAGATTTTCATTTGTTTGTTTTCTTTCCAACATTGCCGTCAATAGGTTCTACTTTTTGTCCACAGAAATTAGCACCTACATATTAAACCACTGCTACCTGTGTATTCCTTTTAATTCTTAGTATTAACCGGAGTTAGGCTGTCCTTCATTACTATTATGAAGGCCATGGCCTTCATGGCCAAGCCATATTAAAGGAATTCTCCTTTAATATGGCTTCTTCTTCCTCCTATTCTCATCCCTATCCACTTCCGTGTAACATGTTATCCAGCCTAAACACCAATGTATCTGTATTTAATGCAATTCACGTTTCCTCTCTTCTTGTATCCAGAATCAATAAGGTTGGTCAAAGGCGGAGGCCAATGTTCTGGCCGGCTGGAGATTTCACACAATGGCCAGGGGGGAACGATATGTGACGACAACTGGGGAATGAGTAACACTGAAGTAGTGTGCCGGCAGTAGTGTGCCGGGTGTGGCCAGGGCCTTTATTTTGGTGGTGAATTTGGTGGAGGAAGAGGCCCAATATGGCTGGACAATGTTATTTGTACCGGTGAAGAGGACGCGATCACTCAGTGTTCTCATCAGGACTATGACAAAAATAACTGCGGTCATAGTGAAGATGTGGGCATTGTATGTTTAGGTAAGCAACACCGCTTGTTTTGAAAAATGTAAATGTCACTTGTATGTTATTGATTTGTATGTTGGACATTGATACGTTTTTTCTGTTTGCAGGAAATTTACCCAAGACACATTAATCTCTGAACCTGGGTCCGGAAGTAAACTTCGGTGACAAAGTTGAAATAACGTGCTCTGTGGAAATAACCGACCACCTGGGAGGAATGTTTGTCCTACAAAAGACACCAGGCCCCTTCAAATTGGAGAGATACTCTGCGAGTGAAACTGTAACCTTCACTATCTCAAAGACCAACTTCAGCCATGGAGGCTTGTACCACTGCCATTATCAAAAGAAAATCTGATCCAAAACAGTTGACATGCTGGGGGATCCTGTTGAGCTCAAAGTCACAGGTCAGCTTCACTGTTTTACACGTTTCCGTTGTTTTCATGACATGCCATAACAACAAGGCGTCGGCCGATCCTCTGTGAGCTCAGACAAGTTCGGTTTGGTGTCTCTTTCACAGTGAAACTACAGCAGCCCATCATCTCCCTGCCATTGGGTGGCCCCATGATGCTCCTGCCCACTAGCAAAATAGAGGTCAAGGGAGGAAGCACCTTCGCCATCTCTTGCTCCATTTTCTCCAAATACGAGGGGGGGTCCTTCTACCTGCGCAAGTCTAACACCACCGCCACAAAGCCTCAGACAGCGTTAAGCCACTCCATCATCCAAGTGGCTTCCTCTGATTTCTCCGACGTGACCGCGCAAGACCAGGGCGATTACACATGTGTCTATTCCATCAATATCTCTACACAATCCTTCCATTCAGTTCCCTCGAAAGCACTCCAAGTTATAGTGTCTGGTGAGTTCCCTGGCACTTGAGGTCGGCAGATTTAAAAATATCCCAGAGGAACAGAGACTTTGTGAACTTTGTGATTTACAAGAAGTGGAGAATGAATCTCATTCTTTTATACTGTGCCTTCTATGATGAACTAAGAGTACCTTTTGTAAATGAACTGTTTGTTCAAAACCCTGAAATATTTAGGAGCAATGATGATGTCAGGATGGAATGTTTGTTCACCTTTAATGTCTATAAGTTAGCCTCCTTTGTTACTAAAGCCTGGATGAAATGTCAGGATGGTTTATATCGTTAATGTTAGTATTGTTTAGCATCTACTTTTGGTTTTTGGTCTGTCTATGTTTTATAATATTGTCTTGTAAGCCCTTGTGGGCTGGGCATGCTAATGCATGAAAAAAAACAACATTAATTCATTCAATCATTCCAGGACTTTTTGTAACCTGGTCTGTGTTAGTGAAGTGTATATACCCTTTTCAGAAAGGTGTCATCGTTGGATTAACACAGGTGTGGGTACTTAAATGAAGCACAATGAGCCACACCTTTCCACACAGACCTATTGTAACGTGAGCGTTTGGCTGAACCCAAGTGCACAGACTGGCGAAGAGCGTGGAACAGTGTCAATCGTTTATTCGGATTCAGGATCGGCAGGCAGAATAGTCAGACAGGCGGGGATCAGGAGCAGGCAGGATAGTCAGACAGGCGGGGAACAGGAGCAGGCAGGATAGTCGGACAGGCGGGGATCAGGAACCGGCAGAATAGTCAGACAGGCGGGGGTCAGGAGCAGGCAGGATAGTCAGACAGGCGGGGATCAGGAACCGGCAGAATAGTTAGACAGGCGGGGATCAGGAGCAGGCAGGATAGGTGGTAGGTCAGGATTCGAATCGCGGGAAAGCACTGTGAAACACAAGAGACAATCTGACATGGAATGTTTGGGAGGAAATGACTGATATAGGGGAAACACAGGTGAAGGTGGTTGGGTTAATTGGGAGTGATCAGGGTGGCAGGCAGGTGAATGGGAAAACCAGGGGCGGATCATGACACCTATAATGAGTCTATGAAGGATAGATAGTCAATGCAAAAAAGCAAATAGATGCAAGGATTCTAAAGTAAATTGTTGTGTGAAATTTACATTAATCTGCATCATAAAAGCCTGTCAGCGTTGAGATTCTCTCAGCATCACTCACGTCCTGAAGTCCTAATTGAAACACAAAAGTGGCATATGTGACCAAGGATTGTAATGTCCACCTAATCAAATATATGGGAACTAGAAGCAACAGGTGATCAAGCTTAGAACTCGCTTTGAGCATGACATCAGATCAAACACTTACTGTATACATATGAGATGTAGGTTACCTATCCTACCATGCAAGTTCACATTAGACGTCATTCTAACATACCAGGGTGTAATTACATTCTCAGTGCCATTTTAAGTGCTTCTTTTAAGGGTTTAATGAAGGTAGGATGAGTCAGATTATGAAAGCAGGTCTAATCTATGGCTCAACACTGCCAACATAAGTTAAGATAAAGACACGCATGTCAATTGTTTTTAAGTGAAATACTGGGGAGAAATAAAAACACAATATAGAAAAGAAAGTAAATTGTATCTGATATTGTGTCTAACTTAAGAAACTTACTTCCAAACCATATGCAAAACAAAAACTTTTCAATGATGCCATCTGTGTTGAGGTTGATCCCATTCAAGCCTTCAAATAAACCCTTTATACTCGTAGGATAAAAGAGCGTATAAGGAAAACCAGACGTTCAAATTGGGGTTTCATTTCTGGACATATTAAAAAAAACACAACTAATAAGTGTTTGCTGCATGTTCAGGGACCCTGCCCCCTAAACCCCAACCACAAAATAATGTTATTGGTTACTGACAGAAAAGGTGTCTAAAGCGAAATGGATATCGACATACTTTTGGTAACACCTGGGGGTAAACTCTTCTAAACTTTCTCCGACAGGATCTGATGTCCCTTCAACCGTGACAGGAACGATGGTTGGTCTCACGCTAGTCCTGATACTGTCCACCATTGTGTATCTATGCTGGAGAAGGAGCATAACGGCATCACGTTAGTGACACACACACACACGCACTTTTTGAAAATATTTTTACTGTATAAACACCATACATCAGTTAGTCTCCCAAATCAGACTTAACATTCAATGTTAAATCTGAATGCAGACTAGCTCAACTCTGGGTGAAATGGGCATTTACATTTTCAAGTGGCTGGATTCTGGGATCTTTAAGCACTTAATGACAGAACACACCTCGGCTATAAAGGTTTTTAACCACCACCGTGTAGTCTGGCCACTGCAGGAAAACACATTCCCCAGAAGAAAATCCCTCTCCTGCGAATTCATTCAATCGCACAAATTAGTTTATCTTCAGTAGATTAGCTGTGTAACAAAACAGGAAAAAATGTGTAACTCCGCCCCTTTCAGCTTTTGGTTTCCAGCCAAGGCTCTGATGTGTCCCCCAGAAGTTCTGCTACAACATAGTAGGGCTGCTCCATCCAAAATAACACACTGTTTAACTGTGGGGGGGAAATCTAGTTGGAAAGGGATGGAGTCAGGATAATATAGCTGATATATTATAGAGCTAGCTTTAATACCAAAGAAGATGGCTGGTTTTTTTGCTACCCCAAGAAACACCATGTTGTACTTTGTGATGTAGGCGCCATGGTACAGTTCACAGATAGAGTTGGGGAATTGAAGGGAATTAAAGAAGACACTGCAGAAATAAGAGGTGGAGCACCGAGTGAAAGGCAAAGACATAAAAAAGATAATGTCCAATAAAGCAGTTTTAATAGAGTCCAAGTCATTATATCAGGGTAGACCATGTGGTGTGTTTGCAATGCTTCATAGTTTAATATAGAGGCAGGATATTCTATTGGCTAGGCTCCCAAATGAAAGGTTCTTGATTCAAACTCCAATGCCTTCCTATTCCTTCCCTGAGCAACCATTGAATATGGCAATGTTCCAACCCCGAACATAAGGGCCCAAACGAGGTCGAGTCCCATAACAATCTGGAGAGAAATGCCACCAGATACATAACCGGGCGAATTTTTTTCACGAGCTTGAGCCACTTATTCATTCATGAAAACAAACACTGTAGAACTGCCAATGGTTTGTGGTGTTATGTAATCATTCATATATCGTCAGGGTTCTGGAAATGGAACTGAAGAATCTACTAAAATGTTCATTGAGAGAGATAACTGTTGGGATAATTGTTTAAATTAAGAGTATGGATTTGCATTCCATTGGAACTGGTTTAGGTCGGCCTTCTCGGTTCTAAACTCTAGCAGGGTGATGGAACCACAGGCGTATTTACAAAGACGCCACTTTGAAAGCTTTGGCACGTTGCTGCGATACGTCAACCTCACAGCCATATTTGAGAGCCATATTTCCCTCACTCTCCACCTCAAGCTGGTGTGTGGTGAGCATTCTGGCGCTGATTGGCTGCTGTGCATCGCCCAAGTGGGTGCTACACACTGGTGGGGGTTAGTGAAGTTGCCCCCCCCTCCAGAAAAAAAACGCTATATAAATTCAATGAATTATTATTATTATTATTAAGACTGGCTTTTAAACAAATACAAGTAAACAGGCTGCAGTTTTTAATATATGATATGAAGAGAAAAACTAAAATCGGTTGAGAAATGTAAACGTAATTCTGCTTATCCCGTTGTATTTGCTTTTAGATTTTACCAATACGGCAGTGAAGTTGACGTACGATCCAATGGCCAATGTGGTGTTTATGTACTGTATATATGTCTATTAATGGCACTGAATGCAGGATTAGGTATTCAGTTCCTTCACGCTGCTTGAGTTTAGTTCAAAGATGGGACCAAGATAAAACCAAGATATTAAAGGGATGATATCAGGTGTAAGTGTGATTAACCATATCAAGCCATTTGAAAATCGTCCTTTCCCAGTACCCTAGTGACATCCTTATTGGGCCTACCTAGATGTTTGCTGGATAGATCAGTCCACCAGCCTACCCAGTGGACTGTGGCAATTGTTGCTTATCTATCCATCATACATCTAGGTGGACACACCCACTAGGGATGTCTCTAGGGCAAAGGGAAAGGCCGATTTTCAAACGGCTTTTAATGTCGTATCACACTCACACCTGGTGGCATCACAACTTTAATGATTGATCCAAAATTCAACAGCCATCCCAAGTCCAAAGGCCATTTTTGTCATTACATCTATGTCAGCTATACAGGGATGTTCATTTTGTCTTTTTTTCGTTTCCAGACTGTTCCACTATTTCCATTTAGTATCCTGGATTTGTCTGATGTTAAGGAGATCCTTCGGTTGGGTGTATTTAGAAGGTAAAACATTTCAATCATTATCTGAACAAGTTGCCACAGCCAATAGGTCCTAGTTGTTGTCCACATAAATGAGCACCTACATATTAAACCACTACTACCCGTGTATTTGTTTTTATCCTCAGTATTAACAGGAGTTAGGCTGTCCTTCATAACTACTATGAAAGCCAAACGTCTTCGTGTCCTCCTTGTTATAGCCATAGGTAAGGATGTTTCTATCCTCTTCTGTTGAAATATAAGTGAACATTTTTATAATCTAGATAATGTAGGGAATAGATTAGATTAGATTAGATCAACGTTATTTATTGAATAGCACATTGACCAAAGAATAACATCCCGATAACATCTGTTCCATCACGATGACATATAAGAAGACACCAGAGACATTCTAGAGACACACAAGACATTCTAAAAAAATAAATAATAAAAGCATACAATTATTTGAGAACTTTTTTGTTTCAGTCTACTTTTTCCAATGCTGATTTTCTGAACAGATCGAGAACTTTATCAGCTAGTAGATTGCATCATAGTTCTAGTTAGTTCTGGCGTAATACAAAAATTGTATTAGCAATAATTATAAACTCATTAGCCAATATTTATAATTGATAGGCCATTAGTTTTTATTATCATTATTAAACAATGTACTATAATGATATTATTATTATTATGAATCCCTTCATCGTTTCGTTTCCTCTGTAGGTCTACTGAATTCCCCTCTGAGTGCAGGTGAGTACGTTCAATCCATTTTACAAACAACATGTGCTATACAAAGAGCAGAGACCACGACCCCACACGACCACCGAGTGTGGTCATTTTTGAAATCGTAAAAGTTTGTTGAAATGTGTTTTTTAAAACCAACCACCCTTGAAGAGCCTTGCTCTTCAAGGGTGGCTCTTTAAGGGTAGGTGGCCCTTCAAGGAATCGATTGGTGTGAGGTTTAAATGGTATTTAAAAAACAAATTTCTACAAAGATTGCAAAAAAGGCCACAATGTGAACGATTGCCAAACAATATCTTATAAATGTACGTAATCATATTCATATATCAGACATTGTTATTGGCATTTCACTCTTTTATTTTTTGTGAGTAACTGGTCCCTTTCTGAACCGGGATAGACAGTAAACAGATTCGGCTGGTCAACGGGACGAATCGTTGCTCTGGACGAGTGGAGGTCTTGCACGAAGGCCAGTGGGGATCAGTCTGCGATGATGGCTGGGGCCCACAGGAGGCAGAAGTTGCGTGCCGCGAGATGAAATGCGGGACGGCCCTGGGAGTAAAATACCAAGCCCACTTTGGCCTGGGGGCTGGCCCCATTCTGCTGGATGACCTTGGGTGCAATGGGCAAGAGAGGGCACTGGGAGAATGCAACCACGCAGGCTTTGGGGTCAATGACTGCAGCCATTTGGAAGATGCCGGCGTTGTGTGTTCAGGTAATCACTTTTATTCACAATTCATCTCCAAATCAAGTGGGAATTCTATGTTGACACACTGGAAAAGGATTCAACTCATTCATCCTTTTTTCACTAAACGAGTCAATGTCGGAAAAGTCCCATCTGACGCAGACATTCAGTAGATGTTTGATGAGGCATGATCATGGGATCAAGAGAAGCAAGGCACAAAACGAGAGGCAAAAGAAGATGGAAGGCTTTTCAGGCTTTTTACTCTACAAGTAAAAGGGCTGTTTGGTGAGAATGCGTTATGTAATATACTTTTTGCGCCTTTCAGAGAAAGTCAAGCTGAGCAACGGCACTGATCGTTGCAACGGTCGACTGGAAGTTGAACACGAGGGCCAGTGGGTGAAGATTTGTAAAAACAGCCATTGGGGCAATAAGGAAGAGTCACTGGTGTGCCGTGAGTTAGAATGCGGCAGGCCGGATAAAGAGGCTGTGAGGCTCAACATCGGAGCCAGTACTGATCGGGGAAGTTTCACGGCCAGCTGCGTCGGCGCTGAGACCTCCATCGCCGCCTGCCCACTTCAGTCGAACCCGAGCGCATGTGAAGCAGCAGTTGTTTACTGCACAGGTAAAAGATAGCGTGTTGAGTTTTTTTCATCATGTGCATAATTGAGGCACAACTTATTCTTGGTCATTATTTAATTATTTGTGAGTTAGAAAAATTGTGAGATGTATACTGAACATTTTTATAATCTAGATAATGTAGGGAATTAAGTATTAGATCCATGTTATTTATTGAACAGCACATTGACCAAAGAATAACATCCCGATAACATCTGTTCCATCACGATGACATATAAGAAGACACCAGAGACATTCTAGAGACACACAAGACATTCAAAAAAATAAAATAAATAAAACCGTACAATTATTTGAGAACTTTTTTGTTTCGGTCTACTTTTTCCAATGCACATTTTCTGAACAGATCGAGAACTTTATCAGCTAGTAGATTGCATCATAGTTCTAGTTAGTTCTAGCGTAATACAAGAATTAGCAATAATTATACACCTCCCCCTCTCCAGGCGCAGCGGCGTTGCGGCTGGTCGGCGGGCCCACCAGCTGCTCCGGTCGGGTGGAGGTTTTCCACGACGACAACTGGGGCACGGTGTGTGACGACGGCTGGACCATGAGGAACACCGAGGTGGTGTGCAACTCACTGGACTGCGGCATGGCCCTGGAGATCAAGCCGCCCACATTCTACGGCGAGGGCAAAGAGCATATCTGGCTGGACGACGTGCGCTGCACCGGCCAGGAGACCTCGTTGCTGAATTGCGAACACAGGGGATTGGGCACCAACAACTGCGGCCACGGCGAAGACGTGGGGGTCGTGTGTTCAGGTTCGTCTGGATGCAGCCATCCAGATTACACCCACCCTTGCTCGGTGCCGTTCATTATGGACAGCGGTGTGACACGAGGCAGTAGACCTTATAGGCCTACCTAGAATGCTGCAATATGTATACATTCACACAGGTTAAAAGGGGGGAAGCAGATGAAACAAAAGTCTATGTCAGTGGGGATGCAAGGCAGGTTTTGGTCTACCTGACGAGGGGTCAACCATGCATAAGGAGTCCCAAAGCCTTAGAGTAGTTTGAGGTTAATTGGGTATTGAGCAGCATATTGAAGAAGAAGAGTCGTCACATTGGCCACATTGTGAAGTAGTGTTATACGTCCAACATGTAAAAAAATACAGATGGCATGCCAGGTCAACTACCTGCCACAACGGCAAGGCTATAAGTCTACTTAGACCCCTACAATATCAGCAATTGATAGGTGACTAAAAAGAGTTACATATATGCATATGCGATGTTCGCTTAGTTTGCTCTTTTCCCCCAGTTATGGGATATTGAAACCCTAACTTACTGGAAAAGGTATTCAATAAATTGCATTTTTTTGTGTTTTGCGGCTGCTGGTGTTGTTATATCTATAAAATTGATAATGATGTAATATTTAAATGGTAATTATATAATGTATTTATAATAATTTAATGCGTAATATTATCTATAAAACAAGCGACAGTTTCATTCAAAATGCATTTATGACAGTACAGAGTAGAGAAGGCAGAAGTCATTCTTCCTCTTACACGGTCACAGAAATTAAAATCACAAATTCAAGGACCTGTTGCTTAACTTGTTGGGGTTTCTTTTTCAGACCACATCAAGCTGCTCAATGGGACTCAGCGTTGTGAGGGTCGCATTGAGGTCAAACATGGTGATCAGTGGAGGAAATTGTGTCGCAGTGACTGGAGCCAGAAAGAGCATGAGGTGTTGTGTCAGGAGCTGAAATGTGGGACCCCGCTTGTTGGACAGGATATGCCAGACTTTGGGAACAGCATTGCGCCAATAGGAGTCAAGGCAAGTTGCCTGGGAAACGAGACGTCACTCAGGGAGTGTGAAATCAAGGAAACAGCCGACACTTGTGACGGTGCCTCCCTTCTCTGTACACGTATGTTAACCCTTACTTGTATTGTTATTGGTAATGTGTGAAGAATGCGTGTGCCATTTTGTGGATGCTTTTATCCTGTTTCTTGGGATGGGTTGGATTCCCACTGGAGAGAATTGTGTAGCAGTGGCTGGAGCCAGAGTGTGGCCAATTTTGCAATTTTAAAAGTTTGTTGAAATGTGTTTTTTAATACCAACCACCCTTGAAGAGCCTGGCTCTTTAAGGGTAGGTGGGCCGTCAAGGAATCGATTGGTGTGAGGTATAATGGCATTAAAAAAAACATTTCTATAAACTTTTGAGATTGCAAAAGAGCAAAAACGATTGCAAAACATTGTCTCATAAATGTACATTATCATATTCATATATCAGACATTGTTATTGGCATTTCGCTTTTTTATTTTTTGTGAGTAACTGGTCCCTTTCTGAACCGGGATAGCCAGTAAACAGATTCGGCTGGTCAACGGGATGACTCGTTGCTCTGGACGAGTGGAGGTCTTGCACGAAGGCCAGTGGGGATCAGTCTGCGATGATGGCTGGGGCCCACAGGAGGCAGAAGTTGCGTGCCGCGAGATGAAATGCGGGACGGCCCTGGGAGTAAAATACCAAGCCTACTTTGGCCTGGGGGCTGGCCCCATTCTGCTGGATGACCTTGGGTGCAATGGGCAAGAGAGGGCACTGGGAGAATGCAACCACGCAGGCTTTGGGGTCAATGACTGCAGCCATTTGGAAGATGCCGGCGTTGTGTGTTCAGGTAATCACTTTTATTCACAATTCATCTCCAAATCAAGTGGGAATTCTATGTTGACACACTGGAAAAGGATTCAACTCATTCATCCTTTTTTCACTAAACGAGTCAATGTCGGAAAAGTCCCATCTGACGCAGACATTCAGTAGATGTTTGATGAGGCATGATCATGGGATCAAGAGAAGCAAGGCACAAAACGAGAGGCAAAAGAAGATGGAAGGCTTTTCAGGCTTTTTACTCTACAAGTAAAAGGGCTGTTTGGTGAGAATGCGTTATGTAATATACTTTTTGCGCCTTTCAGAGAAAGTCAAGCTGAGCAACGGCACTGATCGTTGCAACGGTCGACTGGAAGTTGAACACGAGGGCCAGTGGGTGAAGATTTGTAAAAACAGCCATTGGGGCAATAAGGAAGAGTCACTGGTGTGCCGTGAGTTAGAATGCGGCAGGCCGGATAAAGAGGCTGTGAGGCTCAACATCGGAGCCAGTACTGATCGGGGAAGTTTCACGGCCAGCTGCGTCGGCGCTGAGGCCTCCATCGCCGCCTGCCCACTTCAGTCGAACCCGAGCGCATGTGAAGCAGCAGTTGTTTACTGCACAGGTAAAAGATAGCGTGTTGATTTTTTTTCATCATGTGCATAATTGAGGTACCACATATTCTTGGTCATTATTTTATTATTTGAGTTAGAAAAATTGTTAGATGTATAATGTGTGTGTGTGTGTGTGTGTGTGTGTGTGTATGTGTGTGTGTTGTGATAATACCCGTCCGAGTAGCTGTAGAATCAATGACTATTGTATTCTTGTATTACGCACAGGCCAACCAGATATTAAACTGGTGAATGGCACTGATCGATGCACGGGGAGAGTGGAGGTCCAAAGCGACGGCCAATGGGGAACCGTGTGTGATGACTCCTGGGACATCAGGGACGCACAGGTTGCATGCCGAGCGATGGACTGCGGAACACCCTTACTCATCAAACCTGCAGCCTACTTTGGCCCGGGCAGGGGAAACGTCTGGTTAGACGACTTGGAGTGCTTTGGTAACGAGACCTCCCTCTTTCAATGCAAACACACTGCAAGGAGCAACTGTCACCACATGGAAGATGCTGGAGTGCAGTGTTCAAGTGAGTGTCCTGCACTGTTGCGACCTTTAACTGTTCAGTCATTTAGCAGACTGTTTTATCCAAAGAGAATTAACAGATGCCTACAGGTAGGCTTTGGACATCAGGGCTCACCCTTTAAATAACAAATGTCATTTCAGACGGTTGTGTGATTGTGATTCTGTCCTCCCATCCTGTGTTCTGCAGTTTCCACCCGACTCCTGAACGGGAGCAACCACTGCTCAGGCAGAGTGGAGATCCACCAGGACGGACACTGGGCACCAGTGTTTAATGCTAACTGGGGGCTCAATGAAGCGCTTGTGGTGTGCAGAGAGATGCAATGTGGAGAACCGGTGGTGGCCTCAACACCGTTCAATTTCGGACATGCCGGCCAGGCGACAGGGTACACCACCACTTGTAACGGCAGAGAAACCTCGATAAGCCAGTGCTCCCTGAGTGGATATGCCCAGACCAGCCAGAATCATGCTGCTGCGGCAACAGTAGTTTGTTCAGGTAAGAACTCTTTGGGAAAGTCTCGGATGTCTGGAAGACACGCCTATCGACCGTTACTATTTTTGGATGTATCGCATTTTTTCCTAATCTAACAGGTAATGTGAGGTTAGTCAATGGATCCAGTAGGTGCATCGGAAGGGTTGAAATCTACCAGAATGGCCAATGGGGAACTGTGTGCGATAAAACTTGGGATATGAAGGATGCGGCGGTGGTGTGTACGTATCTCCAATGTGGTAAGGCCGAGATGATCCCCTCTATTGGCCTCTTTGGCCGAGGCAGCACAAACATGTTGATCGGAGAAATTAATTGCACTGGACACGAGTACTCACCCAACGAATGCAAGCAGAAGAACATTGGTTCCTCGACTTGCAACAGCAACTCAGTGGCTGGTGTCGTTTGCTCAGGTAAGGTAACTTAGCTATTAGTTGTATGTACTATATTATATACAAATAAATACTATGAGACCACTCTCAATAACAATCTAGATCAAATTAAAATATTAGGTAGAAACTCCAATGACAGATTTTATATTTCTTCCTACCATCTGTCCACCACCACAGATGGTTTTCCCACACGCTTGGCCCATTCCACGGGTCAATGTTTTGGGAGAGTGGAGGTCCAACACGCAGGCCAGTGGGGCACCTTGTGTGGTGAAGACTGGTCCATGTCCGACGCCATGGTTGTGTGTAGTCTCTTGGGATGCGGGAAGGTGGCGAGCATCTCTGGTAAAGCACAGTTTGAGCAAGGCACCGGGCCCATATGGGAAGCCAGCGATCTGTGTTTCAACAATGAGGCGTCAGTCTTCAAATGCTCACAGAGTGGATTCAACGGCACTAGCTGTGGCCACGAACAGGATGCAGGTGTTGTCTGCACAGGTACACAGTGAGCTGGTTAGATAATGTTATATTACTCAGCATGATTCTGAAGTCTGATTGCCAGTGAGCTAAAATCTGGGTGATCAGGGTGTTTCACTTTATTTGGCTTCATATTGTTTTCGACCAATCATGTTGCTGGAGGCTGAAATCTGTAAGCACAGCAAATGTGTGCTGTAAGCATACATTTGAGGACTCAACTCAGCCAGAAGTATTCAACAGTAAAAAGTAGAAGTATTTAACTGTAAAAACCTGTTTCAAATAAACAACGTGTTGACTGCTGAAGTAGAACGTACCGATTGCTGTTACAGTTAATATTGCTTCTCCTTCCCCTTAACATGTTTATTATTCCTCCAGCTTAAACAATCAATGTATCTGTATTTAATGCAGTTCACATTTCCTCTCTTCTTGTATCCAGAATCGATAAGGTTGGTCAATGGCAGAAGCAAATGTTCTGGCCGGCTGGAGATTTCACTCAATGGCCAGTGGGGAACAATATGTGACGACGACTGGAAAATGAATAACACTGAAGTAGTGTGCCGGCAGTTGGGGTGTGGCCAGGGCCTTTCTTTTGGTGGTGAATTTGGTGCAGGGAGAGGCCCGATATGGCTGGACGATGTTAATTGTACCGGTGAAGAGGACGCGATCACTCAGTGTTCTCATCAGAACTATGGCGAAAATAACTGCGGTCATGGAGAAGATGTGGGCATTGTATGTTCAGGTAAGCAAACACCATTTGTTTTGAAAAATGTTTTTGTCATTTGTCTGGTATTGATCCATTTGTCCGACATTGACACAGGTTTTCCTGTTTGCAGGAAATTTACCCAAGCCCCATGTATCTCTGAACCCGGGTCCAGAGGTAAACTTCGGTGACAGAGTTGAAATAACATGCTCTGTGGAAATAACCGACCACCTGGGAGGAATGTTTGTCTTACAAAAGACACCAGGCCCCTTCAAAATGCAGATATACTCTGTGAGCGAAACTGTAACCTTCACTATCCCCAAGACCAACTTTAGCCATGGAGGCTTGTATCACTGCCATTTTCAAAATAAAATCCAATCCACAACCATTGACTTGCTGGGAGATCCTGTTGAGCTCAAAGTCACAGGTCAGCCTCACTGTTATACACATTGCTGTTGTTTTTATGACATGCCATAACAACAAGGCGTCGGCCAATCCTCTGTGAGCTCACACAAGTTCTGTTTGGTGTCTCCTTCACAGTGAAACTACAGCAGCCCATCATCTCCCTGCCATCGGGTGGCCCCATGATGCTCATGCCCACTAACAAAATAGAGGTCAAGGGAGGAAGCACCTTTGCCATCTCTTGCTCCATTTTCTCCAAATACGAGGGGGGGTCCTTCTACCTGCGCAAGTCTAACACCACCGCCACAAAGCCTCAAACAGCGTTAAGCCACTCCATCATCCAAGTGGCTTCCTTTGATTTCTTAGATGTCACCCCGCAAGACCAGGGCGATTACACATGTGTCTATTCCATCAATATCTCTACACAATCCTTCCATTCAGTGCCCTCGAAAACACTCCAAGTCATAGTGTCAGGTGAGTTCCAGGACTTTGTGTTACCTTTTCTATGTTAGTGCAGTGAATAGACCCTCTTCAGAAAGGTGTCATCGTAGGATTAACACAGGTGTTGGTACTTAAATGGAGCGGACCCTTAATTAGTGTTACTAGCGAAACCTATCCACATGGAACTATTATGGGTCTATGATGGATAGATAAAAGCAAAGAGAATTTTTGCATATCAAGATTACATACAAAGTCAATGCAAAGAAGCGAATAGATGCGAAGAGTGGAGATATTTCTTGGTGGTTGGTGCCGACTGTGTGAAAGGTGTGAATGGCTTAGCACGAATGGTTTGAATGGCGCAGCGCAAACCTAAATTACAACTTCTAAATGATGTTTGCTCGAGTTTAAATGCATGCTGACAGGCTTATATGACGCAGCTTCATGAAAGTTTTGCACAAAGCTGTGTTAAATAAGGCTGTAAGCGTTGAGTTTCTCTCAGCATCACTCACGTCCTGAAGTCCTAATTGAAACACAAAAGTGGCACATGTGACTAAGGTTTCTAATGTCCACCTAATCAGATATATGGAAACTAGAAGCAACAGGTGATCAAGCTTAGAACTCGCTTTGCGCATGACATTATATTTCAGATTCACTTACACATGTGAGATGTACTTATTCTTATGTATGTACTTATTCCACCATGCAAGCTCTCATTAGACATTCTCAGTGCCATTTTAAGTGTGTCTTTTTAGGGTATAATGAGGGTAGGATGAGTCAGATTATGAAAGAAGGTCTATTCTACGGCTCAACACGCCAACATAATGTAACACATAGACACGCATGTAAATTGTTTTTAGGGGAATTACTGGGGAGAAAAAAACCGCAATATAAAAGAAAGTAAGGAATTGCATCTGATTTGTGTCTAACTTCAGACACTTACATCTTGCTGTTGTTTTTATGACATGCCATAAAAACAAGGCGTCGGCCATTCATCTGTCAGCTCACACAAGTTCTGTTTGGTGTCTCCTTCACAGTGAAACTACAGCAGCCCATCATCTCCCTGCCATCGGGTGGCCCCATGATGCTCCTGCCCACTAGCAAAATAGAGGTCAAGGGAGGAAGCACCTTTGCCATCTCTTGCTCCATTTTCTCCAAATACGAGGGGGGGTCCTTCTACCTGCGCAAGTCTAACACCACCACCACAAAGCCTCAGACAGCGTTAAGCCACTCCATCATCCAAGTGGCTTCCTTTGATTTCTCAGACGTGACCGCGCAAGATCAGGGCGATTACACATGTGTCTATTCCATCAATATCTCTACACAATCCTTCCATTCAGTGCCCTCGAAAACAATCCAAGTCATAGTGTCAGGTGAGTTCCAGGACTTTGTGTTACCTTTTCTATGTTAGTGCAGTGAATAGACCCTTTTCAGAAAGTTGTCATTGTAGGATTAACACAGGTGTTGGTACTTAAATGGAGCGGACCCTTAATTAGTGTTACTAGCGACACCTATCCACATAGACCTATTATGGGTCTATGATGGATAGATAAAAGCAAAGAGAATTTTTGCATGGCACGATTACATACAAAGTCAATGCAAAGAAGCGAATAGATGCGATGAATGGAGACGTTTCTTGGCGGTTGGTGCCGACTGCGTGAAAGGTCTGAATGGACCAGCACGAATGGACCAGCACGAATGATGTTCGCTCGAGTTGAAATGAATGCTGACAGGCCTACATGACGCAGCTTCATGCAAGTTTTGCACGAAGCTGCGTCAAATAAGGCTGTAAGCGTTGAGTTTCTCTCAGCATCACTCACGTCCTGAAGTCCTAATTGAAACACAAAAGTGGCACATGTGACTAAGGTTTGTAATGTCCACCTAATCATATATATGTAAACTAGAAGCAACAGGTGATCAAGCTTAGAACTCACTTTGCATATGACATCAGATTTTAGATTCACTTACACATGTGAGATGCTGGATACTTATTCCACCATGCAAGTTTTCATTAGACATTCTCAGTGCCATTTTACGGCTCAACACGGCAACATAATGTAACACATAATGTACAACACAGTCGGATGAGAGGCAACTGAGTGGTTGGATTAAGGCAGTTGGCCGTTGGTTTGAGTCTTGGCGGTGTCTAGGGGCCTTAAGGAAAACCATATGTTCAAATTGGGGTTTAATTTCTGTACATATTCAGATAAACGTTGTAAAAAACAACCTTCACCGCTAAGCCACACCCACAAATTAATGTTATTGGTTAGTGACAGAAAAGGTGTCTAAAGGGTAGGTATGGAAATGGATACTTGATATACTTTTGGTAACCTGGGGTAAACTCTTCAAAACTTTCTCCAACAGGATCTCCTGTCACTTCAACCGTGAGAGGAACCATGGTTGGTCTTGCGCTAGTCCTGATACTGTCAACCATTGTGTATCTATGCTGGAGAAGGAGAGGAATGGCATCACGTTAGTGGCACACACACACACACACACACACACGCACACACACACACACACACACTGCTGTACTTTTAGAAAAAGTGCTTACTGTAGAAACACCATACCAGTTAATTAGTGTCACAAATCAAACTTCACATTCATAATGTTCAAACTGATAGCAGACGAGCTCAACTCTGGGTGAATAGAGCTAGCTTTAATACCAAACAAGGATGACAGATTTTTTTGCTACCCCAAGAAACACTTTGTTTTACTTTGTGTTTCAGGTGCCATGGTACAAAAGGGCCCAAACGAGGTCGAGTCCCATAACAATCTGGAGAGTAATGCCACCAAAGACTTAACCGGGCGAGTTTCTTACGAGCTTGAACCACTTATTCATTCATGAAAACAAACACAGTAGAAGTACCAATTGGTTGTGGTGTTATGTTATCATTCATATATTGTCAGAGTTCTGGAAATGGAACTGAATAATCTACTGAAAATGTTCATTGAGAGATAACCGTATGTAGATACCACTTTGACAGCCTTGTCACGTTGCTGCGATACGTCAGCGTGGCACCCATATTTAAGAGGCCAAGACTATTTTTTTTACAAATACAAGTAAACGGGCTGCAGTTTGTAATATATGATTAATATGAATACAAAAACTAAAATCGGTTGAGAAAAGTAAACAGAATTGTTCTTATCCCGTTGTATTTGCTTATAGACATTACCAATATGGCAGCGAAGTTGAAATACGATCCATAGGCCAATGCGGTGTCTATGTACTGTATAGATGTCTATCGATTGCACTGAATGCAGAATTAGGTAATCAGTTTCAACACGCTGCTTGAGTTTAGTTCAAAGATGGGACCAAGATGGGCCCAAGATATTTAAAGGGATGATATCATGCCACCAGGTGTAAGTGTGATTAGCCATAACAAGCCTTTGAAAATCTTCCTTTCCCGGTATCCTTATTGGGCCTACCTAGCTTTTTATTTTACTTTGAGACCACTGCTGATGATGATGTCAGATTACAAAGTTGATTAACTGTGCCAATGTGGATATCTCATAGCAATGTACTTTTAAATAAAGTAGTGAATGTTACTTGAAAATGTTTTGTTCTTTACAATATAGAATATAGTGAATGGGGCAGGGGAGTCAAAACAGTGATCATAACAGTAGTGTAGCGTGGCACAGAATGAAAACCCACAAGCTCAGTCTGGTGCTACACATTTATTGTTGGGTTTCTGCAAAATGCAAGAAAATGGACTTTAAGTCAACAATGGCTACACAGCATTCTTTGGTTGTAATCTTATACAGGGAATCTCATTGTCTGACGTAATCAAAATAATAACAAAATAACATAATGCATAAAAATAAAGTATTAAACCATCTCTGAAACTCTAATGTGCAATATGTTTACAAGTTACATCACAAGTATCTGAAATAATACATGGATACAATGCCTAATAATCCAATATAAACAAATATTATTAAATAGTCAAATAGTAATTAAAGTGTTTCTGTTAATATAAATGTAACATAAGGTGTTAAATGGGCTTTTTATATTATCAGACCTGAATTAAAGCTAAATTGTATTACAGTGGACCTTCTAATATCAATAAACATTCTACTATTGCCCACAGAATCTATACAATAGGACACAATGGTGAAATGCAGTTTACACCCCTTCGTATTTTCCACACAGATATTATTACAGTTCGACACCAGTTTCTTAATTAGCCTTCAAAAACGGCCATAAACAGTAGCCAGAATCATGATATGAGCAGCGGGCTCCCTCGTAAGGGATAGATAATCTCCACAACATAAAGAACTTAAATTGTAAATCAAAGGGACTGGTAACAGACTAAAATAGCTGTGGCCAAAATGGGAGTTCTGTTACACTTGATTGTTAATCTGAATAGATTTGAGGTTTACTGTTACTGGAAATGTATGGTATAACCTAACAGGAACGTACTCTATGATAAAATTGGCACTATTATAATGGTACATATTAGATTACAACTGTAATTATGGTCTAATATGAGGTGCTGAGTAATACCACAAAAATTCAGTGAGAAAATAAGTCAATATGTGTGTGAAGTGAAACACTCTTAAGTGATAAAATGTCCAGAGACATTTAAAATTCAGGGGGAGAGCAATAAGTCTGTTGACGCTCATTAAACAGAGTATTTCTTTAATTCAATGTAAGAGGGAGTGTATACATTTTCCACATGTTTCATATGTGTTTATGGAAAGAGAGTCATTATTTTTGGGTTCAAATACAGTGTACAGTGTTAATTTGTCAGGGTTATTGTGAAGGTGCAGTACCCATAATTTGCCAGAAGCTGGCAAGTGTGCTACATTAGCAGCATAGTTGCTGGAAAGTCACAGGGTGAAAATCTCGTGTGATTACGTCAGACAATGAGATTCCCTGTATAAGATTACAACCGAAGAATTATTGTTGACTTAAAGTCCATTTTCTTGCATTTTACAGGTAAGCTGGTGATATGAGGTTAGAACGGGGAGTGGAGAGAATGGTTACGCTGTACGTTGATAACACTGTTATGTTATAAGGTGTTTATGAGCGGCTCACCGCATCACTGTCTTGATTGGCCAGTTAGCAGCTGATGTAGCGTTGCGGCCGCCATGTTAGGCTAGTGGTATGAGCGCGGGGCAAATGCCTTGACAATGAGCCCTTACTGTACGTTCACACCAAAAGCTATAAAGCGTTTTGAGCGATAAATGCCCCTTAACTTTCTATTAGACATGAGCGATAAAGCGATAGGAGCGATAAAACACTTGAGCGATAGCTTTAAAGCTGTAAAGCTGTAAATGAGAGGCGTGGGACGATGTGGCCAAAGAATTTGGGTTGTCTGGTGAGTTGATGAACATGATAAAAGTATTTTTTAGGAGCGAACATTCGCATGCTAATATAGAATTGGACGATTTGCATCAGATTTGCTATCTAGAACAGAACAAGCGAGTCAAAAATTAGGCATTTCGAAGGAATTTCGATGCAGTTCATTGCAGTTGGTCTCGTGAAACCGGAGTTCTACAGTCTGCGGCAACCTAAATTCACGTTCTAAAAAGTTACCGCCAGTTTCATTCAGGGACTAGAACTAATGTAGTGTTGCTATAGCCTGGCAATGTTTATTTTTTGGTTTGGTGCGGTTCCTTTTCACATTGCAATTTTCGTTTGTTTTCTGTTTTCTGTCTATTCATCAGCTAACAAGTGCAAAAGGGCTTGGAAAATCCTGAAGGACACCTATAGAAACTCCAGAAAAGTGGAGCAGGGGCAAGTGGGGCGAAACCCTGGAAGTTTTCAGGGATAATGTCGTTTATCAACCCTTTCATGAAGGACAGAGTATCGGAGAGTAATCTGCAGGGGAAGGTGGACACAGGAGTGACCAGAGCAGCGAGAGAGTGAGAGAGAGGGACAGAGGGAATAAAGTACAGCAACGAGGGCCAGGACCCCAGAACAGGCATCCAGCAGCAGAGCGCAGGCCCCGAGAACAGGAGGAAGTGCGAGCTCGCAGCTCAGATGTGGAGGAGAGGCTCATTCTAGCCTTGGAAGCTGTAAGCCAGAGGGCAGTGGCTCCTCCTCCTCCACCACCTCCTCCGCCTCCACCAGAGGACGGTGATAGCCTCTTCTTTAAGAGCCTCCTTGTGGACTTTAAGATGTTGTCGAAATCAACAAGGAACGATCTTAAATTCAGCATATATTCCATGGTCTATGAGGCAAAGTGCAGGTAGGCAAACCTGTGGGTTGGGGAGAACGGGCTGCAGCTGATAACGCTGTGAGGGGTGTTAGGAAGCTTATTACCCTTGCAGTGCTGTCAGCTGCACCCTGTTCTCTCTCCCTCACATGCACATCATTTATCTCAATTGACTTTTTATGCTGTTGCATATCTATCCGAACTGCTGTGGTGAGGTGAGAGGAACGGGCTGCAGCTGACAACGCTGTGAGGGGTGTTATTAAGCTTATTACCCTCGCAGTGCTGTCAGCTGCACCCTGTTACCTGACACGGATGGCCTCCCGTGATGAGCTGTTGCTGCTCACTTGGGTGACCGACTGTAGGCCCGCAGCCTCTCTATATGCAGATGCTGCAGACCACCCAGCAGGCGGCCTGGTGGTCCTCCGCAGGAAGTTATGGAGGATGCAGGTGGCCTTCACACAGGCGTCCACATTTGCAGGGCTGACCCTGTGGTAGAAAATAATGATGGCACCATGGCCCGGGAACCGCGGGCACGGCACTACCACGTCTCCCGCGCCTCCCGCCGTGCCCCGTCAATGAATGAATGGCCCAGGAACCGCGGGCACCGTGACAGCGGCCCAGGCAACGCGGGCACCGCGAAAACAGATCGCGCACAGATGCCTAATTAGGCCTATATATTTTGTATTTGAAATGCAACAGTCTTTTCGTGGAGACTACGCTCAGGGCAGCTTGAACTGAACAACAGCAAGAGGAAGGAGGAAAACGGGCTATGAAACGAAATAAGTTTTTTTTTTTGCTACTGCCCATGTTTGATTGTGTTGTGTTGGTTATTGAACTGTTAACCTGAGAACTTGGGTTATGTTTATCAGCGTCACTATAGAGATCCTGACTAGCTGATGTAACGGGAGTCCGGGCGTGTGCAGGACCGAACCGCGCTGTAGGACCACTGTTACACTGAGCACAGGCTATTTATTTCAGGTAGCCTATTTTTGCACCAAAAAGATTTGAAAACCATGAAAGTTTAAAATCCTCCCCCCAAAAAAGAAAAAAAAATCCCGTTCCCACCGCCCCACGAGGTTGTGCGAACGCCCCCGTTGAGGAACCATGCAGTAGACTTAAATTAGAATTAAGGTAACTAATTCATACCCCGGTTAAAATCAGACACTACCAGCTTTAGGATTATGACTGTATATGCCACAGACAAATGAAGTGGCATTAACTATTACAAATACATATTTTACTGTTTAAATGAATATTCCTTTCACAGGGCTCATCTCTTAAACCCGTGTGGTAAGTCATGGTGATTTAAGAACAGGTTAATAAACAAGGCGATGAATGGATTTTAATCAAAGACCTCACTTCATATAACTGTGATGCATAATATGTCCACTTTATATAATTAATGTTTAATATGTAACTCTTTCTATCTAATGCTTTAATGTATGCCATATGGGTAAGTAAAGTTAAGTTAAATGGTAATGAGGTGGGGTAGGGTCCTACTCCTTGTGTGTGGGGTAGGACCATTAGATTAGAAGCTCTGATTGGTCTAGATAATCACAGCTTCATTTACTTCTGAGATCCCAAGCCAAAGAGTTCTTTTGCAAACCAACTCAGGTGATGTTGTTACTCTCTGCGGTGACAATAAAGCTTTGATCATTCAAACCTAGTCCTTCTCGACCTCTCGTAATTTGTTAGAGTATTACATTGTGGGTATTATCCATGACAACCCCAATGACTCCTCTATACAAACGCCACTGGGATGTGAGAATACTAAAGGTATTCTCAACGATCAGCCTTGCATGGGACAGCCTGAAGTTAAAGGCCCTGCGGTTGCCATACAGGTGGATGCTTCGAAAAGGCTGCATGAGGTCACGGCGCAGTAAGAAAGGCCTCATCTGCAACAAAGACAAATGGCTGTGGTCCCAAATGCTCAGGACCTGGCAGTAGAGCATCCTGTGGCAGGCCAAGGTTCCCATCCCGCAGCGCCCTGCCGAAGCTGGAGTTGGCCAACACACCGCTGTCGCTGGTCCTCCCGTAGCTGCCCACATCCACCACTCTGAAGCAGTACTCAGAATCCACCACAGCCAAGAGCACAATGGAGTAGGTTCCCTTATAGTTATAATACAGGGACCCTGAGCTGTCTGGGGCCCTGATCACCACGTGCTTCCCATCTATGGATCCCAGGCAGTTTGGGAAGGCCCATCGGCTCTGCAATGCTCCTCCAGTCCTCTGTGTTGGGCACTGGCATGTACTCCTGCATCAAGGCATCCCAGATGACCCTGGTGACCTGGGTCACGATGCCCGCCACGGTGCTCACGCCCACACGATAACTGTAAGCTATGGTGCGGTAGGAGTCCCCTGTGGCCAGGAACCGCAGACAAATGGCCAAGCGCTCAGCGGGAGGTATCGGGCCTGCATGGATATCAATGGCCCCACCTTCGACAGCAAATTGCCAAACTTCTCCATGTGTAATAGAATTGTATGATCATATGTAAATGACGTACCCGGATACGTCGTGACGGAACGGGGCATGCGCAGACGCGGACCGAAAGTAAAGACGTTGATTTAACTTGGACACATGTTTGGACGTCTTTTATTATAAGTAACCAAATACTTTACATGGTGTCAGAAGTGGTCCGAGCCGACGATGCCGAAGTTTAATCCGGCGGACAGTTTCTGCTTCGAGAGGCCTGCAGAATGGAGCGATTGGAAGAAACGCTTCATGCGGTACAGAACGGCTACGAAGCTGGATCAAGAGGACGGAGGGGTACAGGTCAGCACCCTTATCTACGCCTTAGGCGGGGAAGCAGAGAATATATTCGGGTCATTCCGTTTTGTTGAAGAAGATGACGGAGAGGATTTTGATGTAGTAATGGGCAAATTTGATGCTTACTTTATACCGAAACGGAATGTCATCCACGAGAGGGCTTGCTTTTACCAACGTGTGCAGCGTGCAGGGGAGAGGGTGGAGATTTTTATTCGGGCCCTTTATGAACTTTCTGAGCATTGCGAATTCGGAGTTACTCGTGAAGAGCACATTAGGAACCGAATTGTGGTGGGCATCAGGGACAAAGAACTCTCCCGAAAACTGCAGCTTATCTCAAATCTCACGTTAAAGATGACAGTTCAGGAGGCTCGTCAACAGGAGGAAGTGAGAGCTCAGGTTAGCCAGCAAGGCGAGGCCGCTGCATGTGCTGTAGAGGAGGTCGCGCGGGGCTTTAGCAAATTCAAAATGGACGAACGGAGGTATAACGAAACGGACCAACAACACAGACGCAGCGAACGGGGAAAGACATGTAACAGATGTGGGAAAATGACGCACAAGATTCAAGAACATTGTCCTGCAATTAAGTCTGCATGCAACAAGTGCAAGGAGATTGGGCACTGGGAAAGAATGTGCAAAAGTAAAATGGCAGTGAATGAAGTCAGCGAGCATGAAGAAAATGCAGCTTACTTTCTAGGCTCAGTAAAATGCACATCCTCAAGCAGTGGCGGGCAATGGACAGTAAAGTTGAATATCTGCCACACGCCAGTTAGTTTCAAAATAGACACTGGAGCGGATGTGTGCATTATGAGTGAAGAGACTTTCAAGAGTCTCAGCCAAGCGACTAAACTACACCCAGCAAAAGTCATGCTGTGTAGTCCAGGTGGGCGATTGAACTGTATTGGCCAATTCACAGCAAACGTGTGGCACAAGGACAAAAAGTACTCATTCAGAGTCTACGTTGTTGGAGGAGAGAGTGTGAGCAACCTGCTTAGCAGAGCAGTGGCACAGACAATGGGGCTCGTGAAGAGAATTTGTGAGGTCCGTGGCGCCGGAGGAGAGTTCGGCCTGCTAAAAACACAGCCGGTGCAAATAGCGCTCCAGGAGGATGCCCAACCCTATTCTTTCCACACTGCCCGCAGAGTCCCCATTCCCCTCATGAAGTCTGTCAAGTTGGAGCTGGACAGAATGGAGACCAAAGGCGTCATAGAAAAGGTGACGGAGCCCACGGAGTGGTGCGCTCCCATGGTGCCCGCTCCCAAGAAATCAGGACAGGTGCGTATCTGCGTTGACCTACGAAAATTAAATAAGGCCGTTAAGAGAGAGAGGTTTGGTTTGCCGACAACAGATGAGATCACAGCTGAGCTGAGTGGGTCCACGGTGTTCTCCTCATTAGACGTGGCAGCAGGGTTCTGGCAGATACCGCTAGACAAGGACTGACAACCTTTATCACACCATTTGCCAGGTACTGTTTCAAACGACTCCCATTTAGGATATCTAGCGCAACCGAAAATTTTCAGAGAAAGATGGAGGAAACGCTGGAAGGCCGCTGTTTACATGGACGACATCATAGTGCATGGAAAAGATATGGCCCAGCACGACGAACGTCTACGGCAGGTCATGGAGCGCCTGGAGACAGCTGGGCTGAAGCTAAATGAAGAAAAGTGTGCCTTGAGACAGCGAAGACTAAATTTTTTGGGTCACGTGATAGGCTGAAGAGAGTCCTCATTATTTAGGTAAATACATCCCGAACCTAGCTGCTGTGGGGCAGCCCATGTACGAACTACTGAAGTCCAAATCCGCGTGGACATGGGGCCCAGTACAACGGTCAGCATTCCAATCCATCAAAGAACTTCTTACAACCCCACCCACTCTGGCGTTTTATGATGTCAACAAACCCACTGCTGTCTCTGCAGATGCCAGCAGCTATGGAATCGGGGGCGTGCTGATGCAACTGCACAGTGAGGGCTGGAAACCTGTAGCCTATTGTTCACGGCGTCTGAGTGGGGCGGAAACCAGGTACGCTCAGATAGAAAAAGAGTGCCTGGCGAGCGTCTGGACCTGCGAACGATTTGGGAAATACTTACACGGCCTAGAGGGGTTCAGGCTGATCACAGATCACAAACCGTTAGTCCCGCTAATGAATTCCAAAGACCTAGATACTGTCCCCATCCGCTGCCAGAGGCTCCTGATGCAGCTGATGAGGTTCAACCCTACAGCGGAATATGCACCAGGGAAAACCCTCGTCACGGCAGACGCGTTGTCCAGGAGCCCAGTAGGAGATGCGCAGGATGGAGGCGACACCAATGTTGATGTGGAGTGCTACGTAGCATCCATCATCAACAACATGCCGGCTACAGAGGGGAGAATGGACAGTATCAGAGCTGCCACAGTTGTTGATGACACACTACAAGCTGTGACCAGATACATACAGTCCTGGTGGCCTGATCACGTAGGTAAGACACACCCAACGGTTAGAGAGTTCTTCCCCATGAGAAACGAGCTGTCAGTTCACCAGGGCCTGGTGATTAGAGGCAATAGGATAGTAATCCCAGAGACATTGAGAGCAGATGTGTTAGAACGTATCCATGATGGTCATCAGGGACTGACTAAATGCCGAGACAGAGCTAACTCTGCCGTCTGGTGGCCGGGTATATCAGCTCACATCAAGCAGAAAGTCCTAGCCTGCCAGCCTTGTCAGGAACAAAGGAGAGCTCAGTCCAAAGAGCCTTTGATTTCCACACCGCTCCCGGACAGGCCATGGAAAAGAATCGGCATGGACTTATGTGAGTACAACAAACAGAACTATTTAGTTATCTCTGACTACTATTCACGGTTTATTGAGATTCTCCATATGCCCACCACCACTACCGTCCAAGTAGTCACAAAACTGAAAGCTACTTTTGCCCGCTATGGGGTGGCAGACGAAGTGGTCAGTGACAATGGCCCACAGTTTTCTAGTGAGGAGTTCAAGCAACTGGCCCGTGAATTAGACTTCACACACATCACATCGAGCCCACACCATCCTCAAGGCAACGGGCACGCCGAAGGAGCGGTGCAAATAGCAAAAGGGATCCTGAGACAAAAGGACCCTCTCCTGGCACTTATGTGCTACAGATCTACTCCGTGCAGCAGCACTGGGGTAAGCCCAGCAGAACTCTTAATGGGCCGCAAGATTCGAACCACTCTGCCTACCCTTGACCACAACCTACAACCCAGACGGCCTAACAAGCAGAGTATTGCAGCCAAGGACGCATCAGAGAAGAGGAAACAAACCTACTACTACAACCAACGCCACGGAGTGAAGAACCTTCCAACACTAAGGGCAGGGGACCACTTCCTCACCAGACTGGACCATCAAAAGTCCTGGGTCACTCCAGCTGTGGTGACTGGCAAGAGCATCACACCGAGATCCTACCTTGTGGAGACGGGGCAGGGAGCCAGACTTCGCCGCAACCGTCGCCATCTTCAGGTGGTGCCCAGCGTGAGATCTACACCATCAGGTACACTGGGGCCTCAACCAGAGCAGCCGTCCAGTGACCCGGGGAGAAGTACTACAATGGTTGACACCAGCACGGGCGCAGTTGCTGATGGCCTGACTCAGACCAGGTCAGGCAGGGTCAGTAGACCAGTTCAGAGACTGGACCTGTGAGCGGTCGTGTCACCTGGACACTTGGAAAAAGGAAAAGAGTTCCAGAAATGTCTATCATACTGTGCACTGTGATACACGAGATTGGTAATATTGCATTGAGTTCCAACAATGAAAAGTGTTCTGATCTTTAATGTGAAAAGAGTTCCAGAAATGTCTTTCATACCGTGTCGGAATGTATTGGTTGGTTTTACATTGAGTTCCAGAAGGCCGTACACATTTTCCTGGTTTGGTAATAGAATTAACAGAATAGTACTTTAATAAGCCTTAAGCGATGTTCCTAGCCAATGTTGATAATTTCAGTGTTAAGATCGTAAGAATCTCAAGGGGAAGATGTAATAGAATTGTATGATCATATGTAAATGACGTACCCGGATACGTCGTGACGGAACGGGGCACGCGCGGACACGGACCGAAAGTAAAGACGTTGATTTAACTTGGACTCATGTGTGGACGTCTTTTATTATAAGTAACCAAATACTTTACACCATGTCCAGCCTGGAATAGCGCTGGAACCTAGCGCCAACAAGCTGCAACTGCTGTACCAGCAGATGAAACTCGCCGTGCTGCTCACGTCTCTGGAGAATTTCGTGCACCCAAATGCGACGAGGCTGACGACGTCTTCGCAGGTAGAAGACAGCAGCAGTAATAGCAACAATATCCTGGTCTTCCATGTTGACTTTGATATAGAGACCGCAGGCATGCTATATATAGAACATAATTTGAGCGCTAGAACGCTCGCTTCACAGCGGGAACGCTTTTTTATAACGGGAATGCAATTAATTTGCTCTCCGTACAATTGATCTGACCAATTGCAGGCAGGCTACATAGGGTGACCAGAAGTCCCGGTTTTGCCAGGACAGTCCCGATTTTGATTTGCGTTTCCCGAGCTCAAATGTCCCGGTTTCCACCAACCACTATAGGCCCATTCACACCCTACGGTAAATACGGATACGGACCGTTTCGTCCGGTCCCGGAGGTGTTTCGTCCGTCAATGAGTCCGTCGCCTCTGAGCTTACGAATCCGGAGTGCTCCGGGAGAAACGGAGCAATACCACCGGAAATCGAGGCGACAGTATAGAGACAGAAGTCAGACCATTCCCGAAAATAGATAGAGTAGTATAATATCTGATATGCATATATATTGTATTTAACGTTTTATGCTTATATTATACTATATACCTGACCTTTTTATTTTATTGTTCCCCTGCTTTGGCAATGAGTTGTAACTGGTCATTTAAAAATGGCGCAACATTTTGAGGAGATAATCTGCGGGTTGGTGAGGGGTGTCATGCCGCCGCCGCGTAGGCCTACACTTTTTGCGCCTTTTTTTTTTTTGCCGATTTCGGATGACACAAAGCAAAATCATCTCCTCTAATAGATGCCATTGTGATTGTCAATGCCGGTCATTTGTGACACGACAGTCACTGCCCTCTAGAGGATGTATTGCGTAACACCCATGACAAC
This sequence comes from Pollachius pollachius, assembly GCF_949987615.1. Taxonomy (NCBI): domain Eukaryota; kingdom Metazoa; phylum Chordata; class Actinopteri; order Gadiformes; family Gadidae; genus Pollachius; species Pollachius pollachius. The sequence goes on from NC_136949.1 coordinate 9,138,097, forward strand.
GCTGAAACCGGACGGAGGTATGAAGGGTAGTCCCGGAGACAACGTTTGGAACTGACGGACAAATTTTGTCCGGATCCGGAGGTATGAATCGGCCTTATCCCCTTTTGTCCGCGATTGCATAGCCAACGTGGTCTTATTATAGCCATCATTAACTAAAAAACACAGAAAGAATAAAGCATCCAGCATATGATTTCATCAATGTATGAGGGCATACGCAATCCGCATTACGCAACAGGGATGGTCGCACAGTGGAATGCTGATGGAAACCAGCGGACGAGCGGTGGGCGGAGATGTGCGCGCATTTCAGAGGCAGGGAGATACCGCACAAAAATCTATTTTTAATTCAGTTTGCCGTGTCTGCCTGGCACAAATGCTCCCGCTGAGCGGATCTTTTCTATAATAAACAATACTACACACACACACGTACACGCACACACACGATAGCAATCAACTAGGCTATAATCTAGCATATAAGCAATCGCTCCATTATTTAGTTATTCAGTGTTTCATGTAGTTATGCTTATTATTCTTTTTCTATTGACCAAACGTATGACTGTCTTGTGTTTTGGTGGCTCGGCATCAGCAGCAGCACTACTTCCGTCAAGTTGGAAAGAAATTGGCAGATTCGGAGTTTGCGGTTCAATAGATCATCAGTGAAACATCGTTGCGACACAAATGACACCTCTAGCTAAATGTAGTAACATAGAGAACCAGCTACAACCTTGTTTTAATCCAAACGAGCCGTCTTTAGAGAACGGTGAATTGCATTGGCTTCTATGAGCTGTCGGCTTTCAGCCGCGAGTTTAGGGACCGTCTGCAAAGTGCAAAACTGAAAACGATCACAATGGTCAAATTTCAATAGCGTCGCCATTATTGACTCTAGAGCCCCAAAACTTGTTCCATATAGGCATGGCCTCTATATGGTCTTACTACAATATTTATATTTGAAAAATGTATCTCCTCTTATTTTGAGGAATTTTTATTTGGCGACAATTTATTCGTAATTTAATTAGATAAGCTGAAGCTTTCCTCTCGTTAAAAAAAAGAAATTCAGCAGCGGCGGTCATATTTCAGCAGCGGCGGTCATGCTAGGTGCATATAGGGGAAACCCTGGTACCTCCAATGTGGTAGGGCCCAGAAGATCCCCAATACCGGCTTCTTTGGCCGAGGCAGCACAAACATGTTGATCGGAGAAATTAGTTGTACTGGACTCGAGTGCTCACCCGACGAATGCAAACAGAAGAACATTGGTTCCTCGACTTGCAACAACACCTCAGTGGCTGGTGTTGTTTGCTCAGGTAAGGTAACTTAGTTATTAGTTGTATGTACTATATAATATACAAATAAATACTATGAGACCACTCCCAAGAATAGAAGAATAAAAATCAAATTAAAATATTAAGTAGAAATTCCAATGACAGATCTTATATCTGCGAGCATCTATGGCAATGCACATTTTGGGCAAGGCATCGGGCCTATATGGGAAGCCAGCGATCTGTGTTTCAACAATGAGGCGTCAGTCTTCAAATGCTCACAGAGTGGATTCAACGGCACTAGCTGTGGCCACGAACGGGATGCAGGTGTTGTTTGCACAGGTACACTGTGAGCTGGTTAGATAGTGTCATATTACTCAGAATGATCAAGGCGATTCACTTTATATGAAGAATGTACCGATTCCTGTTACAGTTAATATGGCTTCTCCTTCCTTCTGTTCTCATCCCAATCCCCTTCGGTTTAACATGTTTATTATTCCCCCATCTTAAAAACCAATGTATGTGTATTTAATGCAATTCAAAAACTTCCGTTGTTTGTACTGGTGAAGAGGACGTGATCACTCAGTGTTCTCATCAGGACAATGGTAAAAATAACTGCGGTCATAGTGAAGATGTGGGCATTGTATGTTTAGGTAAGCAACACCACTTGTTATGAAAAATGTAAATGTCATTTGTATGCTATTGATCTGTATGGCGGACATTGATACGTTTATTCTATTTGCAGGAAATTTACCCAAGCCACATGTATCTCTGAACCCGGGTCTGGAGGTAAACTTCGGTGACAAAGTTGCAATAACATGCTCTGTGTTAACCGACCACCTGGGAGGAACGTATGTCTTACAAAAGACACCAGGCCCCTTCAAATTGGAGAGATACTCTGCGAGCGAAACTGTAATCTTCAACCTATCTCCAAGACCAACTTTAGCTATGGAGGCTTGTATCACTGCCATTATCAAAATAAAATCTGTTTCAAAACCATTGACATGCTGGGGGATCCTGTTGAGCTCAAAGTAACAGGTCAGCTTCATTGTTTCACACATTGCTGTTGTTTTCATGACATGCCATAACAACAAGGCGTCAGCCCATCCTGTGAGCTCACACAAGTTCTGTTTGGTGTCTCCTTCACAGTTAAACTACAGCAGCCCATCATCTCCCTGCCATCGGGTGGCCCCATGATGCTCCTGCCCACTAGCAAAATAGAGGTCAAGGGCGGAAGCAACTTTGCCATCTCTTGCTCCATTTTCTCCAAATCCGAGGGGTGGTCCTTCTACCTGCGCAAGTCTAACACCACCGCCACAAAGCCTCAAACAGCGTTAAGCCACTCCATCATCCAAGTGGCTTCCATTGATTTCTCCGACGTGACTGCGCAAGACCAGGGCGATTTCACATGTGTCTATTCCATCAATATCTCTACACAATCCTTCCATTCAGTTCCCTCGAAAACAATCCAAGTCATAGTGTCAGGTGAGTTCCAGGACTTTTTGTAACCTGGTCTGTGTTAGTGAAGTGAATAGACCCTTTTCAGAAAGGTGTCATCTTTTGATTAACACAGCTGTGGGTACTTGAATGAAGCAGACTCTTAATTAGTGTTCTGAGCCACATCTATCCACATAGACCTATAATGAGTCTATGAAGGATAGATAGTCAATGCAAAGAAGCAAATAGATGCAAGGATTCTAAACTAAATTGTTGCGCGAAATTCACATGAATCTGCATCATAAACAATGTTTGTAGTAACGCCGTTTAAAAGAACGGCATTGGGTAATTACTGTTTCCGTCGTTACAATGCCGTCACCGTTACTGTACATTAAATGCGATGCGTTACTATGAATTGATTGAATAAACTGCGTAATCCGAACACACCCCTGGCTTCAAACACAAACTGCTAGTGAGGAGACCAGGTGGGTTAGCAACGAGATAAGTGATTATGATTTTCTAAAGCAGTGTCATGTTTCATGGTAGCCAATCGGAGCCAGTGTTTTTACACACAAGCCAGGACACGCGCGCCACACACACACACGCACACGCACACACCAAACAGATTCTATGAAGCAGCAGAAATGGCGAGTCCGGAGCAATCCGATGAAAAGTTGGCATTTTCTGTAGTATTCAGCAGATGTTCCACAGCCTTTGCAACTAAGCAAATTAAAATTAAGTTGGAAGTACATCAGGGCCTTGAATGGCCAGTTCAACCATTTAACACATTAAGGCCAAGTGAAAACTGCTCAGAAAAATCCAAATTCTTTGACATATGGCAACTTTCTTTTTTTACAGTAACGCAAATAGTTATTTTCCCTGGTAACTAGTTACTTTTATTATAGAGTAATTCAATTACTAACTCAGTTACTTTTTGGAACAAGTAGTGAGCAACTATAAATAATTAATTTTTTAAAGTAACGTTCCCGACACTGGTCATAAAAGCCTGTCAGCGTTGAGATTCTCTCAGCATCACTCACGTCCTGAAGTCCTAATTGAAACACAAAAGTGGCACATGTGACTAAGGATTGTAATGTCCACCTAATCAAATATATGGGAACTAGAAGCAACAGCTGATCAAGCTCAGAACTCCCTTTGAGCATGACATCAGATCAAACACTTACTGTATACATATGAGATGTAGGTTACCAATCCCACCATGCAAGTTCACATTAGACATCATTCTAACATACCAGGGTGTAATTACATTCTCAGTGTCATTTTAAGTGTTTCTTTTAAGGGTTTAATGAAGGTAGGATGAGTCAGATTATGAAAGCAGGTCTAATCTATGGCTCAACACTGCCAACATCATTTAAGATAAAGACACGCATGTCAATTGTTTTTAAGTGAAATACTGGGGAGAAATAAAAACACAATATAGAAAATAAAGTAAATTGTATCTGATATTGTGATATAAGTTCAGACACTTCCAAATCATAGGCAAAACAAAAACTTTTCAATGATGCCATCTGTGTTGAGGTTCATCCAATTCAAGTTTTCAAATAAACCCTTCATAACTGGTAGGATAAAAGAGTGTATAAGGAAAACCAGACGTTCAAATTGGGGTTTCATTTCTGGACATATTATAAAAAACACAACTAATAAGTGTTTGCTGCATGTTCAGGGACCCTGCCCCCTAAACCCCACCCACAAAATAATGTTATTGGTTACTGACAGAAAAGGTGTCTAAAGCAAAATGGATATCAACATACTTTTGGTAACACCTGGGAGTAAACTCAGTATCAGGACTAGCGTCTCGCGCTAGTCCTGATACTGTCCACCATTGTGTATCTATGCTGGAGAAGGAGCATAACGGCATCACGTTAGTGACACACACACACACACACACACACACACACACACACACGAAAATGTATTTACTAAACACCATTCATCAGTTAGTCTCCCAAATCAGACTTCAATTCAATGTTTAATCTGAAGGCAGACTAGCTCAATACATTTTCTTGCCTCATTTTTGTTTTGACCAATCAAGTGGCTGGATTCTGGGATCTTTAAGCTCTTAATGACAGAACACACTTCAGCTATAAAGGTTTTTAATCACCACCGTGTAATCCCGTTTTGGACAATAAAACTGTTGAACTGTTCCAAAGCTGGTCTCGGTCTGTAATGTTCTTGGGTCCAACCTCATGCCCCATTACAATTCCGTACATGAGCAGGATGCTCTAACCAATGACATGCGTCTTACACGACACTAAGTCGCTTTGATGAATAACCTCACTAAAAGTACATGCAAATATGCAATATTGTTCTCCTCAGGGACTACAACACCCTGGCGAATGAACATGGCAATGGTTCCAACCCCGAAGATAAGGGCCCAAACGAGGTCGAGACCCATAACAATCTGTAAAGAAATGCCACCAAAGACCTAACCGGGCGAGGTTTTTACGAGCTTGAGCCACTTATTCATTCATAAAAACAAACACAGTAGAAGTGCCAATGGGTTGTGGTGTTATGTAATCATTCATATATCGTCAGGGTTCTGGAAATGGAACTGAAGAATCTATTGAAAACGTTCATTGAGAGGTAACTGTTGGTATAATTGGTTACATTTAGAGCATGGATTTGCATTCCATTGGAATTTCACTTGTCAGCCTTCTTGGTTCTAAAATCTAGCAGGGTGATGGAACCACAGGCGTATTTACAAAGACGCCACTTTGATAGCTTTGGCACGTTGCTGCGATACGTCAACGTCACAGCCATATTTCAGAGGCCAAGACTGGATTTTAAACAAATACAAGTAAACGGGTTGCAGTTTGTAATATATGATTTAATATGAAAACAAAAACGAAAATTGGTTGAGAAATGTAAACGTAATAGTGCTTATCCCGTTGTATTTGCTTATAGACTTTACCAATATGGCAGCGAAGTCGACGTACTCTTTCCCGGTACCCTAGTGAAATCCTTATTGCCTACCTAGATGTATGCTGGATAGATCAGTCCACCAGCCTACCCAGTGGACTGTGGCAATTGTTGCTTATCTATCCATCGTACATCTAGGTGGACACACCCACTAGTGATGTGACTAGGGCAAAGGGAAAGGCAGATTTTCAAACGGCTTGTAATGTCTAATCACACTCACACCTGGTGGCATGATATCACCCCTTTAAGACCCAGTCACAGATTATCAAAAAATTAGGTAAAATAAAGAAAAGGTGATACAAATGAATGTGGCTACAGTGTTTTTTTGGGGGGGATTTAAATAAATGCCATTAAAAAAGGCATTGGTGTGAAAGAAAGAGTTTGCTCGCTATGTTTTTTAATGTCTTTGTGTTGGATTAAATATCCTAGCCTCCAGCATTGTTTCCTTTTTGACCGATATTGCAAGCTTTTTATTTTAGTTTGAGACCACTGCTGATGATGTCAGATAATAAAGTTTATTAACTGTGCCAATGTGGCTATCTCATAGTGATGTACTTTTAAATAAAGTAGTGAATGTTACTTGAAAATGTTTTGTTCTTTACAATATAGAATATAGTGAATGGGGCAGGGGAGTCAAAACAATGATCATCACAACAAGCGTCAGCGACCGGATAACCTGCTTAATATCCTGGAAAACCTGCCTCGGAACCTGCTTAATCCGAATTGCACGGTTAAAGGAACCGGCCAGGTTGCAAAGTGGTTTGTTGGGACGTAAGTTAGCCATGACTTTTGTTCAACTCAAATCGCATCGCGGTGTAGATGCGTTCCGAAGTTGGGCAGTTTGCTATGCATTATAATTATATATCAATTAAAAACAATAAAAAATAGATATGTTCCAAACGAGTGTTTAGCAGCTTCCATGGCTGTATGTTTCTTTGTTCCAACACAGGTAATCGCAGACGAACTCGCCTTGTCCCTTGCTTGCTTATCCAAATGTGACAAAGAGTGAATACGGTTGCCCAAGTTTTCTTTCCCGAAACTGTGTAAATATTGCCCACAATTTACAAAATACAACTTTAATGATTGATCCAAAAGTCAACAGGCATTCCAAGTCCAAAGGCCATTTTTGTCATGTCATCTATGTCACCAGTACAGGGATGTTAATTTTGTCTTTTTTTTCATATCCAGACTGTTCCACTATTTCGATTTACTATCCTGGATTTGTCTGCTGTTAAGGAGATCATTTGGTTGGGTGTACTAAGAAGGTAAAACATCTCAATCATTATCTTAACAAATTGCCACAGCCAATAGGTTCTACTTTTTGTCCACATAAATGAGCACCTACATGTTAAACAACTACTACCTGTGTATTTATTTTTATCCTCAGTATTAACAGGAGTTAGGCTGTCCTTCATAACTACTATGAAGGCCAAACGTCTTCGTGTCCTCCTTGTTATAGCCATAGGTAAGGATGTTTCTATCCTCTTCTGTTGCAAATGTGAAATATACGTGAACATTTTTATAATCTAGATAATGTAGGGAATTAACTATTAGATCAAGGCTATTTATTTAACAGCACATTGACCAAATAATAACATCCCGATAACATCTGTCCCATCACGATGACATATAACAAGACACCAGAGACATTCTAGAGACACATAAGACATAAAAAAATATTAATTATTAATTATTTGAGAATTTATTTGTTTCAGTCAACTTTTTCCAATTCCGATTTTCTGAACAGATCGAGAACTTTATCAGCTAGTAGATTGCATTATAGTTCTAGTTAGTTCTGACTTAATACAAGAAATGTATTAGCTATAATTATAACATTAGCCAATATTTATTATTGATAGGCCAATAGTCAGTTAGTTATTCTTATCATTATTATGCAATGTAATATAATGATATTATTATTATTATGAATCCCTTAATCGTTTTGTTTCCTCTGTAGGTCTACTGAATTCCCCTCTGAGTGCAGGTAAGTACATTCAATCCATTTTACAAACAACGTGTGCTATACAAAGAGCAGAGACCACCACCCCCCCACCCCCGCCCTCCAGACTCAGCGGCGTTGCGGCTGGTCAGCGGGCCCACCAGCTGCTCCGGTCGGGTGGAGGTGTTCCACGACGACAACTGGGGCACGGTGTGTGACGACGGCTGGACCATGAGGAACACCGAGGTGGTGTGCAACTTACTGGACTGCGGCACGGCCATGGAGATCAAGCCGCGCGCCTTCTACGGCGAGGGCAAAGAGGAGATCTGGCTGGACGACGTGCGCTGCACCGGCCAGGAGACCTCGTTGCTGAATTGTGAACACAGAGGATTGGGCACCAACAACTGCGGCCACGGCGAAGACGTGGGGGTCGTGTGTTCAGGTTCAGCTTCAGTACAACAACGTGTTTTTATATTAGTGTTTTATACATTGCCTGTTATCCTAACACTTGGTATTGAATGTAACAAGACCAATATGTCTCAATGTATCGTCCGTGAGACTGGGGTGTTACGTTCGTTACGTTGCAGCCATCCAGATTAGACCCGCCCTTGCTCGATGCCGTTTATCATGGACAGTGGTGTGACACGTGGCAGTAGACCTTATAAGCCTACCTAGAACGGCGCAATATGTATACATTCACATGGGTTAAAAGGAGGGAAGCAGATAAAACAAAAGTCTATGTCAATGGGGATGCAAGGCAGGTTTTGGTCTACCTGACGAGGGGTCCCACAGCCTTAGAGTAGTTTGAGGTAAATTGGGTATTGAGCAGCATATTGAAGAAGAAGAGTCGTCACATTGGCCACATTGTGAAGTAGTGTTATACGTCCAACATGTTAAAAAAATACAGATGACATGCCAGGTCAACTACCTGCCACAACGGCAAGGCTATAAGTCTACTTAGACCCCTCCAATATCAGCAATTGATAGGTGACTAAAAAGAGTTACATATATGCATATGCGATGTTCGCTTAGTTTGCTCTTTTCCCCCAGTTATGGGATATTGAAACCCTAATTTACTGGAAAAGGTATTCAATAAATTGCATTTTATTGTGTTTTGCGGCTGCTGGTGTTGTTATATCTATAAAATTGATAATGATGTAATATTTAAATGGTAATTATATAATGTATTTATAATAATTTAATGCGTAATATTATCTATAAAACAAGCGACAGTTTCATTCAAAATGCATTTATGACAGTACAGAGTAGAGAAGGCAGAAGTCATTCTTACTCTTACACGGTCACAGAAATTAAAATCACAAATTCAAGGACCTGTTGCTTAACTTGTTGGGGTTTCTTTTTCAGACCAGATCAAGCTGCTCAATGGGACTCAGCGTTGTGAGGGTCGCATTGAGGTCAAACATGGTGATCAGTGGAGGAAATTGTGTCGCAGTGACTGGAGCCAGAAAGAGCATGAGGTGTTGTGTCAGGAGCTGAAATGTGGGACCCCGCTTGTTGGACAGGATATGCCAGACTTTGGGAACAGCATTGCGCCAATAGGAGTCAAAGCAAGTTGCCTGGGAAACGAGACGTCACTCAGGGAGTGTGAAATCAAGGAAACCGCCGACACTTGTGACGGTGCCTCCCTTCTCTGTACACGTATGTTAACCCTTACTTGTATTGTTATTGGTAATGTGTTAAGAATGCGTGTGCCATTTTGTGGATGCTTTTATCCTGTTTCTTGGGATGGGTTGGATTCCCACTGGAGAGAATTGTGTAGCAGTGGCTGGAGCCAGAGTGTGGCCAATTTTGCAATTTTAAAAGTTTGTTGAAATGTGTTTTTTAATACCAACCACCCTTGAAGAGCCTGGCTCTTTAAGGGTAGGTGGGCCATCAAGGAATCGATTGGTGTGAGGTATAATGGCATTAAAAAAAAACATTTCTATAAACTTTTGAGATTGCAAAAAAGCAAAAACGATTGCAAAACATTGTCTTATAAATGTACATTATCATATTCATATATCAGACATTGTTATTGGCATTTCGCTCTTTTATTTTTTGTGTGTAACTGGGCCCTTTCTGAACCGGGATAGACAGTAAACAGATTCGGCTGGTCAACGGGACGACTCGTTGCTCTGGACGAGTGGAGGTCTTGCACGAAGGCCAGTGGGGATCAGTCTGCGATGACGGCTGGGGCCTACAGGAGGCAGAAGTTGCGTGCCGCGAGATGAAATGCGGGACGGCCCTGGGAGTAAAATACCAAGCCTACTTTGGCCTGGGGGCTGGCCCCATTCTGCTGGATGACCTTGGGTGCAATGGCAAAGAGAGGGCACTGGGAGACTGCAAACACGCAGGCTTTGGGGTCAATGACTGCGGCCATTCGGAAGATGCCGGCGTCGTGTGTTCAGGTATTCACTTTTATTCACAATTTATCTCCAAATCAAGTGGAAATTCTATGTTGACACACTGGAAAATGATTCAACTCATTCATCCTTTTTTCACTAAACGAGTCAATGTCGGAAAAGTCCCATCTGGCGCAGACATTCAGTAGATGTTTGATGAGGCATGATCATGGGATCAAGAGAAGTAAGGCACAAAACGAGAGGCAAAAGAAGATAGAAGGCTTGAAGGCTTGAAGGATTTTTGCTCTACAAGTAAAAGGGCTGTTTGGTGAGATTGCGTTATGTAATATACTTTGCCCCTTTCAGAGAAAGTCAGGCTGTTCAACGGCACCAATCGTTGCAACGGTCGACTGGAAGTTGAACACGAGGGCCAGTGGGTGAAGATTTGTAAAAACAGCCATTGGGGCAATAAGGAAGAGTCACTGATGTGCCGTGAGTTAGAATGCGGCAGGCCGGATAAAGAGGCTGTGAGGCTCAACATCGGAGCCAGTACTGATCGGGGAAGTTTCACGGCCAGCTGCGTCGGCGCTGAGACCTCCATCGCCGCCTGCCCACTTCAGTCGAACCCGAGCGCATGTGAAGCAGCAGTTGTTTACTGCACAGGTAGCGTGTTGATTTTTTTTCATCATGTGCATAATTGAGGTACCACATATTCTTGGTCATTATTTTATTATTTGAGTTACAAAAATTGTTAGATGTATACTGAGTGTGTGTGTGTGTGTGTGTGTGTGTGTGTTGTGTAAATACCCATCCGAGTAGCTGTAGAATCAATGACTATTGTATTCTTGTATTACACACAGGCCAACCAGATATTAAACTGGTGAATGGCACTGATCGATGCACGGGGAGAGTGGAGGTCCAAAACGACGGCCAATGGGGAACCGTGTGTGATGACTCCTGGGACATCAGGGACGCACAGGTTGCATGCCGAGCGATGGACTGCGGAACACCCTTACTCATCAAACCTGCAGCCTACTTTGGCCCGGGCAGGGGAAACGTCTGGTTAGACGACTTGGAATGCTTTGGTAACGAGACCTCCCTCTTTCAATGCAAACGCTTAGGCTTCGGTGAGAACAACTGTAACCACATGGAAGATGCTGGAGTGCAGTGTTCAAGTGAGTGTCCTGCACTGTTGCGACCTTTAACTGTTCAGTCATTTAGCAGACAGTTTAATCCAAAGACATTTAACAGATGCCTACGGGTAGGCTTTGGACATAAGGGATCACCCTTTAAATAACAAATGTCATTTCAGACGGTTGTGTGATTGTGATTCTGTCCTTCCATCCTGTGTTCTGCAGTTTCCACCCGACTCCTGAACGGGAGCAACCACTGCTCAGGCAGAGTGGAGATCCACCAGGACGGACACTGGGCACCAGTGTTTAATGCTAACTGGGGGCTCAATGAAGCGCTTGTGGTGTGCAGAGAGATGCAATGTGGAGAACCGGTGGTGGCCTCAACACCGTTCAATTTCGGACATGCCAGCCAGGCGACAGGGTACACCACCACTTGTAACGGCAGAGAAACCTCGATAAGCCAGTGCTCCCTGAGTGGATATGCCCAGACCAGCCAGAATCATGCTGCTGCGGCAACAGTGGTTTGTTCAGGTATGAACTCTTTGGGAAGTCAGGATGTCTGAAAGGCACACTTATCACGTTACTATTTTTATATATTTCGTATTTTGTTCTAGGTAACGTGAGGTTAGTCAATGGATCCAATAAGTGCACCGGAAGGGTTGAAATGTACCAGAATGGCCAATGGGGAACTGTATGCGATCAAACCTGGGATATGAATGATGCGGCGGTGGTATGTACGTATCTCCAATGTGGTAGGGCCCAGAAGATCCCCAATACCGGCTTCTTTGGCCGAGGCAGCACAAACATGTTGATCGGAGAAATTAGTTGTACTGGACGAGAGCACTCACTCGACGAATGCAAACAACAGAACATTGGTTCCTCGACTTGCAACAGCACCTCAGTGGCTGGACTTCTGTGCTCAGGTAAGGGAACTTAGTTATTTTTTCATGTACTATATTATATTCAAATAAATACTATGAGACCACCCCCAAGAAAATTACAATCTAAATCAAATGCATAAATATTAGGTAGAAATTCCAATGACAGATTTTATATTTCTTCCAACAACCTGTCCACCATCACAGATGGTTTGCCCACGCGCTTGAGCCATTCCACGGGTCAATGTTTTGGGAGAGTGGAGGTCCAACACGAAGGCCAGTGGGGCACCTTGTGTGGTGAAGACTGGTCCATGTCCGACGCCATGGTTGTGTGTAGTCTCTTGGGATGCGGGAAGGTGGCGAGCATCTCTGGCAATGCACAGTTTGAGCAAGGCACCGGGCCCATATGGGAAGCCAGCGATCTGTGTTTCAACAATGAGGCGTCAGTCTTCAAATGCTCACAGAGTGGATTCAACGGTACTAGCTGTGGCCACGAACAGGATGCAGGTGTTGTCTGCACAGGTACACAGTGAGCTGGTTAGATAATGTTATATTACTCAGCATGATTCTGAAGTCTGATTGCCAGTGAGCTAAAATCTGGGTGATCAGGGTGTTTCACTTTGTATGGCTTCATATTGTTTTCGAGCAATCATCTTGCTGGAGGCTGAAATCTGTAAGCACTTAATTTGCGGACTCAACTCAGCCAGAAGTATTCAACCGTAAAAAAAGCTCTTTCAAATAAACAACGTGTTGTCTGCTGAAGAAGAATGTACCGATTCCTGTTACAGTTAATATGGCTGCTCCTTCCCCTTAGTTTATTATTCCTCCAGCTTAAACAATCAATGTATCTGTTTTTAATGCAGTTCACGTTTCCTCTCTTCTTGTATCCAGAATCGATAAGGTTGGTCAATGGCAGAAGCGAATGTTCTGGCCGGCTGGAGATTTCACACAATGGCCAGTGGGGAACGATATGTGACGACGAATGGGAAATGAGTAACACTGAAGTAGTGTGCCGGCAGTTGGGGTGTGGCCAGGGCCTTTCTTTTAGTGGTGAATTTGGTTCAGGAAGTGGCCCGATATGGCTGGACAATGTTGTTTGTACCGGTGGAGAGGACGCGATCACTCAGTGTCTTCATCAGAAGTATGGCGAAAATAACTGCGGTCATAGTGAAGATGTGAGCATTGTATGTTTAGGTAAGCAAACACCATTTGTTTTGAAAAATGTAATTGTCATTTGTATAGTATTGATCTGTTTGTCCGACATTGATACGGGTTTTCCTGTTTACAGGAAATTTACCCAAGCCACATGTATCTCTGAACCCGGGTCCAGAGGTAAACTTCGGTGACAGAGTTGAAATAACGTGCTCTGTGTTAACCGACCACTTGGGAGGAACGTATGTCTTACAAAAGACACCAGGCTCCTTCAGAATGCAGAGATACTCTGCGAGCGAAACTGCAACCTTCACTATCCCCAAGACCAACTTGAGCCATGGAGGCTTGTATCAATGCCATTTTCAAAAGAAAATCCAATCCAAAACCATTGACGTGCTGGGGGATCCTGTTGAGCTCAAAGTCACAGGTCAGCTTCACTGTTTCACACTTTGCTGTTGTTTTCATGACATGCCATAACAACAAGGCGTCGGCCAATCCTCTGTGAGCTCACACAAGTTCTGTTTGGTGTCCCCTTCACAGTGAATCTACAGCAGCCCATCATCTCCCTGCCATTGGGTGGCCCCATGATGCTAATGCCCACTAAAAAAATAGAGGTCAAGGGAGGAAGCACCTTTGCCATCTCTTGCTCCATTTTCTCCAAATACGAGGGGGGGTCCTTCTACCTGCGCAAGTCTAACACCACCGCCACAAAGCATCAGACAGCGTTAAGCCACTCCATCATCCAAGTGGCTTACTTTGATTTCTTAGACGTCACCCCGCAAGATCAGGGCGATTACACATGTGTCTATTCCATCAATATCTCTACACAATCCTTCCATTCAGTGCCCTCGAAAACAATCCAAGTCATAGTGTCAGGTGAGTTCCAGGACTTTGTGTTACCTTTTCTATGTTAGTGCAGTGAATAGACCCTTTTCAGAAAGGTGTCATCGTAGGATTAACACAGGTGTTGGTACTTAAATGGAGCGGACCCTTAATTAGTGTTACGAGCGACACCTATCCACATAGACCTATTATGGGTCTATGATGGATAGATAAAAGCAAAGAGAATTTTTGCATGACACGATTACATACAAAGTCAATGCAAAGAAGCGAATAGATGCGAAGAATGGAGACATTTCTTGAGTTTCTCTCAGCATCACTCACGTCCTAAAGTCCTAAATTGAAACACAAAAGTGGCACATGTGACTAAGGTTTGTAATGTCTACCTAATCAGATATATGGAAACTAGAAGCAACAGGTGATCAAGCTTAGAACTCGCTTTGCGCATGACATCAGATTTCAGATTCACTTACACATGTGAGATGTACTTATTCTTATGTATGTACTTAGTCCACCATGCAAGCTCTCATTAGACATTCTCAGTGCCATTTTAAGTGTGTCTTTTTAGGGTTTAATGAGGGTAGGATGAGTCAGATTATGAAAGAAGGTCTATTCTACGGCTCAACACGCCAACATAATGTACACATAGACACGCATGAAAGTTGTTTTTAGGGGAATTACTGGAGAGAAAAAAAACACAATATAAAAAAAGTAAAGACTCTGATTTGTGTCTAACTTCAGACACATATTTCCAAACTTTAGGCAAAAACAAAACTCTTAAATGTTGCCCTATGTGTTGAGGTTGATCCAATTCAAGCCTTAAAATAAATCCTATATAATTAGTAGGATAAAAGAGCGTCTGAAGCGAGGAACACACTGGCCCAACCGTTGGCCATCTGAAACGTTTGGGGAGACTCTGTTGGGTGTGTTCAGCTGTGCTGGAAGCTTTTGGAACAGAGCGGACGGTTTCTGGTTAGATTCAACATGCTAATCTGAGAGCGTAGGCGTCTGAGGTATAGAGCCTCTGATTGGTTGTGTACACAACCAGAGAATCAGCGTGGTGGGAGGGGCGGACTAGCACCACGAGACTAGCGCCTGCATCTCGCGCAAGCGGAAAACGTATGCGCTTCTGTGTGGTTGGCAGTAGTCTTCGCGGTGTGTTTCAATGCAGTTTTTCTGCGAACAGGTCAGACGAGAGGCGGCGTGGTTGGATTAAGGCAGTTGGCCATTGGTTTGAGTCTTGGCGGTGTCTAGGGGCCTTAAGGAAAACCATATGTTCAAATTGGGGTTTCATTTCTGAACATATTCAGATAAACGTAAGCCTTCACCCCTAAGCCCCACCCACAAAATAACGCTATAGGTTACTGACAGAAAAGGTGTCTAAAGTGTAGGTATGGAAATGGATACTCAACATACTTTTGGTAACACCTGGGATAAACTCTTCAAAACTTTCTCCAACAGGATCTGCTGTCTCTTCAACCGTGACAGGAACCATGGTTGGTCTCGCGCTAGTCCTGATACTGTCCACCATTGTGTATCTCTGCTGGAGAAGGAGAGGAATGGCGTCACGTTAGTGGCGCACACACAAACACACACACACACACACACACACACACACACACACACACACACACACACACACACACACACACACACACACAGCTGTACTTTTAGAAAAGGTATTTACTGTAGAAACACAGTAAACACATGTGTCACAAATCAGATTTTACATAGCCTAGACTTTACAACATAATAATGTTCAAACTGATAGCAGACGCACTAATACCAAACAAGGATTACTGGTTTTTTTGTTACCCCAAGAAACACCATGTTGTACTTTGTGTTGTAGGCGCCATGGTACAGTTCACCAGTAGAGTTGGGGAAGTGATTAAAGAAGACACTGCAGAAATAAGAGGTGGAGCGCCGAGTGAAAGGTAAAGACATAAAAAAGATAATGTCCAATAAAGCAGTTCATAATTATTTGTCAATATAGAGTCCAAGTCGTTTTATAAGGGAAGACCATGTGATGTGTTTGCAATGCTTCACTGTTTAATATTGAGGCACGATATTCTAGTGGCTAGGCTCCCAAACTAAAGGTTCTGGATTTGAACCCCAATGTCTTCCTATTCCGTCCCTGAGCAGGATGCTCTAACCAATGACATGCATCTAACATGACACTAAGTCGCTTTGCTGAATAATCTCACTAAAAGTACATACAAATATCCAATATTGTTCTCCTCAGGGACTACAACACCCTGGCAAATGAATATGGCAATGGTTCCAACCCCGAAGATAAGGGCCCAAACGAGGTCGAGTCCGACAACAATCTGGAGAGAAATGCCACCGAAGACCTAACCGGGCGAGTTTGTTATGAACTTGAGCCACTTATTCATTCATGAAAACAAACACAGTAGAAGGACCAATGGTTTGTAGTGTTATGTAATCATTCATATATCGTCAAGGATCTTGGAAAGGAACTGAAGAATCTACTGAAAATGTTAATTGAGAGAGGTTACTAGTGGGATAATTGGCTGCATTTAGAGAATAGATATGCATTCCATTGGACGTTCATCTGATGGCCTTCTTGGTTCTATACGCTAGCAGGGTGATGGAACCACATTTGACGTATAAAGACGTGGCAGCCATATTGGAGAGGCCAAGACTGGCTTTTAAACAAATACAAGTAAACAGGCTGCAATTTGTTATATATGACTTAATATGAATACAAAAACTACTCACTGAAATAGGCTGCAAAATGTAAATGGAATTGTGCTTCTTATCAAGAGAAACTGCAGTTTATCCAGTTTTTAATAGATTTCCCTAATATGGCAGTAACGTTGACATATGATCCAAAGGCCAATTCGGTGTCTATGTATGTCTATCGATGGAACAGAATGCAGAATTTCGCATTGAGTTCCTTCGTGCTGCTAGAGTTTAGTTCAAAGATGGGACCAAGATAAAACCAATATATTAAAGGGTAGATATCATGCCACCAGGTGCGAGTTTGATGAGCCATTACAAGCCGTTTGAAAATCTACCTTTCTGTGTGACCTAGCCTGCTGACATCCCTAGTGGGTGTGTCTACCTAGATGTATGCTGGCTAGATCAGTCCACCAGCCTACCCAGTTGACTGTGGCAATTGTTGTTTATCTATCTATATATCTATCTATCATACATATAGGGGGACACACCCACTAGTGATAATCACAGTTTATCAAAAAACTAATGTGGCTATGGTATATTTTAATCCGAATTAAATAAATGCCATTAAAAAAGGCATTGGTGTAAAGAGTTTTCTCGCTATGTTTTTTAATGTCTTTGTATTGAATTAAATATCCCAGCCAACAGCATTGTTGCCTTTGTGACAGATATTGCAAGCTCTATAGTTTTGTTTTAGACTACTGCTGATAACAAAGTAAAATCAACTGTTCAAATGTGGATTTACTCATAACGATGTACGTTTAAATAAAGTAGTGAATGTTGCTTGAAAATGTTTTGTTACTTTACAATATAGAGTTAGTCTCTAGTTGTAATTAAACTAGGGCTGTCAAACAATTAAACATTTTAATCGCATAGTATTGGTGAGTTAACTCACGATTAATCTCACTTTAAAATGTATATTTTAAATCCACTCCACATGGAGTTAAATGAGATTATCAAATGGAATGACAAATTATCATTCATACCAAATATAATCAATAAGCAAAAACTAGACCAAGTGATCTTGAGGGAGTTTTATTGACTCACTAAGTGTGGGTTGAATAGGAAACTAACGGAACACCAGAGAATTGGAAATTGTAAACAGGCAGTTAATTAGTACAATTGTAAACCAGCAGTTACTACAAGGGTATTTAAATTCAAATAAGTTGCTCCACAGTTTTGGGAATTGCAAACCGGCTGTTACTTACTGAAATTGTAATCAGGCAGTCACTTTCTGCAAGTGAAATTGAATGTTAAATAAGTTGAACTAAAAACAAAAATTATTTCTGATATAAATGTTGACATTCTGTGCGCAAAACCTTTCAAAATCACAGTTAAAAATATATAAATAAAATAAAAAAAATTGTACATTGGCAACCAGACTTGAGTGTTTAAGATGTTTTTGATTTTTACTTTTTAACAAAAAAAAGATTTAAAATCTGATTTTCAAGTGTCCTGGTCAAGACAGGCAGCAGTAGCCTACAGTCGGACATAGCCTACACACAAAGCATCGGAAAAATACAACTAAAACAGTCGGCAGGGGGGATATGAATATCGCAAGTCATTTCGGGAGGCTCAAGGAGGAGAGTAGGCTGATATAACTTATTTTAACAACGAAGTTTCAAGACTTTTCGGGAGGCTCAAGGAGAAGAGTAATATTACATTTAAGCAATCGGATTTCAGATTAGCAAGCAGTGTAGTCTATAGACAGAACGCCTTACCTGGGACAGTGTCTACGGCGGGGCCGTTACAACAGTCGGAAGGGGGAGGGTGGATATGATATATAGGACCTAACCGTCCGTACCGCACCGTACCGCACCGTACCGGCTGCTGGTCACATGAGCACTGGAACCACCTGCGGCACAACCATTTTAGGTCCGAGCCCGCTCATTTTGACCCAGGCCTATAGTGAGTAGAGAGTGATTTTCATTCTAGCTGCTATCCAATAAGCAGCCTGAGGAAAGCGTTGAGTAAAAGCTTCTCAGCCAATCAGCAGCTTCTACCCCATGTGTGGGTTGCCTGTGCGGGTACCGGATTGACTTGCCTGCCAGATAGACTCGGGGTCCTAGATGCGCAATAGTGACGCACTTCCTGTAAACGCTGTCTTTGAAATGCGCACGCGCGTTTCATTCATTCCCATGTTATTCTCAAGTATTAATGATCTCATCTTTTGTTTTCTAATCTATGAATAATAATGTAATGTACAAAGTATTGTTGCCTATACTTGGGTAATATATAAAAGAAGAATCGGTTAACTCCATTCACTCAACGGGGCGATTCACTTTATTTCCAGCGCTCCCAGCACAGAAGAGTCAGAACAGCGACCCACATGCAGACACTTCCGTTCTCCTCCTTCAGAATAAGAGTCCCTAACAGGAACTGGGTTACATATGCATTCATCAGTGCTTTTAGACGTGTTTCCAATGGCTTTGTTTGTGCGAAAGAAGGGGCTGCGTTCAATGAAATCAAAACCAAAACGGTTTGAGCCTTCTTTTTATGTCCATAATTGAGCCCCGTTTATAAACAACCCTTCCGGGTTTTGTCCGTTGGCTTGTGTCGATACATCTGTAAGCGCAGGACCCCGAGTCGATCTGGCAGCCGAGTCAATCTGGTACCCACACCTGCCCACAGGCTGCAATACCCACGTTGATTCTACTGGGCAAATCATCACCTGTACAGCAAAACTCGGACCTACAGATATTACGGAATGACATAATGGACAAGCAGATGATGGAGCTGAATACTCATTTCAAGCCCGACACATATGAGAGCCGCTGCTGCCTGTCTGCCACGGTCAGAAACCTGGTGACGGCTCTCATCCGGCCCGCCTGCGCGCACTTTTCCATTCCGTTGGAAGACGCCGAGCACTTTGTTTGTGCAGCAGCTTAAAAGACAGGCTAAGGCCAACAAGACAATGAACGAGAAAAAAGAAACACTCGTAGAAGTGCTCGACGCATGCCCCCGTGATATTTTCCCCAACATGAACAGCCTCCTCACATTGCCCATGACGACAAGTACTGTGGAGAGACTCTTTTCAGCTTTCAATCGGATAAAAACAGGCACCAGGGCAACAATGTTGACTGATAGACTGAACTATTTGTCCCTGCTTTCATTTGAAAGGGAATTGACTAATTCACTGGGATATCAAGAAATTCTTTCTGTGTTCAGCACGAAATCCCGCTGTCTCCTTCTGTAACAAGTCCCACTAGCAAGTTTTAATTGAATTGTGCATTTGTGATTATTTATCAGTTATCTCGGATTGTTATGCTGTTGTTTATATGGTTAGATGTGTTATTAATTTAATTATTCTTAAGAAATAAGCTACAGGAGAAATAATTTTTGATCGTTTTCCTGCTGTTTGTGTTTAGCAGCTGTGCTAGATTCAATGCTGCTGTTATTTCATGTCCATACAGTTCTTCTGTCATTCTGAATTTATAAGAAACAGTTAAACAATTCTGGACAGTTCCCTGCCCGCCGTGCTGGGTAAATAAATGGAGAGAGAAACAGACCCTCCAAAGATATAATTCCGTTTCAGTCTTTTTGTGTATTGAACATTCAAAAGAGATAAATGAAGTAAGGCTTACTGCCAAGGTGTGTGTCTTTGTCCGCTTCAGCTCCAAGCTGAGGACAGCGACACAAGAGCCACACAGGTAGGCTCCAGTCGCTGTCCTCAGTGCCGCAGAAAAGCGCTGAAACGTAGATGAAGGAGAACCCGTTTTTTGGGGGGCTTATTTTAACTGGCCCATCCAGTTTTCTGGAGGCCCACCCACAATCAAAATCCTGGCGCCGCTAGTGACTGGAACTAGTGTGGAGAAGCAACTTGTCGGACAGCCTCAGGCCTGCTATTATAGTCGTAAGATATATCAAATTATAAAACAATAAAAAAATATTGTAATGACCACAGGCGAGGTAGTGAGCGAAGTAAGTCCATAGGAGCTTTATTAGATTCCTCAAAAGGACAGACAGGCGCAGCTCAACCGGAACACTCAACAACCGGAAACCCCCGGGACCCCCCTCTCAGAAGGCCCGCCCTTCCTCCCAAACCCTGTGACGCTACATTATGTTCTAGTGTTTAGCAGCTTCCATGGCTGTATCTTTGTCCAACACAGGCGATCGCAGACGAACTCCCCATGCTCTTGCACCGCGCATGCTCAGGGAAACCGAGGCGCGCAGTTATAACTATGTGCGAAGATTATGGTTGCGTTTAAGGAAGTGTGATCATTCTCAATTATGAATGCAGAGCAAAACCGTGAAGTGTGAGACAGCGAGAGGGTTAATTAAATAAATAAAGGAAGAAGGAAATGTGGGTAGGGCAGACAGACTCCACACAGACATTCCACTGGGTGTGTTCAGCGGACAGGTAAGTCATGTCGCGACCTGCTCACCTGTTCTGCTTCTGCAGCAAGACACCACATTGATGTAGACGTGTTGTTGACATTCTCTCTCAGTTTCTCTGATTAATTTACTCTTCCCGTCACACTGCTTTAAACCAGGGTTCCTACTAGTGATTCGTCGAGATTTGTTGTCCTATAGAGTTTGATTATGTCAGAAATCCGAGTGTATTACTCCAGTGTCAGCGGCTGTCTCAAGGTACCGTATTGGTTTTGTTTAATTTCACATGTTATTTCTCATTTCATGTTACGACTCCCTAACTGAATACAAATGGGTGCATGGATTTCAAATAACTTCCACGACATCTCTTTACCTTGTCACTTTTAGTTTCTTGCCTTTCAGGAGCTGTTCTCGTAGGCTACAGTCTGTAGGCATACTGAGATTTCTGTAGGCCTACTGTAGTGTTCACTTTAGTATGAGGAACTGGCTCAATGGTTATGCCCACAACAACAAAATAATCACCTGGCTCTGCGTTTGCTTTTTTCTAGACGAAGAAACAACAGCAACACATACTAATGGTTTTAGACGGGAGAAAAATAGTCCACACTGACGTGGACGTTACCCAGGACCCTGAGAACAAGGACAAGATGAGGAGGATTGCCTGCAACGAC
The DNA here is from genome assembly GCF_949987615.1 of Pollachius pollachius. Lineage (NCBI taxonomy): Eukaryota > Metazoa > Chordata > Actinopteri > Gadiformes > Gadidae > Pollachius > Pollachius pollachius. The sequence goes on from NC_136949.1 coordinate 9,159,714, forward strand.
GCAGCACTGCCCCCCCAGATATGCAACGGTGACCAATACTGCGGGGTGAGTCCTTAAAACCACGACCACCCCTCGGTGTCTTGATCACGTTAAAACATTAGTCAGTTCTGCATTACACAACTTCGTCGTGTTCCTACAACAGCCACACCTCTGTACGGGGGGGGGGGGGCTATGTGGGTGTGCCGCACATATTTTGCAAATATGTGCAGAACTGAATCATTGACCCCAATACAGACTGTAGTAGCAGTACCAAAGTGTTTAAGTGTGTCTTCAAACTTGTCATATTTGTTGCACACACGCACACACAGACACACGCAAAATGGCCAGTTGTTTTGTTGTATAATTAACTCTGTATTTCCTTCTTTCTAGGACTATGAGGGTTTTTTGAATGCTGTAGAGGAGGAAAAATTGACAGAGTTTCTTAAACTCTGATGACGACAAGGAAAACGTGCATTTGTGCTGACATCTTTTTTTTTTTGAAGATACAAATAAAGAGCTGTATAATTATCCATGACTCAAGAATTACTGTTGATGATTATCATTGCAGGGACACTTACCCTACTATTCGTGGATTCTCTACTAATTAATGCCATCCATTGTGCCAATATATTTTGAAGCATTATTTGTTCGATTAGGCCTTTTTTTTTGCTAATCACATATTTATTTGAATTTTTATTATTTAAAAAAATCAGTCCAATTTAATTGTATGTCCTTACCCTTGCAATGAGATATGTTAAATAAAGCCTAGAATGTATTATACATTCATACACTACATTCTAGGCCTAAGGCGTCAAGGTCTAGCCATTATAGTCCACTGCAAAAGTAAAAAGAATATTGAGTGATTTTAACAAACAGATCCATCTCAAAAAGTGCTAACAGTTTACTTTCACGCAACAATGTAAAATAAATCAGGCCTATCCGAGGGCTAAGCCTCAATGGTTTCGGTGTGAGATTGGGTGAAAGGAAGCGTTTAAAAAGCAGGCAGTGATTTGTACACTGATTAAATGCACAGACTTTGACAATCTTTCCTAGGGCGCTATGTTAGCCCGAGCCGGCTACAGGAAAGCTGTACAATGATAAACCTTCAGTTAGGGAACCTGTGTATTACGTGACAACGACCAATAGAGGTCGCTCCAAGATCTCATAATCGCCAATATTTGCCCCATGGAACGTTCACATACAAACTATGTAACCGTGGATAGTTTAAGCAGCAATGAATAAAAGAGCAACCCTCTGTTTGTCATCATGTGTTCCCTTTGCCCGATTCAAGTTGATGAACCAAACTGTCTGATGCAGTTACTTCAAATACTTGGAGTAGTTTGTATTTCATTCCATACCTTTGCCAGTAACCTCCAAATGTGTCCATATTCTTATTTTATGAAACTGTGCTAGAGGGTCGTGGACTCGTGGCTCTGTGTAAACACTGGGAGGCTAGGAGCTAGTATAGTATTGTAACTGGCTGCCTATAATTAATTAATATCAATTAATTTGTATTATTCGAGAGAGAGACAATCAGCCTATTTTATTCAGGCACAGGAATATCCCACTTCCGACTTTTTATTAGGAATTACTCTTTAGGATGGAGTTATTAAAAACGTTTTATGAAATCGCGTCATCCTTCAGCGAGAAGTGACTCATGAATATTCAATAAGTATGCGTTTATAAAGCCTGCACATGCATGTTAAAACAAATGTGGTTTGTGCTTCCGGATCCCCCGGATTCCTGGCAGCACTTCCCGCCTCACACACATTTTGGACCATTAGCCGGTTTTCCCAGCAGACATTTGAATTGAAAATAAAAATACAAATAGTCTCCAGATAATCGTGTTGGTTGCCCCCCCCCCCCCCCCCCCACACACACACACACACACACACACACACACACACACCTCATTTAAACATCTGTTGGTTATTTATCTGTGATGGTGAAACAGCAATGTGGTGGACATCTGTCCTGCATAAACCCACTCACTTAGAGTGAAGAACATGATTAGAAGATACCTCATTCACCTTCCTGTATTGATTTGGGCTCAGAATATAAACACAGGTTTAGATTAACATGCAAGCGGCGATAGATATAAAGATTTGATTTTAACAGAGGGGGAGATTGGATTTTTAGGTCCAGTGTCTTCGTTAAATTTCCTTTGATGGAAATTGTGTGCCATTGCTGAGTAGGCCTACTTCCAGCCCGGGATCTGTGGTGCTGTTTCACCCCTGAAGTCCTGCTATAATAACATAGAAGGACTGCAGCTTGATCCAAGATTACTGGCCAGTGATATCATCCTTGGCCCTGAAAAAGTGAATAAAGATAATTAATAGAAATAAATGTTATCCTATCCTCACATTACCTTCTCCTCAAAGATGTCAGCAATGCACACAACGTCTAAACACGAATGCGATTCAACTATTTAAAAATAAACTACTTTACACTCCTCCTCATTGAATAAGAGAGGCCTGTTGGATTTTCCGGAATTAGTGAGTTTTGAATGTGAAAGTCATTTAAATCCATTTTTATTAGTTTGAATAGTTGTTCTTTCTTCCAATTGAAACATACATTTTAATGTAAATTTGAAGGGCTTCTGGCCTGCGTTATGGTCGATTGTGATAAAGATGTGGTGTTAGACCACATCTCAGACTACACAAAACACAAATATGTTGAGGTTGTCGCTTAGCCTGTCTCCGCCCGCCTAAGTACTTCCGCTCAATTTGAATTTTCCTTCAGTACTAGACTCTCTGTACAAATGAAATGAAGTACAAAAGTCTGGTAGGACCAGGCTAGTTGTCACTAGTACTGGACTCGAAAAAGTTGCGATTTTTCATGAACTATAACATTTACTTCATAACATGAGGATAGGATAGTGTAGAGGCATAGGGTGACTGACTCCCAACCGAAAGGTTCCTTGTTCGATTCCCACGGTCACCAGTCTACCTGTGAGCGTAATTTCAGAGCCCCCTACTTGCTCTTAAATTACATGTATCCAAGGTTGCATTGGACAAAAGTATCGTCTTAATAAAATCATCAGCAAATCTATACAACTATTTCTTACCAATTCGGTCAGAACCAATAACAACCACGATGAGCCAGGGGATGAATGCAAAGTCTTTATGTATATATATATATATATATATATATATATATGTTATAAATGTATATATCTCTTCAACATTACTGCATAACAACATATTCACAGAACACACACTGTAAGTATACAACAGAATCGACAGACACTTGATATGATGGCGGTGAGGAACATGGCTTTCGAGGCAGCTTCCCTTTTGGTGACCACTGACCCCAGTCCAAGCGGTGCGCCAACTTCTGTGTATAGAGTCATTTCAAAGCTTCAGCAAACTTAGAAAAAAAAAAACGGAAATAAATACTGTACAAGAAGTAAGAACATATACGTAATGCTATGTTTTTTCATATTTTTGTTCTTTTCTCTTTAGAAATCACCAGAATAAAAAGTTCTCGACAATAGAACAGCTTGATAAGCATTTTGAGGACAGGAGCAATTTCCCTTTTCGAAAACCTCTTTCTAATATTCCAAATATATATATATATATATATATATATATATATATATATATATATATATATATATATATATATATATATATATATATATAAATAAATAAATAAATATATATATAAATATATATATATATATATATAGAGATAATTGATATAAAGTGCCTTCCTTCATCATTGGTGACCAAACAGCGTGAATGATAGCATACATCTGGGGGAAAAATCCTGAAATAGTTTGGGCACGTCAGCCCATAGAACTAGAGTAGATAGAAGGGCTTCTTCCCAGAGCATCATGATATTTAGTTGTGTTTATCAATGTTGACACAGGAATCATAGTAATAATGATAGTAATAATTATAATATTATAATAATAACAATAATAATATAATGGTAATAATTATAAAATAATACACATAATTAATATAAGACTGAATATTGTCATGATGCCTCGACAGTGATAATGACTTCTCATCGCTTCTTTCTCTCCTAATATTCTTGTAATTAAAATCATGAGGAAGCTTATTTCAAAAGGATCGCCCAGTCTGTTAATTTAAGCTCTATGTGGTCGACCCCCGCAGTACTCCCTTATAACAACATGTATAAATAAAGGAATTCAACGACCTGGAATAATAACACACAAAATAAATGATCTTAACACCATTACTGAACCAGAGTGAACCTAATTCAAGCTTCAACCGGTTGAATACACTCAATGCACTTTTTGCGCTGGGGACAATTTGTGCTCTGGGGACAAGGTAAAGACCCTTTAAACAGAGGTATAGTATGTGGGAGAAAACATGGACAGATACGTGTTGTGGTTCTTGCTGTCTTAATTGATGCTTAAAAACATCACTCTCGAATCACGGTTACATACTTGGAGCCCTTTCCTTAGTTGGTTTTTGTTTTAGACTTAATTCCATCTCTTGATATTTATAACCTCCAGGTTCAGAGATAACTAATCTGTTTTAGTTCAACCATCTGGAATGACTAATTAGCAAAAGCCAAGAATAAGAAGTGCATTTAATGAGTGCAGTCAGCCGGTTCAATGCAATCGGTGGAACAAGTACTGAAAATACTGTCTCACTCCCTGAACCCTGAACTGTCCATCCTTGTGGTTTGATCTGATTTACAAGCGTCTATATTCCCAACAAGATTAATTAAAGGAAAGTTCAAGTCCTCAAAATGAGAGTTTGTTATCTCCTCACCCTGATATCAGTTGGAATTCCAGTGCAGCTTTAACCTCCTCGTCACATAGATGAGGCTAGTGTAGCGCGCAAGGAGCCATTTGCACGAGACAACAGTAAAGGGAATAAAGGCTATTTTAATTAATTTACTTTAGAAACAATTATGAAATTATGAATTATGAAATACTGACATGTTTGATAGGAGATTTTAAACCTTTAAGGACCAACTTTTCCTTAACCATGCTTCAATATGCTTCATGTGCTAAAATTCTCGAATTATTCTATGGTCAAATTAGTTTGACTTATTTCCGTCCATCCTGACCCGAGTACTTTCGTCAACACCGACTTTGAAATTCTAAGCTAGCTAATCTTTAATTTAAACAGCTTCGCCAGGGTAGAAATAAATCATTATAATAAATAATTAGTTCAAATCTGCACTTTGCACTTCCTGAAACCAACTCATCATTTCCTACGGTAAAACGTCAAGATGGTAACCACATGTTGCAAATGTTGACTGCTTGTGTTCCAGGACACCATCAAAAAGACAACAAAAAAAAACTGCCAGCAGGTAGACATCCTGCTTACATGCACAAAAATATACTAAACAAATAGCCTGATGTCATGCCAGATGTGTAAACGGGGCAAGCACCGGTATGATACTGCATTGTTTTGTTATATTCACGTGAATCAGTTCATAGCTCGGTTCCTGTCTGAAATCAGGACACTCGCGTCAGAAACTTCCAACCACCAACCCTTCACAGCTAACTTTGAAGCCACCCAAAACATCCAACACCATATGTCTTTGCATGCCAACAACGCTTTGACAATAACAGATGCATGATTTAGAAGACATATTTAATAAAACCTTAAAAGGGCACCCCCCCCCCCAACACACATCTCGTGTTACGGGGACCGGCCCATCGGGATCTCAGGGTGAAGTGGAGGTTTTGGCTGTGTTCTCTCTCTCTCCCTCTCTCCCCCCTTCCCTCAGTACTCCCTGGCCTCCTCCAGCTCGTTCAGGAACACTTCTTGGTGAGGGTTCTCGGGGCACGCCAGCCCGCGGTTGGGCGGTCGCACGGCGTGGAAGCGGCTCCAGTCCCCCCGGCAGAGGATCCAGGGCAGCACGTCCACCTTGAAGTGCAGCTCGGGGGAGAACTCGGTGCTGATCAGGTTGGGCGTGCCGGCACCCTTCCCCCGCGTGAGCAGCCGCCCGCGCTCGTCGTAGCAGCACTGCTGCGCCGCCAGTGTGGAGGAGTCGCCGGAGAGCGTGGAGCGGAGGCAGGAGCGTGCCGACGGCTTGTACACGTCCAGGCGCTCCGCGGGGCCGCTGGCGTCGCGCCACCGGAAGGGCCGGCCGCGGGCCTCGTCGTGGAGGCTGACCACCGCGTAGGCCGCCGCCGACGGGTAGGAGCAGGGGCAGCCGGGCAGCTCGGACAGCACCTGGTGCAGGTAGCGCTGGAGAAAGTCGCTCTTGCAGCTCAGCCACTTCTCGCAGGTGTCCACGTCTGGAGGTTAGAGGGAGGAGGACACGCGTATTACGGCCAGGGTAATTACGGAGCCTGAATTCTACCACGGCAAATCGGTTCTTCTAAAACCAAGTCCTTCCCTGTTCCTCTCAAGGTAAGTTTTACCAACTGAGTCTCGTCGGCTATATGCTATTTAGTTATTTTGGAGGTGCTTTTATTCAAAGGGAGTAACATACGTTTCATTAAGGAAAAGCTCGGGGTCGAACGATAGCCGATGGTTTCTGAGATGGCCTGAACCATAGCTGTTCCTAGATGTCACATACGTGACTTTTAATAGGGATATGGGGTCAGGTAATTTAATCAAGGGTTTAGGAATGAAGACAATGGGTTTCATAACAATACCTTCTCAGCTTGGAGACAGACACCCTGACTACCCCCTCAGGAAATACAAACAAAACACAGCTCAACCGACCTGTCCCGAAGGGTTCTGTGCCGTTCTCCATCTCAAAGGGGAAGGGCTCCACCAATGTGTTGACATCATCTACGAAAAGCAAAGAGTAGCTTATGAAGGCCATAGCTCCAACCAGTAGAGGCACACAGACAGTGTGTTAAAGTACATATTCACAAAAAGCTAGATCCAACTCACCAGGACAAAGTTCCTGGTCACATCTGGAGGCCTCGGTCAGGGTGCAGGAGTAGCCACACGACTTGGTTCTCTTGCGTTCTCCTTGGCCACAGGTCACCGAGCAGGGGGTCCAGGCAGACCACTCCTCTGTCTCCTTCTCTGTGGGAAGCCAAACAGGAGGGGAACCATCGATCCAGTCAATTTTACCCTGTTTTTACCAACAACAAGACGTCATTTCAAACGTGATCCCTGCATTCGGCCTCTCTCTAGGAGCCACAGTGCAGCGCCCAGGGATCGACCCCAGGTCTAATTCCAGAGCACTGGCAGGATTATTCACCATTCCTTCAACATTTATGCATTTTGGTGTGGGAGGAAACCAGAGCATCCAGCGAACACTGAAACTCCACAAAGAAAGGTGACAGCTTGGTTTGAACGCAAGGCCTTATTGCCATGCTTATCGCCCTGCAAACGTACTTGTGTAATCTATCCAGAATTCATCCATCTTTAGATTTCATGTGTACTCAACCCTCAAACTCTGATAATTGATACTTTTGACACCAATAACAAACAATACTTGAACACTCATTGTTGCTTGGGGTAGATGGCGGTATTTAAGAATTGCTGCACTTTTCTCCCGAGGAATGTTCTGGCCCCTAATATGGAAGAGACGGAATGTTCTGGACCCTAATTCATAGAATGTTGTATAGGCTTCCATAGTCAATACCAAATGGCAGTTATTTCCCCCTCTGATGTAAACTTTCCCATACAACCATTAGTCATTCAAGTCGTATGTTATGTACCCTTCAGTGAATTAAAGAGGGAGAGAGAAACAGAGACAGAAGGGGACTAGGGTGGGTGGATCAGTGTGCAGTGTTAATGACATGGAGACATGTTTTAAAAAAAGAAGTAATTTCCAATTAAAGGAGAAGGGTGCAGTAATACCAGCCTGGGTGCTCCCTTTGCCCTCGTGGGTGCTGCCCAACGGCCATGTGACCCGGGTCTCAGAAGGGTTTTAATTACGGGATGGGTTAAAATAGGCAGCCTTGATTTAGGCCTAAGCAGCGTTTGGATCGCACCAAATCACAGGCAATTTTGCTGGATTCTTTTAATGTATTTTCTCTGGCTAGACGGTTTGTTCTCTGGATCCACATTTATATTATTTGGCGGATGCAGTGTAGGACACATGGCTTTGACTGTTTTTGTTGTTTTTTATCTACAACCTCTGTGCTTGAGCACCTCCACACATGAAGCAAGGGATTACACGGGTATGGGCTATTCAGATCCATATAGCGCCTGGGGTCGACCACAACAAAGGCCAACACAAGCTTCTGTGAAATATAACGGCTTTTTCCTAAAGGCAATTAAGACCTTCAGAAGGGGTGCCAATATCATCCTTTCTCTCTGCATCCTGCAAAAATATCTTCAAAATGATCCACCCTCATGTGCTCATTTAATCGGTCATTTCCTATTTACACCCAGGGTTCTTAAACTCTGTCTCTGTACGAGACCCATGCCTACCGAGACGGGCCGCCACTTTCTTTTTCCCACCGGAAGAAAGCAGGAAGATAAACAACAAACAACAAAGCCATAAATGCTTGGGCCGAGCCCTTGAAAGCCCCTCAAAATTCTTGAACTGGCTCGTAGCGCCCGGCCGCAGAGGGCAGTGAGGGCCACCGGGGTCCGGGATGGATGGGGGCACGGGGGCCCGTGGGATGGATGAAAGAACCAGCCGAATGGCCCCTGTCATTCTGGATTCCCAATCTGCCCTCTAATTGTCCGCAAAGCCGCGGGCTGTTTTGTCCCTGCAGCACAGTGGCGGCCTCACGCTGCCATTAGCGAGCGCATCGGCTCCATCTTCAAAAGACGGGCCTCTACAAACCAGCACAACCAGTGTCCACTTCAAAGTGCCCCGGAGCCCACAATGGCATGATGGTCTAGTGCCCATGTTCCCACTCCTGGCATGCACCGGCCCACTCTGGCAGTTAAGACGGGCTATGCCGCCATCCGCCAAAGTCAATATCTCTCAATATTCTCTCTCTCTCTCTCTCTCTTTCACTCTATCACCCTCTCTCTCTCCCCCCCTCTCTCTCCCCGCTCTCTCTCTCTATTGCACTCTCTCTCCCTTCCCCCCCCCTTTCCTCTCTCTCTCTCTCTCTCTCTCTCTCTCTCTCTCTCTCTCTCTCTCTCTCTACAAACATTCCAGCCCTTTTCATAGTTAATTGTATATCATTCCATACAACAAGCTCAAAACCTACCAGGGAACCTATTCATTTTTTCCCTAATTATCTCAAACAAATGCGGTTATATCTGTTGCAGTTAAAAATAATTTGGAAGCAGTAATTACTTGCTCCCCAGGAAGCCACACGGAACACAATGTGAAATATGCTCAAGCGCAAATATTTTAATACGGCCATAATGGCAGACGGTGAGCACTTGGCAATGCTTACCATAGTAGCTCTGCATGGGATCCCAGCCCTCGTTCCAGTGGCTATCCCAGTCCCCTCCTACGCCACTGGGAAGGGGCTCCTCACTGCCATAGTCCAAGGAGTAGTCTTCCTCCTCCTCTTCCATCTCCTCCTCCTCCTCTCCGATGTCGTCCAGACCGGAGCGGCCGGTGCTGTCCTCGCTGGAGTCCGCATCGGTGTATCCCCAGAAGAGAGGCCAGAAGAGCTTCTTCCCACCCAGCCAGTCGATGGTGGAGGATGGGGCAGAGGGCGGCTGCCAGTCCTTTTCCTTGGACAGGTCCATCTCCACCTCCATCTGGGGATCATCCACCACTTCGATGGTCACCTGGGGCGTGAGAACGTGGTCAGATGTCTGTATAAAACGCAAACTCTAAACGCAGATGACGTCTGTGTCATGACGCAAGCAGTCTACCGCTTGTGAAGCTCAAAAAGGAAACACAGCAGAGTGATCAATTGTGCTGATAAACGCCGCAGACACACTCGTTTGTAGTTGATCGTTGATCTTTGAACACATGAGCATTGGGCGACAAACGTATTTGGGGCTAGTGAACCATCTCCACAAATTATCGGTGTATATCGGGATGGCCCCGAACTTTGTTCAGCCAGCCAGAGATGAGCACGATCACTGAGACAGATCAAACCAACCTAGCTAGATGAGCCACCTTCCATAGCTCCGAATGAGTCATCCAAGACACGACCGTTTTCAACAGCAGCAACTTCCGACATGTTCAATTAGGTGGCAATAAAAGGAGATAAACTCAATTCAGCGTACGCTTCTCGGTTATTAACTTTTTTCAACCTATAAGAATCTCAAAGATGCCCTTTAAGTCACTGGGAATGCATTCTTTAATTAACTTTATTTGTATTTACCAACTTGAGTTTCACCATTCCTATGAAATTTCCTCTTGGTAATATAGTCCTTCTATGTTTTTAATCAACGCCAAGTTTCCCTCACCACTACACACCCCGAGCCTCCCATGTGAGCAAGCCTTAAAAGGCCTCTTCAAAAGCAGCTACCACCTCCATTCATACCTCCATCTAAGCCAGAGACGACCGACGTGACGCCTCACCTGTATATTGGGGTTCTGAGAGCTGATATCAGCGTTGGCCAGGTCTGGAAAGTTTTTGAGGTCCAGGATGAAGGGTTTGGTCTCTTCTTCTGGTTCCGGCTGGGGCAGGACCCCCACCAAGCGATGCGGTGATAGAGAGCCCCTCCTCTGGAGCCCGTGGTTCTCGGGCAGGATACTCTGGACCTGGTTATGCTCCTCCGGTTCCTGTGCCATGTTCTGAACCTCATCCTTCTGGACAGCAGCCTGGGTCTGACCAAGAAAGACATGTTGTTTTTTAATGTGTGGCCTTAACGATTTAGTTTGCATGCAAAGCATCTTTTAGATACAGGTCATTAATGAGCAGGATGGGACTAGGGGCAGCGCTCTCCAAGATGCCTTCAGGTAAGCCTGTCGGCATTGGGGCTCAAACCCAGAACCTTTCGGCTGAGAGGATTAACAAATTACATCTAGTGGCGTCCGGCGACAACAGAACAATAATAGCCAATGGCCATCGGCCCATTTCTTGGTTCTCGTTTCCAGGACCGAAATATCCAGCATTTCACAGCTCTGTTAGTGTTTTCTTTCTTTTTTTAAAAGCCATCAAGGCACCCTAGCATTCCTCCAATCAGCAGACCCCGACCTCGCTGCCCACCCCCCACCACCACCCGTTTCCCACAGCAGCCATGGTACCCAGGCCCTCTGGACAAAGAAGGGGCCTGTGTAGCATGGATCCCTCCTCTCCACTCACTTAATGAGAGGCCCTGGGATGCCCGGGACCCCTGCACTGGGGCATGGGGGGGTTTGTGTTGGGGGTGGGGGGTGTGAACTTCATCGCCATGGGGTCCATGCAGGTCGTTGGGGGGAGGGGCCGGGGGGTTTAGTTATCATGGTGGCACATATCTGTGAAAAACAACATCTGAGGTATGCCTAAATGTGTACGTCAAAGCCAGCTTTTACTCTTTATTAAAATGTATGCATGGCATCATTTTTATTTCACCTCACTTTAATCAAAAATAAATGTTTCGATGCTCGTCTTTGACTGATCATCCTTTAGAAATGTCTTTCATTTGTGATTCCTGCCCATGTAAATCCCTCCAAACGGCCTGTGTGATTGAAAGCTTCACCATAAATAAACGTCCCTTGCCTTCACTGAAATCCTGTGATCCACACCTTTCCTGGTGAATGATAATGACCGCAGTAATCGGCATGTTAGATCGGTTGCGTCCATAAAATAAATAAACTATCTACTAAGGAGGATAGCTTCTTAAGTAAGCCCTTACTGTATCAATACATCCTCACCAGGGGACCAATACAATCCTACACACAGTGTGGAAAACTGTGCTCACACACACACACACGGACCAACGGACAGCTTGTTGCTTGCACCAGGGTCCGACAACAAGGAGGGAGGGGGGCACATACCTTCACACCCCCCTCCTCCTTTCATCCTGTTGCACATCTGGATCGCGTGTTCCATTGCCCCGCATATCTCTCTCCTCCTTTCTACCCCCTCTGTGATCCCTCCACATGCCTCCTCCTCCTCCCCATCTCCTCGGCCAGTAGGAGCGTGCAGGGACGATCAAAGCAGACGCCCGATGGCTGTATCTTAGCGTTGGCTAAGATACAGCCATCGGCACCACCGCCCCCCTCCACCCACCCCTGCTGGATGTCCCGGACCCTGACACGCATTAAGCCAGTGGAATAGGTTGACCAGGGAGGGTAGGGTATACAGGTTTAAAGGGTTGAGTATACAGGGGTATAGAGCTTAGTGTGCAGGTTTATAGGGTCAAGTATACAGGCGAATGGGGTTGAGTATACAGGCTTGTGTGGTTGAGTATATAGGGTGATAGGGTTGAGTGTGAACGGTTATAGGGTTGCATTTACAGGTTCCTAGGGTTGAGTAAACAGGGTTATAGGGTTGAGTAAACAGGGTTATAGGGTTGAGTTTACAGGCGTATAGGGTTGAGTTAACATGGTCCTAGGGTTGAGTAAACAGGGTTATAGGGTTGAGTATACAGGCGTAGAGGGTTGAGTTTACAGGGTTATAGGGTTGAGTTTACAGGCATATGGGGTTGGGTACACAGGGTTATAGGGTTGAGTATGGAGGTGGAAGAAGCATGTGTGTGTATGTGTGGAGCAAGGGCTGGGGTGCACAGGCTATGTGGCAGGCCTTGATTTACGCAACCGTAAATATCAAAGGTTCTCCTGCACCCGGCCGTTTCCAAACCATTACAGAAGAACAATAAACTATGGGGCCGCTTTGATCGCCTTTTTCAAATCTAAAAAACAAAAAGAAGGTGTGGGGGGGGGGGGGGGGGGGGGGGGTGCAAAACGAGATGGAGTAGAGGGGGAGAGGGGGGAGGGGGGGAGGCAACGCAGACAGAGGCCATTCTCTCCTCCCACCTCCTCCTCCACCTCCTCCCACTTCACCCCTATGAGATGAGAGACCCCCCGGGTGAGAAAAAACAGGAAATTCCACATTAACACAAAAAAGGGCCAACGTAAACAATCAGACTGGTGACCTTTGACCCCGCCCGTGCTCTGGCAGGAGAGGAAGCTCAGGAGGTATGACTTAGCATGGGGACAGTTACATAGGGCTGGTTACCTTACCGGGTGCATTATAACTGCACAGACAGGTAGAAGGTCATATCTTCTGAAGAAAACCCCAGTTGATGACCATGGATGACAAACACACACAGTCAATGGCATCTACAGCATCTCTTTCTTCTCTCTCTCTGTCTCTCTTTATCTGTCCCCCCTTTCGGTCTCTCTCTCTCTCTCTCTCAGCCCTGCTCCTCTTTGACATTTAACTGACATCAAACACATGGATGATATGAGTGAGGCAGCGCGGCAGGATATCTATGGGAGGAAAAAAGTTCAAAGGCACGGCACACATACACACACTAAAACCCAAACACACATCCAAACACACACACACACACACACACACACACACACACACACACACACACACACAATCTATTTTCATACGAATCATTCACTTGAAATCACAACATTCACACAGTACACTAAACACACCCGATCTATTTTCATTTTCACTTGAATACACAACACACACAGTACACACAGTACACACAAGCTTCCCAGGGGCTGGAAACCGTCTCTGATACCTTAAATGGATGGAAAGAAGGAACCTGACATTATATACTGCGATCCGAGCTGGATACACTGCATTTCGTTTCTGCTCTGCATGCCTCCAATTTTTGCTTTGAAAATTGACCTTTGTTTGTTTTTACAACAAAAATAAAAGTTTGCGATAACATAACTTTTTCCTACGTTGGAAAAATAACAGATCTGTAATATATGAGGTGAAGGGCCAAGATAAGTGATCTGATCAAATTAGCAATTTATTGCATGTCCTCCGCAGGTGTGATCACGTGCATCGTCGCGAGAGCTACTCGAGACACGTGTTGCTGAGCTGGTTTAGAAAACTACGTTAGAACAACACACAATTCAAAAATAAACTCTGAACTCTTACCTCCAGAGACAGGCCGTTGTGGTGCAGTCTGTGGGCGACGTTCTTGTGTCTGGTGGGGAAGCCCGTCACAACACTAGCGACAAGTAGAAGCCAAATCATCAAGACCTTTCCAAATCTCCCGGCAAGTTGACGCATCTTCTCACCGAATTGCTTCTTTCGAAGATTTTGCTTCACGTTGAATCTCGTCTATTCTATCCCCTCTTGATCGGCTTGGACTATGGACGACAACTGGTTAACTTTAGAAATAGCTGAGTTCCCTGTCTATCGGTTTATAAGAACAAGTGGTTTTCCCGACTTGCCAGCTTCACAGTCTCGCACTTTATGAAGACGCGCGCCAGTGCTCCAGTGAAACCAACACGCGCTCCATGTCTCCTATCAGCGACTCTCTCGGTTATCTCTGTCCATACGACGGAGTCCAGGTCGCACTTCACTGTCTCCATAAAATCACTTTGGCGGGCTTTAAGTAACCAGAAAAGCCTTAATTCCCACGCGCAAATCTCCCCATCCGCACCGGCGCGCGCTTCTTCGACTACTTTAAAATGTGAGTCATCTCCTCGCGCGTGGGTGTTCTCTTCCAATACATTGACATCTGGAGTTCATGGTGTAGACTATGCTACGCTTTTTACCTCTGCCGCGTTAATCCATTACCCAGTCGAAGTTCATCCTGGTTCGGTAGTGTTTGTGTGTGTCTCTGCGATTGCCGCATGCCGAACGCGTTCGCTAAATTGGTCTTTTTACGCACGCTTTCAGATGTCCTGAAATGGGACCGATGCTGAAGAAGTTGGGATGTGGGCGGTGCATTGCTCATAGTTCTAGTAGGGAGGAGGGGGCGCTTTGAGGTTGTCGTTCACGGAGTAGCTAGAAAGGGTTCAAGAATGTTGGATTAGCGCAATGCCATGGTGCGTAATTGAGCAAATTAGACGCGTTCCAACTTCGAGCGGTCAAAATGTGGACGGTATCAATGTCCAATCTCTCTATAACCGTTTGTGTGTGTGTGTGTGTGTGTGTGTGTGTGTGTGTGTGTGTGTGTGTGTGTGAACAGTTAGTCTACAATCGTACAAAAAAAGTAGAGACCAGATACACTAATACAAATAAACTGATTTAATCTTTGCAGCACCGTTTCCAAAAGCATGTTCAACAAACATCATTGCTTCAAAACAGCCTTTTCATGCTTTATCTTAAAATCCCAACACAACAAACTTCTCAAGGGCAAGAGTTACTGATAGAGCTTCCAATGGGTAATGAAGGTCAGTCCACGGGTTTATTTGTTGGTGGGTTGAGCAACAGCAAAGAACATCAAAGAGTTCCACACCGGCAGCCTCCTATTGGTCAGTCTTTGTGACCCGTTCTAAGCCAGAAGACACTAGCCTACCACCGGACAAAATGTTCATGTTGCGATATGTTGCAATCACATTGTGCCTTCACAGGAAGACAACCAGGAAGAGCTGGTATTCGGCAAGGAAACTGAATCAAGTTGTGATTTCAGAGCAAATCCAAGGACAGAGAAGAGAATATTCTAGGATACGTTGTATTTGTTCTATATATTTTTTTTATTATTAAATCATTGCTCACCTGTTATTCAAGCCGTTTGGGACAAAGACAAACAAACAAATGTCAAACCATCATTTTGGAATGAATGCAGAAAGGCAACACAATGGAAAGTCGAATTTACAGTTTTAAAAAGTGACCAAATAGTCCCATGGCGCTAAAATGCCAGAATCATAAAAAAAGGTAGCTTGATACTTTGTGTTAAGATTAATCAACATGTATAAAGGAATGATCAGATAGACCCCAACAGCCGCTTCACTTACTGAAAACAATGAGGTGAACTTAAACTTGCAACGACAATAACAGAAACAACAACAACAACAACGTAAAGCTGCGAACAACATGAGGGAACATGGAAAGCTTTAAGTGTTCTGCCATCCCACCGTGCACCACATCGTAGCGGCAACCTACGACGCTAGCTAGCGCAGACAGTCGGAAGTAGTAGATCGATGAATAACAACGACATTCAAAACCCTCGAACCAGGTGGATCTGGAATGTCATCCAATCAGATCACAGACGATAAACGGTGAAGGGTGCAAAATAAACATAACATTTTCCAAAAGCACGTCCAACAACGCCGAAAGCCACCTTCAGCGCCTACATCATATGTGCATCTGCCATGCTTGTCAGTAGTTCTCGCACTGAAGTCAAACGTTGTGAGTAGTCGGGTACAAAAGACTAAGACATAGGGCATCAACACTGGGGGACACACTTCAAGCTGCCGTTCTGATAACAACCAAACGGATAAGATTACACTTTGATAAACCAGGGGCAGCTGGGAAAGAAAGGAATCAAATCAAAAATACAATACAGGGCCAAAATAAATAAATAGCACGTCTGCACTTCGGAGAAGCGGGGACGCCTCGTCGTCATACATACAGATGGTGGTTCAGCAGTGCGTGGTTATCGCAAGGGGGAGTGGGGGGCGTGGCTTGGTAAGCGTGTCCCCCGAAAAGCACTTGAGTGAGTGAAGAGAATGATGCGTCTGCAAAAGGCGTGTTTCTCTGTGTATGTGTGTGTGTGTTTGTCTTTCTGTGTGTGTGTGTCTTTGTGTGTGTCTGTGTTTGTGTGTGTGTTTCTTTGTGTGTGTGTCTGTGTTTCTGTGTCTGTGGCATCATTCGCATATAGACATGTTGAGGAAAGCTCAAGTGTTCGAGTGCAAGTGTCCACAGTGAATATTGTGGCGCGTCATGAAACGACAACCGAGTTTAAAAATGAAAAGAGAATGCTCTTCCGCCAGCCTCTTCCTTTAAAACGTTTTGCCCCCTTTCAGAATGGTTTGATTTGACATTTTTAAAAAGAAAAATACAAAATCTATCTATACAATTATATCCTTTGGTTAGGGGATTTTTTTTTTTGCGTATTCAAGTAAAAGTGTTTAAAGAGAAAAAAGCAAAAATACCAACATAAATAAGAGACTGAGGACATGTTTGCACGTTCTGCTTCCTGCATAGAAGCATCTGATGGGCCCCACCATGCTGTAGTCCCAATCTCCACCGACCAGGATAAATAATATTTACAAATATATTCTTTTCTCTTTCCTTTACTTGCGTTTGCATCGCAACCTCTTTTAAAATCCTATTTCCGATTAGTATATGTATTCTCTTTAGTCAACCAGTTGTTACGCAAGACAGGTAGCGGTTTACTCTCTTTTGCCTCCTCAAACGCTGTTGGAGTCACAGGAAGAAGGGGAAACAAGGAACCCGTGTGGTTGGATTGCTGCTATTGCACAAGTTAATAATTCTGTGTGAACAAAAATCTAAAGATATTTAAATATATATATATTTATACATATATATGTGTTTCAATTTAGGTAAGGGTGAGGTGAATGCAGTCACAATAAGTTAAGACTTTAGCGAGTGAATACGCATTGTGTAACAATGCATTAGGGTTGCGAAGGACTAAGTTAACCCCCCCTCCCCCCACATCTGGTGAAAACAGATCTCCCAGAGTGCACCACTGCAGCACTGGTGACATCCGCCCTCCCCCGCCAGGTTTCAGCAAGCGGGGCCACATACCCAGCAGTTCAATGGAGAGGATGCTACCACCTCGTACAGGGAGCAAGGGCTGGGGTGAGAGTGGTGAGAGTGGTGGGGGCAGGACCAGTGGGCTGGGTGTTGGCTCGAGGTTGCCAGTGTGTTTTTAAAGGGGAAGAAGAGTCGCCTGGGAATGGAACTGAGAGAGAGGGGCGGCGTAGAGACTGGAGGGGGGGGGGGGGGGGGGGGCTCAGTCCTGCAGGTAGCTCTCCTCCGACATCCAGCCCAGTCCGGGGGTCACGGTGGGCTGGTGCCGGGAGTATTTGAGCTGGAGGAGGTCGCCCACCTCGCCGATGGCCTTCAGAGCCTGTAGGGAAGACCACACAACAGCAACCCGGTCAGCAGTCGCCTTTTATGTTGGAGGAAAACCAAACACCCGCTATGTTAACTTTAGTTTACACACACACACACACACACACACACACACACACACAGTAAGAGAGAGAGAGAGATAGATGTAGAGAGAGCGATAGAGAGAGAGATAGATAGACATTGAGGTGGAGGGCGGAGAGATTATGACATTATTAACGTTCACCCATTGGACAGACAGTATTTGATTGACCAATCAATCAAAGTGAAGGAAGAGGACGGTACTACAGTTGCATGTCCACCGCTGGACAAATTAACTCAAGACTCATCGGCCCTTAAAACATGAAAGATCCTGCACTCCTAGAACACAGCGGAGCACCTGGAACCAATTTAACCTCCTCTGCTGACCCCCCTCTCCTTTAGACACACACACACACACACACACACACACACACAAACACACAGTTAAGGGGCGCCGATTCCCCTTTTGAATGGAGTATTAAAAAGCGCTGTTGACTCAGGCCCCGTGGCACGATGGATGGAGGGCCTTTGAAGAGACGCACGAGCCCTTTGTCAGCCGGATAAATGGTGATGTACACTGGGTGGGGGGGTTTGGGGGGGGGGGGGGTTCATGATAAATCGTAACATCAGCTGCGTTTAGTGGCCAGGGCTGACAGACCCAAACCGACACAGATGGGAATGTGCACGTGTTGGCACTACTATACACACAGACACACTCACTCGCTCACGCACACACACACTCACGCACACACACCCCGAGCCAAGGAGATCTGACAAACTTGACTGATGGTGAACCACCAGATCTACGGGTGCTGCGGAGGCGGCCGCCGGCCCAAACACATGGCCCCTCCAGGGCCCAAACACCTCCCTCCATCAGCGTCACCCCGGATAACAATCAGCTCCCACTGTCAACGGCGGCCGTGTGATCTCGCGGCTTTCCCTTAAACGCGTGCCAGGCAGCGTCGAGTCGTTTTGACCCGCGAGTCTCATGCTAAACGTTTCCAGTTCTCTTTTTTTTTTGCACACACACACACACACACACACACACACACACACACACACACTCAGAGCGGTCTGACTAGTGGACCAGGGCCCCCCCCCCCCCCGGACCCCACGTACCACATCCAGCGTCTCTCGGGTGTGGGCGGCCGACACGCAGAAGCGCGCCCGTGACTCGATGATGGGCGTGGCGGGGAAGCCCACCACCACCGTGCCGATGTTCCTCTTCAGCATCTCCCGGCCGAACGCCCTGTAAACAACAACAACAACAACAACAAGGTGAGGTAAGGTACGGGAACTTTATTTGTACCCGGAGATAGATTTGGTTGCAGTTAAAAAGAGTAGGCTAACACTCATGCAGACAACATTTACGATATTGACTGAGACAGTGACAACAGTGCTCCAGACATGGAAACATGGATTGAAAAACAACAACGACAATGTTCACAACCACGGTGAGACCCCGGCAGGTCTGGACACTCGTTTGCTATTTCAGTTTAATTTGACAGTTTGCCTGTAATGCTGCTATAATGCATGTCCATGACGGCCCCCTGCACCCCTCTGCTTCCCTAGCATGAACCCCCGCGTTGGGTTCAAGGTTTCTTCATTGTTAATCAGGGTTTTTCCCGGCCTGTAAAGCCCTTTTAGAATGCAAGTGGGATTAACGGCTATGCTAAGAGAATTGCCTGATCTTACACAGAGAAGCGGTCCTACCCTATCCTGGCAGCCTTTGTGTTTATGAGGGGTGAGGGTTAGGGGTTTTGCTCAGGCAAATAGGGTCAGGAGTGGTTATGGCCTATGTTTCGGTGGTTATTGTAAGGTGTTAAGTGTTAAGGTTAGAGGAAGTGGTCTCTTCCTAGGGTTAGGGTTGACAGTCATGTTTAGGGGGTTAGGGTTTGGGTATGGGATTAGTGTGAGGGGCATAAGGTAGGGTCTGAACCCATCTTTGTTAACTGGTAGAGAGTAAGGGGTCAGGGGTTAGAAGACAGACCCCATCTTTGCGGGCTGGTAGAGGGTTAGGGGTTAGAGGAAGCGGTCTTACCCTATCTTTGCGGGCATGTACAGCATCATGGGAACCACCGGGGAGTCGTCGTTGCCGTAGATGATGAAGCCCATCTCTCGCAGTTTCCTGCGGAAGTAAGTGGTGTTCTCCGACAGCTGCCTCAACCGGTCAGCGCCTGGGGAGGACAGACAGACAGGTGAGTCACGATGGACTGAATGTTGTCGGTTTTTAAGTCTTCTAGCCCGTACAACGCTGAAACTGAAATTATACATGAGCCAATAGGTTATGATAAAAGAGGGCTTTTCCTTCCACAGAGATTAGAATTTATCCAAAATGTTGATAATTCGATAAAACAAATAAAAGGGAATTTCTTTACCCAAAATTGTTGGTTTATTTGGTTTAGTCGCCAAGACTCAGGGCCATCAAAACACACACAAGTCACTTCCTGTGATTTGTGGTTACACCGTGCCCATTGCTAAACTGTAAAAAGGCTCTGGTAGATAGCATCTTATCCAAGCAAACGAGCGTCTGGTATGGCACGCTGATGACTGGCCCAATCCTCGGGCTTCAAAGTGTTGGGAGACGCAACAACGTTGGACATGATATTTATCGTGATTTATTTCCCAAGGGCTCCTCTCTGATCTGAGTGATTACATGGAGGGGTTGGGGGGACATAGTGGTTTCCCTTTGTACTGTTATAGCATATTAGCATCTGTTATCCGCCTCTTCCACTGAAAAGCGCTTAGCCTGTTATGACGTCCACACCTGTAACTCATACACGATTAAAAGCTTCCAACAACAGAAGGCGACCATCTTGTTGCTTTAACACACAAACTGAAACTTTGAAAAACAACAACACGCAAGTAGGGAGCTTCATCTCTCCCCCCGGCCTCCACCCCCTTCTCTTTTGGACTCGGAATGCGTCGGCGTCTGCAACTTCAAAAGGCGAGAGCGCTCAAAACAGCGCGGCTGCAACCAATCAGAAGTCACGCCACACGTCACTGTTTCTCTTCCAAGAGGGGAAGGCCTGCTGAGTGTCCGGGTGCACGCAGCCCAAGGTCAGAGAGACATCTGGGGGAAGAACGGGCCGTGTCAGAGGGTAAAACGGGCCGCGGTAGAGGGGAGAACGGGCCGCGGTGGAGGGGAGAACGGGCCGCGGTGGAGGGGAGAACGGGCCGCGGTGGAGGGGAGAACGGGCCGCGGTAGAGGGGAGAACGGGCCGCGGTAGAGGGGAGAACGGGCCGCGGTGGAGGGGAGAACGGGCCGCGGTGGAGGGGAGAACGGGCCGCGGTGGAGGGGAGAACGGGCCGCGGTAGAGGGGAGAACGGGCCGCGGTGGAGGGGAGAACGGGCCGCGGTAGAGGGGAGAACGGGCCGCGGTAGAGGGGAGAACGGGCCGCGGTGGAGGGGAGAACGGGCCGCGGTGGAGGGGAGAACGGGCCGCGGTGGAGGGGAGAACGGGCCGCGGTGGAGGGGAGAACGGGCCGCGGTGGAGGGGAGAACGGGCCGCGGTGGAGGGGAGAACGGGCCGCGGTGGAGGGGAGAAGCAGCTCCCTGGAGTGTCGAGGTGTCCCTGAGCAAGGCACATATCCCTAACTGCTGGCTGGCTGTCACCTTGCATGGTTGACTCCGCCGTTGGTGTGGGAATGTGTGAATGATGGGTGAATTCAGGCAATATTGTAAAGCACTTAGGGAAAAAGCGTTATAGAAAATGCAGTCCATTTACAATTTACTATTTACGATGGAGGGGAGCCGGACGGTTGACGGGAAAAGGGGGGGGGGGGGGGGGGGGGGGGGGGGGGAGGTGACAGGCGAACGAACAAAAGTGGTTTCGGTTCATTCTTCTGAGAAACGACCGTGTAATGGATCCGATGTCTTGTGTCACTTGATTTGACACCTTGAGAACCGGTTCGTCCGCCTGGAGTCAGACTGTACGTTTACAATGTCTCAAAAGGGTCCAACGAGACACGTTTTGGAAATTAAAGTAGTCTGAAACCGGTTTCAGGTGACAAGAGGACTGCAACACTGCGGTGATGCAACACTTCCGATTGATGCAGAATGGAGGCATTGACGCAGATAGATGTATCTGATCGATAGAAATCTACAAAGAGACGAAAACAACTGATCTAGAGCAGCATCTATAGAGGCTATGGAGGGGGAGAGAGAGAGAGGGGAGAGAGGGAGAGAAAGATCAAAGGGTGCCCGTTTGATCGCAGGTCTTCGGCATGGTGCCCCTTTGTAAACAGCTGTGCTACGCAAGATACACACAGTCCCCCTCACCCACACACACCACTGTCAGAAGTCCCAAGCCAGACTTCTGTGTTCCATCAGTTTTTAAGACTACGATTATTCTTCTATTTATTTTCTGTCAATTTGCAGAAACGAATCCTCCGAATCCATCCTCCAATGCTTGGAATTGGAAAACCTTTGCACTTGGCAAGATATTCAAATTGATTATAACTAAATGTTAACCATTGTTTATATTTAATCTTCATATTTAGAGTGTGAGACGGATGGAAGTGGGCTGGTCCATGAGATATGAGAGTCATATCTGGGCTGAAACCCATACCAAATACTGCTCCTTTATTTACTGATTTTCTATACTGCCTTTGGCCTTTTGATAGCAGCTCGTATCAGCTGGCTGGGAATGAGAGATTACCATAGCAAGCAGAAAATGGTTATCACGTAGAAGTAGCCAGAGTACAAAGGTGGTAAAGCTAATACCCCAAATCTAAAATAAACAAAACGAATCACGAGAGTTCTCTAAAAACGTCAAAGGCATTCAACATGAGCAGTCACATAACGTGGAGCCGAGACGCGATCTCCACAAAGCTCTTGGATGCCCCCTTGTGGTCGACGCTTCAAGGTACCGTCAAGCCAGCAATGATGTCATACAAAATGCAGACGGATCATTTGACTTGTTCGTCATTTAGGTCCAAAGGGCAAGTTTCAGTGGCTGTTAAGATACATTTGTTGAATAAGCAAGTAGGGGTTAGGATTCCTGTTCATTTCGAAACCAGACTCTTTAGAATGGTAGCCACAAACTCCCTAAGCACACTTGAATATTCTTCCCTTTCACAAAGAGTGGGTGTAAAGATGGAGTATACATCTTATAGGCTTGACTTAGAGAGGGTACCAAAGACCCAAAGACATAGAGAACAAATAAAAGATGGCCAGAGCGTAGAAAGCTGTCCTCATGACCTAAATATATGATTACAGCAGTCATCTTGCCCAAGGTATCTGAGGCAGACAATACATGACGGATGTGGTGGTTGCAGGAAAATAACACATACAGAATGTGTTCACCATAATAGTGCACACACACACACACACACACACACACATCTAATTAATGAGCTCAAAGAAATTAGAAAATATGTAAATGAAAAAATATGGGATCAATAGGCCCAAATCCTTTTTTTTGCTTCAATTTTGTAGCGTTCACTTCTTATACTGACATCTCTCATAGTCCTCATAGTTCTGGAATATGCAGTGTAGCAATAAGCACTTTGATGTTATCCAAGCAAAGTCTCAATAGATTATAATTAATTCCATTGCTCTCCACACGTCCGTGTGCCAGCCCAACACAATGCCCGGAGCTACCTGGCAGGTTATTACCAAGCCAGGACAGGGAATTTATAAGCGTGAAAGCCACAGCACAAGGGCGTGCTTTGGCTTTCACACACACACACACACGCACGCACGCACACGCACACACACACACACACACACGCACACGCACGCACGCACACACACGCGCACGCACGCACGCACGCACACACACGCGCGCTCCACCTACCCAGCGAGGTGCCGTCCTCTCCCATGATGGTGGTCATTGAGGTGATGATCTGCTGGGCCACCGGCGGGGGCATGGAGGTGGCGTAGACAGCGCTGTGGGAGTGGCTGCGCAGGTACTGGATCAGCGCCTGGGTTGGAGATAACGCATGACGTCATTGTTTGCGTAAGGGGAAAAACAAACTTAGTTGACCTTACTGAGGTCAACTAAGACCCTGGTTTGAAGAATAACCAGGAATATTCATTTTGTACAAATTGGCGACTGCAGTAAAAATGATTTCCCAAATACAGACAGAACATTTAGGGTATGGCTAAAGGTACACCTTGGCACTAGGTTTGTGCATGTGTATGTGTAATTGAGCCTCCATCATTGATGATTTGATGGTGCAATAATGTGAATTACTGGAGGACACTGCACATTTTTTTTGGTATGTTGTCAACCAGGAACACACCCGTCACTTCCGCGTCACATTGTCTCTTCACACTTTGAGTCATGGTGATGTTGGTAAGGTGTTAGGGTTAGGTATCCGGTGCACCGAAACAGGTTAGGCATACAAATTAGTATTATGCTCCTGGGTAGCTGGCAACTTCATTAAGTCGTACAAATTAACCTCTTAAATCTTGAAGCAAAAACATGTCCCTTGGATTTCCTTCTCTTTTTTTGCCCCTACATGACGTCATTGCATAAGACTCGAAAAGGGACAAAGAAAAAACAAACATGTGATCGATGGTTGGTGCTGCTGATCATGTGAGACACACTTCCCCCAGGTTTACACTACGGACGGCAGCACTCAGCCATGCATTGCATAAAAAGGCCACCAACTCTCTGAGGCGGATTACCAACCACTACTTACAAACCACTCGACATATTAACGATACCTTAGCTTTCTCATCGATGGCCCTGTTATTTCTGTAACGACTGGCGACTACTTGTTGCTACGGGTGCTGCTCGGTTTTCTGTGCTTTTAGTTTGACAGAATGTCTATAGATGTCATCCATTTGACGAAAGTCGGTTAGTGGACCCTTTAATTCCTGCTCCCCCCCACCTGCTCCTTAATGACCTAAATTCAGCTCCTCAATGCCCTTAATTCAGATCTGAATTTACTTTTGGTGAATTCACTATTACTGATTTTTATCCCTTTCAGTGAATTCACTTTCAATGGATTCAAATAATTCAGATCTGAATTCCCTCCTGAAGGATCATTCAGATCATTCAGGTGCAGGTAGGGGGACCCCAGCTAGCCGTTACGCCATCCCTGATCTGCGTTTCACTTGAAGTGAAAGTTAAAGAGTTTCGGTTCCCTGTTCACACACCACTATCTCTCAGAACGCTCCCTCCAGCCTGTAACTGTCGTGATTGCGTCATCACGTTTTCCACAAGCAGAAGCGTGCGTGTGTGTGGCGGGTGTGTGGTGTGGGGGATGGGTGCGTCCCGCTCAGCCACACTCACCCTCTTGCCGCCGATGTAGCCGCCCGCGGCCCCGAAGCTCTTGGTGAACGTGCCCATCATGATGTCCACGTCCTTGGGGTCCAGGCCGAAGTAGTCCACCACCCCCCTGCCGTTGGGGCCCAGGGCCCCGATGCTGTGGGCCTCGTCCAGGTACAGGAAGGCCTTGTAGCGCTTCTTCAGCGCGATCACCTCTGGCAGTCGCACGATGGAGCCCTCCATGCTGCAGCCGCGAGGGGGGGGGGGACAGCGAGTCAGGGTGTAAGTGATGGGAGGGGGCACCCTGTTTAACCACCAGTAAAAGCTTTCACAGTCTGTACGCTAGATGGATCCGCCTACCGGCCTACCCGGTGGACTGTACTGACCGGTAGGCGGATCTATCCATCGATACACTTCAACGCGTGACGTCATCCGTAGGGTCGATGGTGGTAACGGGTTTGTTATGGCGAATCCAAAATACATCCGGTGTTAAAACCACTGCACCGGGGTTGACGTGGCGAGGAGCGCTAGCTAAGTGCAAACGGTCTTTGTATACTCGGTTTTATAGGGGTTGGGGGTGTGTGTGTGTATTTCTGGCGCACAACCTCATAGTCCATTAACCTCTGATCAGTCGCGTGTATTGACCGCTTGAAGCACTATTGACCGCTTGAAGCCATTGTCTCAGTGGCTTTAAACACCTTGGTGTGTGTGTGTGCGTGTGCATGTGCGTTACATTAAGGACCAGTCATGCCCTTGTGCTGTGGCTTTCACACTTATAAATTCCCTGTCCTGGCTTGGTAATAACCTGCCAGGTAGCTCCGGGCGTAGTGTTGGACTGGCACACGGACGTGTGGAGAGCAATGGAATTAATTATAATCTATTGAGACTTTGCTGAAAACATCGAAGCGCTTGCAAATTCCAGAGAGAGGGAAATGCCTAGATGGCAGTCTTCGAGGACTATGAGAGATCAGTATCAGTATAAGAAGCGACGGCTACGAAATCTAAGTAAAATTATTCAGGCCTAATAATCCCATTTCCATATCTTCTAATTTCTTTCAGATCATTTATTAAGATTCCCTTTGTGTGTGTGTGTGTGTGTGTGTGTGTGTGTGTGTGTGTGTGTGTGTGTGTGTGTGTGTGTGTGTGTGTGTGTGTGTGTTCATTCTATGGTTTCTTGTTCAATGATCACTATAAACCGAACATATTAACCCTGGTCCTTAATCTTCAGGTTATGGTTCGTCATTCCATTTAACATTGTACCACAATGGGGCCCTTTCCGGGAAAATTCGCTAACCAGACGGAGTTATGCATCTCATTGTCTTGGATCTTCAGCGCCATCCATGTTATTTGAGGGTGTGTTGAGGGCGGGGGCTGCACCTGTAAATGCCCTCCACCACGATGAGGAGCTTCTTCCAGGGACGGTGGGTCCTGGGCTGGCCGTGAACGATGGCATCCCTCAGGAGCTTCTCAAGGCTCACCATGTCTGAAGAAACACACACACACACACACACGCACACACACAAGACAGAAAGACGGGCGGGGAGGTTGGCGGAGGTTAGCGGTGTTAAGCCAAGCCTTTACCAGATGTCGACACGCCCGGATGCAGATGAGTCAGTCACTGCCATGATCCTCATGGCAGTGACTGACCTTTTCTGTCATTATTGTCGTCACATCTGAGAGGTTTGTTTTGTTATCATTTT
Organism: Pollachius pollachius; assembly: GCF_949987615.1. Taxonomy (NCBI): domain Eukaryota; kingdom Metazoa; phylum Chordata; class Actinopteri; order Gadiformes; family Gadidae; genus Pollachius; species Pollachius pollachius. The sequence continues at coordinate 9,186,364 of NC_136949.1, forward strand.
CGGGTTCTCGCCTTGTTCTGCGTTTGAACTCAACACGTTATTTTAAATGTTTTTTTATTGGCTTTCCTTTTCTAAGTGAACAGTGAAGCAGTGAATCAAAAGTAAAGCTGGTTTTATATTATCATCTCATTACTTTCTCACCGTATCACGATTTTGTCAACGGCCATAATGCCTTCAAAGAGCGCATCCAAGTCAAGGCCCACTTGTAAACGAACACGCCACTTTTCAGCTGGGTTTTCCCCTATATAAATAAAGTTTTGATTAATGGACTGAAATCATCCGTGTGTCTCTATAGAGAGATGTCACCCTCTGCCCTCTGAAAGCCGATGCCCTCGCGTTTCTTTGTGGGACATCCCCCCCCTGAGAGCCTCAAACACATCACACACCACCACCACCACCATCCCCCCAACAGCCCATTTGGGTAGCATTCAAATCGGTACAACAGGTGAAACCACTTGCAGTCAGCACACCCTTGGTGTTCAGACGAGCAGTTTGCTTTCGCAGAGCTCATCAAACATGTCAGGGATGCGTCAACAATGGAGTCTGTGAGGGCCTGGGAAACGCATAACTCTGTCGTGTTACCCAGTCGTGTTGAATTTAGGACACACCCTGTTGAGATAGACTATCTCCGGTGCCACTTATATTCACTGATAAAACTTGAATGCAACTGAAGACCGACCTTGTCTCCTATAGCACTCTGTTGTTTGTTTTACTTGGGCCTTTTCCTTGCAGCGACTACAATTTTGTGACCCAATAGTGTGCTTTGATCATTATAACGTTTTGGGGTCAGACTACGATTCAAGAATTGGAATGCGGCCTCTGTGGGCTTTGGGCTGTCCTGTACGCGGCATTGGATTGAAAGCCCCCTGCCATGGCTGGTTCAGAGCCCCTGACTCACTGTTGTGCTTGAAGACCCGGATGGTGGAGCCCGAGAGGCGAGCACCAAGCACCAGGGAGGCGTGGTTCAGCTCGTCGCTGAGGATCAGACAGCCCTGGAAGGACACAAGCAGAGCAGAGCGTCACGTTTGGGGTCTCAAAGTGCACGCGAGAAACATTCGCGGCAGGCCGACAATGGCAGGTATGAGGGGTTTCGTAAGGCGATATCTTTCATAATCTAATCTATATTTCATATGAATGTCTGGAGCATGAACGTTGCAGAAACACAAAAAGAGAGGCTAGACTGACCAGCCCTACATTTAATCCTTGATGGTGAATGTGTTTTATTGTGAGCCTTGATGCAAAGCGCGAGGGAAACTGCATTTATAGTTTGATCATCCGTGACATTTGAGTTAAGCCATCCGGTTTTTCAACTCTTGCGTGATGAAGTACACAATCCATTTCCTCATTCAGATGAATATCTGAACACAATGACTGGGATGACTGGGAAAAAGATAAGGCTGACCTACTGAACATGACCTAAGACCCTTTTCTGTAAAGCATGCAACAATTTCTTTGTTGTTTTTCACGTAATCAGTTCGTAGCTAAACCTGTACCCGTTATTTAAAGTTATACGGGCTAACTTGTAACGGTGGTGACTCCAGTCTACAGCGAAAACTGCTCTGTGTACTACATTTCCTACAATTCCTGAAAAAATTGCCTTGTGTCTGAGACTATCAGTGTTTCAAATGCAACATTCATGTCTCTTAAATTCACAGCTAAAACAAGCAACTTTTCTCCAGCACGCCCAACAGTAGTACAGCAATATGCACAAACCGATAAAGTAAAAATGTCTTAAATAGAATGAATACAACACAAGCCCTAATGTTCCCTCCTTGCCAGAATTGAATCGTAAAACATAACTTTTCAGACAGGATTTTTTCACACGGGAAAGATCCAGTCAAATACAAGTTCAAACAAGCGCACAAACAAACATACACGCTTGTGTCGACTGTCACAGAGTGGAAACTTGTCAAAACCAAAGACAAGTCCAAGTCTCCAGTCAGAATGAGTCCCAGACACAATCACCGAAACCTTATATAACCGTCTGCTGATATTTCACACTGAACATTTTTCCCACCGGCGCACACCTTTTCCGTTGTGCTATCAACGCCCTGGGCGGTTGGGTCAAAGCCGGTGATTATGTTGTGGAGTAAGATAGGGAGTCAGGGGGAGAAGTGACAGACGCGCTGAGGAATGTATATCCCTATCAGCTGACCTGGACTGGAGAACAACCCTCCTCCTGTCCCAGGTTCTGCCTCAGCGTTCTGAGTAGTCCCTCCATGTCTCCCTCTCTCTAGGACGGGGGGGGGGGTCCTCTCTCTCTATTACTATGTGTGTGTGTTTGTGTGTGTCTATCTTTCTCTAAGACTGTGGGTCTCTGTTTCTTTGACTCTGTGTGTGTCTCTCTGACTCTGTTTCTCTCCCTCCATTTCCCTCTTTCTATCACTGTTTCTATCTCTCCATTTCACTCTCTCTATGACTGTCTCTCTCTCTCTCTCTCTATGTATTACTTTCTGTCGCTTTCTCTCTCACACCATGTCTCTCCCTCTCTCAATCTCTCACTCATTGTCTTTCTCACCCCCTCTCCGGATGACTCTCTAACCCTCCCTTTCTATACGTCTCTTACTTTCCTTTCTTTTTGTCTCTCGCTCCAGGATTCTCTCCATGTCTCTCTCTTTACCCCTCTGTTTGCCACAATTTATCTCCTCTCTCTCTCCATTTCCATCTATTATATCTCCCAATGTCTTTCTCTATATGCATTTCTCTCCATCTCTCCCTCAAACTCTCTACTTCCTGTTTAAACACTGATACAGGGAGAAAGAGGAAGCAGCAGGGGTCATGGTTGACGCAGAGTAGCTGGGGAAAGTCACGTCCCAAACACACACACACACACACACAAACACACCTCAGTGTTTTTAGAACAGTGAGTGGGAAGTGGTGGTGTTTTGGAACAGCCTGAACTCTGCAGGGCTAGAGGTGTATCTCAAAAACAAACATGTTTCTGGCTGTTTTTCTGTTACTGCCACAGGACGTGAGTTAATGGTTTTGTATGACATTGACTCAACAGGATTGTTAAGAAAAGTAAAGAACAACAAATAAAGAGACAAACCCAAAGAGCTGAAAATTGTTTACGTTAAATTGTCCACTGTTCGACAATGGTCATCTACATTTAAAAACATAAAGTAACATTGAATATTCTCAGATAGCGACCCAGGCCGAAAGAAATGCAATACAAGGACAAAACTGTCACGCAGTCAAGAAGGAAGGAGGAAGGAACCTTTTCCGTACCTTTCCAGCAAGTGCAGGAATGTTCATGGAATTGGTGGCGAAGCCCATGCCAAAGGTCAGAGCGGACTCCACGCCCAGGAACCGGGCCACCAGTTCCTCCATCTCCTGATGGATATCCAGGTTCCCTGTAAGGACAGTGGGGACAATAGTTCAGCTAGCCGCGCGCCACAACACTTAGTCACTGGGTACAGCTCCTGTGTGCTGCCAGGAACGCGATCTATGTGACATTTGGTGACACAATGACACATTTCCTCTTCAAAGACACCACATGAAAATGCTTCTCCGTTGAGCTCATTTCCACCGTCATGTCTTTAACCTGTTCAACATTGAATAGCAAAAAACAAAGGAAAACATATCTGGTTTATTTTACCTTTTGGATCTTATCGAAATTAATGTAACGTCCTCTGCAACAGACCCACATTTTTGTTATGTATTTTTGAATTTATGGAAAAAGAGTCGGCTTAACTTTCAACCAATAATACCACACGTTTCCTCTCCCCTGCAACGGACCCAGCTGGCGAAACAAATTAATTTGCCGCTATCCAATCACTCCTCCCCGGAGGATCAAACCCCATCCCCCGTCAGACTAAAGTGAATAACTTTTAAAAGCCCTTTCTCATTTCCTTTACATCTCCTTTCTCAAGCATGAGTTCACTGGTGTCGAGATAGGGCTTAGTACAGCACTTAGTAAAGTTGCGATTCTTTATTCTTATTTTTTGTAACGATCTGAGGAACTCCAATGTTGTCCATCAGCACCAAAACTCTTGGAGGAGGAACTCTGTTCCTTACTTCAGTGCGTCATTAGGATTCACACATGTTGCGTTTGTTTTTGATTTGCGAAAGTAAAACAAAAGATGGTTTGGTATTATTTTCATTTAGACGATTAGATTACGCGTTAGGAGTTCGAAGTCGCTCATTTTCAGCTACTTTCAAAGCCAGTGTATTTCACAGCGCTTGTCGTTTGGAGATAAGAGGCGGAACTTGCTTTTTCAAAATAAGAGTGGTTTAAGGCTTACTTCATGGCACACTAAAATGTCCTATAAACATTTATTGGATGTTAGTGACGGGGATAGAAAACCTGTATATCCCATTTATAAAGCTCCACCTCAAAGTCTATGAAAGCCAGAAACGTTAACATCCATTCAGATTAAATAACGAGCAAGAAATTGTCTGTCTGTGTGTTTTTGTGTGTGTTTGTGTGTGTTGCTTCTCCATCTCCCTTACCCATCTCACAGCGGGTGCCACAGACCCCGGCTCCGTACTTTTCCGTCACTTGGATGGCTGCGTCAGCACACTGGCCCACGTTCTCAGCAAAGCCCAGGTAGTTGTAGGAGCCCATGTTGATCACGTCCCTCATGATCTTACCCGTGTTCCTGGGTGGGAGAGGGAGAGAGAGAGCGGAAAAAAAACCATAAACACACTAAAGTGTCTTCTTTTAATGTATGCGTTTCTTAATTCTCGCTTGTTTTGAAAACATGTCTTAGTCCTACTAAACAAATATGTTATTACTTATTTAATAATCATATGAAACAAATATCGTGTTATAAAGGTAATTTACATGTTTGGAATTATAAAAAGTACATCCAATTCGTTTTGACCTTTGATAGTCAGCATTCTGAATTAAAAAAAACATATAGTTTAATAATACTGCTGCCATGTTATTGTTATCATTAACGTAATGTTATCACTAACAGGTCAGCCATTTAAACAGATGCATTGCTCTGGCTGGTTAAACTTCACCAAGGCCCAAGGACACACCTTAGGTTGACTCACACACACATCCACATTAAAGAGACATTTTCAAACCAATCCAATTAAATAATTGAAAAAGTAAACAGAGAACAGATTTGGTTGGGGCGAGGCACATGTGGCCGGTCGGTCTGAATAATGAAACGTATACTTCAAAGACAAAAAACCACATGACACACACTCATAAGAGCAGATAGAGATGTGGTTATGAGTTGTCAGATGGCCTTCACGGAGACATTTCATTATGCTCACCAGAGCCAGGGGTCAACAGCCCTGAACACGACCATAAAGTGGAGATAGTGACCAGATATGCTAACTACACTCGTCCCGCACACAGAGTCATCCCCGCCCGCCCATTAGAGGAAGCATGACGACAGATGACATGGACAACATAGGGAAAGCTTGTCAAGTGTGTTGACACACAAGGTGGGGTCTAACCAAAGTACAAGTGTGCGCACATCAATGACACAAATGTACTTATACACATGTGTATAGACACACATACAGTCACATGTAAGCCTAGATACCGGTAAACACACTCACAAACACATTCGCACAAACACATGCACATGAAAAGCTCGTACAACAAGCATATCATACCCAAGCCACACGTAAATACACAAACTAACACACACTCGTCCAAATATGCAAATATGTACACACTCCCGGCCTACATGCAACCGGGCAGTTCTCTTTGCACAAGGCAGCGCCAGGCGCGCGCCGGGACCGAGACACTCACTGGAAGGTCCTGTTGTAGTCGTGGGAGACCTGCTCCACAATGTCCATCTTGGACCCGGGGACACCACAGAGGGGCCGGTTCCAGTTGTCCCGGATCCGCGTGTACAGGTTCCTCGTGTAGAAGTTCTCAAAGTCCTGGTACAGGGGAACGAAGTCCTACGAGACCACACAGCGGACCGGAGGAAGAGAGAGAGGCGGGAGATGAGCAAGAGAATGCACGATGACAATAACAATAGGGGATGCATGTATCATAACAATACATTGGAAACACAGCGTGAGACTGATACGAGGCCACACAAAAGATACGGTTTATCTCCAAGGACACACAAGGTTCCCCAGAAGTGTGCTGATCTCCCATAAGGGGGGGGGGGGGTACGATGTCTCCGAACAACGCGGAGCACGACTCTTGAGGGATGTTTTTCTCACGGCATTTGCCCTTATGTTGTCTGCATGATCAGATGGTCTAATCCGCGGTTAGTTTGAGCTCACTCGCTTCTCTCGTCATCTGACGGTTTAATTGCATCTATTACCATTGAGGTTTTGAACATTGAACTTAGAAATCAAAAGGATCTAGGGATGAACATTGCAAATTTGCCTAACCTACAAATACTACAACGCAATGAGTCATCAGACACATTTTATAATGTTTCTATATTAATGCATGGATAAAAAATACCAAGTCATACAGCAGACACGTTGATTTTGCTTTTTTTGCCAAGTATAGCTTGAAAAGTAAATTAAAAAGTAAAAGCATGTAGGTGCCACGACACTGCTGAAGGGTGCCTAATGGTCGCACTGCAGACATGTACTATTGAACCTAGCACCTTTATTCTACTGGAAGTCTACAACACAACACCCTGACCACAGGCGATTTCTAGTGCGACCGTACCTTCTGCTCGTCTCTCTCGCGCGCCACGCTGCACTTCTCGATGTTCCAGTGGCGCATGAAGTCGCGCAGGTATCCGAAGATGGTGAGGATGCCATAGCCCATGTAGGTGAGCACGGCCACCAGCAGGGGGGTCTCCTCATAGGATTCAACGAAGGGCTTGTTGTACAGGCTTGGGTTCCGCACCACATTGTGGTTCTGGGGAACCACAGGGAAAGAGAGAAAAAACTCAATTAAACGTCCTCAAAATTGTACTTTTTGTATGCATTCACCGATCTCCGCGCTCTCTCTCCCCATCAGCCAGCGCTCTTGTTAAAGCTGCACTGCCTCTTTGGATCTAGTGCTTTTAATCCAGAATTATTTTTTTTTGAGTAATGGATTTTATGGTTCGTGTTGAAGCACTTTGTAAACTGTTTTGTGCTATACAACAAATACCATTTTAATGATTTAGTTTCTTAAAAATGTTAGAGCAGTATGCTTTTATATTTAATGAACGTGTTGAGAGTGGGACCGTTGAGAGAGAGCACAATTTCATTCAAATAAAACAAGACATTTCACCTGAAATACCCCAGGGCAGAAATAAGTAATGGGCTACCCACACTAATTATATATAAATCAATGGCTGCCTGCGCGGGGTCGTTCATTAACCCTCCTAGGTGTCTCGGATTACTTAAACAAAAACAAAGTGGGGGAGATCAGAAAAACCCTGTCAACGCAAGGCAGAGGTCTCTTAAGACAACAATAGCGTCTGTGTGCTTTGGGCCATCCTCACATCAGCCTCTGGTTTCCCCCTTTAGGGCCTCATGGCTTATCAGTCCTTGTAATCAGTTAACTTATTAAAACCCACCAGAGCGCTTCTGACCCCGTTTTATATGTGACCAAGGACAGAAGGTATTGCCAGGCAAAGAAGAAGGTGTTCTCGTTGTTTCTAATTAGGAATGAAGGCAATGAGGGAAAGAACTCCACACAGAGCCACAATACACTACATGCTGCTGCATAGGGCGTCGGTTAAATTGCTGCTTTTATTGTTTTAGAAGCTGGTTACAAAGCACAATATACTTTGTGCTTGAGGTCATGAGGTCAGGGAGGGCTAAATCATTACGTTTACAAACCAGTAGCATTACTGTTATAGGTTCCCATGAGCAAATTTAGAGCATGGTCAGGTGAGTGGTGTGATTCTGACTCCACACGTAGGCCCATAACACCTGGTCTCCGACTTAAAAATATATCCGGGGCTTAGCAACCAAACAAACCACAGCAAGACTGTGAGCTCGCCTCCTGAATCTACACTAATCAAATGAGGTCTGTTGTTATACAGCTCCGCTGCCTCACGGCTCAGTAACCCCATAGCATGTGACCAGTCCCATGCTTTCTGGCAAATATCTCAGGGAAGGCAAAGAGGAGAACAGCGCTCCCTCTCCTCGTCCGTGTGTGTGCATGTGTGTTTAATGCTGGTTGGGCAGGTTACTCCCTTTCCATACGAGTGCGTTCAAGACCAACACCGGGAACAAACAGAACGGGCCTGCCTAGTGTTTTGTGTACCAACACACTAGTTTAAAAAAAATAAAAACCTTGCCTGCCCTGAGCACAAAGGCACTTTCCCTCCCAAGTACAAACACTCACTGGAAAAATAACGGATACATCGCAAGGCTTTAGAAAAACCCGGCTATAGGAGGACAGCGCTGGCACTGAAGTTGTGTTCAGTAAACGAACGTGTGTGGCAACTGTTCCCAAGACTGACCTTACAAAGGCTGCATCATGCGAGCAGGCCAGGCTGGGAGAGGGGACGCTACAGGCATTGTCGTGTTTGTGGTGTGGTGTGGTGTGGTGTGGTGTGTAACAGATTCTTAAAAGAGTGAGGAAGCAAACAAATGTTACGTGACATGCATGTTAACGAGTTGTGTGTAAGTTGAGTAATGCATGTCATAAAGAGGAACTATTGGCTGGTATACAGTACACTCAATGTACAGGACATTTACGTTGGGGACAACTCTGATAAAGGGCTCTTGGATTAGGAAGCAGGAACAAAAAGCAATATGTGCCGGAGATTAAAATTCAGCCCAACTGTGCTAACCATTCACCATTTTTCCAGTGTACTTCATTTCACATCAGGCATTTAAGCTGCATGGATAAACACTGTCGTTCAACGGAAAATTCCAATGTGTACTGTAAGGAATGATCCAAATATTTACCTTTGATCTAGAGGCCTCTCCCTTTAACTGAAGTTTTTTCAAGGAATTTTGACACTCCTTTTCAATAAAAAAAGTCCAAAATGAAATGTTTTAAGTGTTTTAAGCTAAAGCAGGGTAGTATGCAAGGGGAGATATCTCCACGAACCAGAGGGAAATACCGGAAGAATCCTGGAAGCTGCTTTAGATACGGGCCTGCCATATCTAAAGGTGCCAGGCCTTTTTATTGGAGGTAAGAAAACAACAACAAAGTGAGCCTCTACGATGGGAACGCACTATTATTGCGCAGTCGTAAAAGCTGTGTTTTGTACAAGCGCGTCCTTTTATACATTCGCGAGCTGTAAGTCCATAACAGGAAGTCTTCATTCCACCTTGATGGATTTACAAGCCCTACATCCTTGATGGATCTGTACTTGTAGTTGATATGCTGAGGAGATCCGAAGTAGGTACACTTGGTTCCTCTCATAAAACAAGTTGCCACGCATCTAGTGTTTCAGTGTGCCTTAACCTGTATCTCTCTCACACCCACACACACACACACACACACACACACACACACACGTATAAATGCCCCAACCAATATCAGAAATGGTATTCTTTCATTTCAACTTCTGAGTGTCTATTAAACTAAATAAAATAAGGTCAGCATTTTATAATACGTTTTGAACAAGAACTGGAATGTGTCTGTACATAAGATAAGCGAGTTTCGAATTTCTGCCTTTGTGTATTTTTTCACACACATTGTATTCAGCTGGTTTTGTAATTCTCCTATTTTGTAGGAGTTTTCTTTTGAAGATCACTGATTAAGAAAATCATATTATGAAAAACATTGCCAGGATATTCCATGTGTTTTCAAAATACGTTTCAACAAATGACAATATCCACTGAGGGGGGCATGTATTATATTATCGAAAGCACAGTATCTCTCCCTGTATATAATAGGATTCACCACCACGCCCTAGACATGCAACAGGTGAAATGACAGCTTTACAACTCAAGACCTGCCTCCAACTCGCTGACAATAGTCGGGAAGAATGACTCATAATCATGGATCTAAATGGCACCACAGAAAGAAAACATGGAACCAATTATACAATACCACAATTTGTCAAGTTCAACCGACACCCAGCTTCCCGACATTGACAAACTGGAATCTAGAATGGAATCTGCCAAATCGTGAACTTGACAACATCAACTTAATGCGCAAGAGTGGTTCTGATATGACACACAACATTCAACATTCTCGGATTTCACAATTTTGTTATAGTCATATAGACATTTTTGTGAATGCTAAGTTAGGATCAATTTGTGTTTTCAACTTGTATCACTTTTGACAGAAACTCTTTGCTAAACGCAGCATTATGGTATCACAATATGATCACAAACATTCCTTTTTCCAGTTGACAGTTCCAGCTAGATCTAGGCCTACAATCATAGGAAAAAGCATGCAAGGCAGCATGAATGGGTCAACCCCACACACCAACCCAAAACCCAACTCTGTTGCCATATATTCCCGTTCACCGTGGGGGCCACACCCAGCTCAGACTGAAGACATTCTTCCCCAGAGAATAAAGTGGGAACAACCCCCCTCCCCTTCTCCCAGGCGACAGAGACGCCTCCTCCAGTTACATTGTACAACGGGGTACTAGTATTCTTCATACTGGTGCCAATGTAAACAGAGACACTCTCCGCAGTCACACACCACACACACACACACACACACACACACACACACACACACACACACACACACACACACACTAACAACAAGGAGTAAGGTTACAAAGACCTCAACACTGCAATCACACTGAATGAGCAACTATGCACCTGTAGTTTGGGTAGTTTGTAGCTAAGAAACCGAAACGACAGGACTGGGAAACGTCAGCTTCCAAGTTCACAGACTGAGGAATGACTGAACTCTATATCCCGTTACATATGTTTAAATTAATCCTGCCATAATTGTATGGGCAGTAATGTTAGCGAATAGCCAATGATCAGGACAAACGAAAAAAACACTAAAATAAGTACTCGCAACCCCAACAAATAATATAGATAAATAATATAAAAATCTTTCATTTGCAGTAGTTTGTTATAAGTTTTAACTGCCCCGACCCAACGTAACTGTTGTTATGTATGAAGACTCAGAGCCCCAGGGCATAGCGATATTCACACCGTTAACACCGATCCACAGACCGTCAAAACAAGCAGGCAACGACGTGAACGTATCGATCTCTACAGACAAAATGAGGATGTAAACATCTTGTTCCTCCCTAGTTAGCGGTATAATATCCAACAGAGGATGGCTGGGCCTCACCTTTTCCCTCGGGCGGCGGTACTTTTGCGGCTGCTGAAACAGGCAGTGGTTCTTCACGAAGCCATTTTTACCCGATTTCTTGTCCTTTGAGCTCCGTTGGCAGGCGTCTCCATTCAGCAGCTTATTGCTGGAACTTTCTGTCATGTTCAGGCGGTAGCAGAAGGCGCCCGGCAACTGGAAAACTGAGGTATCTTCACTCGTGTGTAGTCGTGAAGTCATGTATGTGCCGAGGGGAGGGGGGGAGAAGAGACGACAAGACGCCCACTCTGCACTATGCAACACGAGATTGCCGGAAACTCCCGCCCCTACCGCTGTACATCGGCCAATGACGCCGCGGCAGACGTCACCCACTCTTCTATATGGGGGGATGGTCTAAAAGCACCGGTTCCACCTTATGGAAATGTCCTATAATAACCTCATCATGGGAAATAGGGAGAGGCAAGCATCGATACGTAGGCCTTGCCGCTTTTTTTTTTTTTTTCAAAGACATCTCTCACCTGAAGGGTGTTGGGCCAATGGGCGTGTTCTGCCCTCTGTCAGCTTACATTGTACATTGTTTGAGTAGCCGGTTACCTTGGCATCACCTGTTTATTACGTAGGAAACATAAAAAAGACGAACGACCATGTCAGAATCAGACACAAGTCGTCACACACGCTTCCTTGTAATGAAAATATTTTATGAAAAACAAATGATCACAGCTTTGGTTCCTATAGTCTTGATTCCTGATTTCATTAACTTTGTATTTTAACAGAGTTGTTTATTTGTAAATTTAGTGAGTGAGGTAGTTACTTCGTGTCATTGTTTATGTTAGAAACCGCACCGTGGTTGCGTATCTTGACGTCATTATTTTCTTATCAAGAGATAATGACATATCTTTATTTTACATGTAGCAGAATAGTCCTACATCCGAAACGTTATGTATGACCTGCATTCGATTTGAAATGATACTTACGCACTGTACTGTATCATATCTAAATTTTCATTGCAACCATGTAAAACAAACTGGGTTGGTTTTATTATCCTGTATTCAAATGTGATGACATTTGGGCAACATTTCACTGAGGAATTACTTATTTGCCTGGGATGCGCTTTTCGTGTCAACCTGCTAGGCGTCCCTGTTGAGCCACGTATTTTTTAAAAAAGCACTTTCTATCAGACCATTAGACTTAAAATCATGTTACATTAATGTTCTTAAATTGTAATTTCATTTGTCAAGATAGTTTGTTTTTATGTGAATTTCTTTTCTGTATAATTCAATTGACCACTTTGATAAAGATGATGGAAGAAGGAAGATCTTGCTCAAGTAAGCTACAATCAGGGAGCGAGGCTTGCAACTGTCGTGAGAGTGGAAAAGGAGAGTATCCAATCCTAATATGATCTAAATACAGGTTAACGAACAGACAGTGCCTCTCATTGACATTGGCACAAGGTATAAGCTGATTTGGAACATTATTGGTTAAGATGGAGACAGTAATAAAAAAAACAACTTAATTCAGATTCATATTCATATTACTGAATGTATTAACAGGTCTGTCAACAGGTCTGTCAAAATTGCTCTCTCCACTAACAAAAATGGAGAGCAGAAAAATGTAAGTAAATAAAAAAAGGACATTACAGTACAAAAAATAAAAGAATATCGAAAAATAATTAATTTCACACAAAGATGTAGGCCTACGTCAAATCCAACATCAAATAGTACATTAAGTGGCTCTAAAAATGCATTAGATTAAAACTGTTAAATTGTGCATTGTATATATAAAGTAGGTGAATAGCCTAAACTATGCTTAACTTCCAGAGTAATAAATTGCAAGGAGTAGATTAAATAAAGTGACAGCAATTCAATATATGTATATTTATCATTTCTAATCAAACCACAGTGAAAGTGTAATTTGTGCCTTGGTTTAGTTTTCATTTAATCACAAACACATTCAAACATTTTTATTAGAGTCATAGCATAGGAAATGGGCTAGGCCCAGTGGTTTATGGTTTTGTAATGTTGCTCGACAAAAATATATGAACACCGGAATCCAATCAGTGTGGATACACCATATCAATGCAAAACACAAATGCAATAATTATAATTCACACCCCTGCAAAGTTTATGTGCCGTAGTGTCTGCCATTTACAGCAATTTTCATTCAAATTAAGTCATGATTTCCTATTCACACAAGATGGATTCCCGCTCTCGGTTTCAATTCCCCTGCTTCGATGTTATCTAATGCAATCATCAGTAGAATCAATCTCTCCCTCCTATCTGCTAGACAGCCTATTAGGAGCCGACGCTGCCAACAAGGAAATCTTGGCCAGCAAGTCATTTTTCATACTTCACTAGCCTCCTTCAACCTCTGAATGTTTTAGATAACAAATGGCGAAGCAAATGGCTCACAAGTAACTGTATGAATGAGAATGAATGGCCATGTCGGTGCCTTTTAGAATTCCAGTCATGAATTGAGGTGAGGTGGTTGCAAATGATGCATCTCTCAATTGGCCACTCCGAGAAATGAATAATATTGGATATAAACAGGAAAACGCAAACTATTGCTGCACCAATCAAATAATTCAATTTTAACCTTAAATATCAAGGAAAATGTAGATGCATATAGAATTAAATGAAGATATATACAGGCTTTCGTAGTTTATAGTTTTACTATCGTAGGAAATTTGGACCGACACTGTTACACTCTAACTATTTACTATTTACTCGTCACGGAGACGCTTTATCCAAAGTTACTTAGAGCAGATTTGGATGACATTAATAAGGTGCCCTGCAGGAAGGGGTTTAGCATCTTGCTCAGGGAGGCTCACAGGTGGACTGTGATCATTGGGGAATCTAACTTTCGGCCCACATGCCTTCCCTATTTCATGTCATAATTGTATAATTAACCAGATAACAACTTTGTGAATCCCAATCAGACATACGGGCCACCACGGCCAACAGAAAAAACCAAACAGCCATCTCAGAGACATAATTCAGACTTTCCCCCACTCTCTCTCTATCTGGCCATAGCTTTTCGAGCGTTTATGAAGACGTTGTTTGGGCTTCAATCCATCCAAGATGCAGCAGAGAATCTCCCCGCAGCCGTCTTCATCGTCAGGGGGCAGTCGCCCTCCAGGGTTGGCCCAGTGGTGGACCCCTATGGCTGGCCCGCTGCGACGAGGCGTCGGGGGGGGGGGGGGGGGGGATGAGTTTGGCTCAGAGTCCTGACTGACACAACCATTAGAGATGGTTTCGCCTGTCTAAACCCCCACTCCCCGTATGTAATGGATTATCCTCGGAGGAAGACACTGAGGTGGGTGTGTGTGTGTGGGGGGGTCCTGATCCCCTCCTCTGGTTGTCAGATGAGGGCCATGGCTCCGCACCGCCACGCCGCAGACAGACAGAATGACTGGCCGGGGGGACGCCGCCGCTGCCGCGTCTCCTTCGCTGTCCGTGTGCAGCTGTGCTAGGCTGAGGTAAATGATGGGTGAATTATGGATCGTAGTGAATGCATGATGAGGGTGATGAGGAACTAATGTGATGAATGGGGGACTGAAAGGAGAGGGAATAGTGGTGGTGGTGATGATGATGATGATGATGATGGTGATGATGATGATGATGGTGATGAGGATGATAGAAGTTTCTTTTGAGGCGCTGTTACTGATGTCCCTTCACTTTGACTGACTCCAAGTCATAGGCAATGCAGTTATATTCAAATGACATGTGAAAGGAAGTCAAGAAATACGTACATAGAAAATGAGGTGAAGAGTGAAAATCTGGTGGGTAATGTGTTCATGAAGCTGCAGGCAACCATCAATTGAGTAGGCGGATGTATTCGTAGAAAAAAGTTGATGTGGAGGTACTGATAAATAAACATCCAATACATTTTGCATGGGAGAAATGGTGAGAAGAGAAAGGAGATAAAATATGTCTTAAGCTGCGATTGAGCCTTAGAGGTTTTCTCAGAATCACCTGGATTTGCCTGTTGTATTGTGGCTGTTCTATTTTCGCTACTAAGCTGTCTCTGCCAAATGATCTGGTAAGGAGAGGAGTAAGTGTGGGAGTAGCTCCATCTTACTGTACAAAGTTTGATTATTGATATTAAATCACAAAAAAAGATTGTTCTTTCACCGCAGATGGGAGATCCTAAAATTGAATTGATCGCAACAAAGTAAATCATCTATTCACTTGTTGTACACAGTTACCTAGGGCTTTTTATTATATAACTCCAAGACAAGCTATACTAAAATATGGTACAACATGGATGGCTTTGGGTTTTCATTGAAGAATAGGATGAAACACCCAACGGCAGTTTAACGATGAAATATCATCCATCAATCTCAAGTTGTACACCTGCAAGCTAGGATTCTCTCATAAAAAGAAAATATCCTCGCCAACACTAGGCCTAGGTGTTAAGTCGGCCGAGGTGATTTCCTTATGGAGACCGAAACATAAAACCCGTCCAATGCTGTTGTATGCCCACGGCATCAGCCTTCTCAGGCCGGGATGAAACAAATCTGAGAGGAAGTGCGATGATAACGTCTGTTGAAAGCTGAGACATTTCTGACGAGACAAACTGTGCGTCTTCAGCGTCATCCATCACCGCCCAAGTGCATTGCCACGCTGTGATTAAGAGAAAGGAGGGAAAATACAACTTTATCACAGAACAGACCACACTGTCCTCCATGAAGTGGATAGAGTGTACAGATTGCCACGACCCAGTAAAGTTGATTATTTCTCTGTTTGTTTCCCGCCAAGGAGAACACTCAATAAGCCGGGGTGTATCTCACTGTCGGCGGAAGTCAACATCCCATTATGGTGTGACACGCCGCTTCGCTGTTTTCGGCCCAAACAGCACACAAACGCCGTAAAACCAATTTCCTCTTTTACCTTCATGAATAAGGAAGCCATTCGTCTTCCTCATGGGGGCAGCGCACGGAGGTGAATGATTAGCTGCACATCAGCACTTGAGCAACGGAGTTGCCAGGCCCAGGTATTGTCTACGGGCCGAAGAGGAGGCGGCGCAGGAGGACAGGCCACTATCTTTGGGCTGTTGCCATGCAATATCATCCCCGGTCAGTTCCCAGGGCTCCAATAATGTGAAAGTAATCTAGATCCCGCCAGTCACACCAACGTCACCGCTAAGAATGAACTGTTTGAACCGGGAAACATCCAGGCCTAAATATGTCAGATTTACTCAAGGAATATCAAGTAAAAACGTCATGTTCCTGCATTTCAAAGACCTTTCCGGGAAGTCTTAGCTGTTCTATAGCAGGCCATTTAGAACAAGGTAAGAAGAATATAATCTTGACTGTCTTTTAAAGCCAGACTCACCGACAACGTGGGAAAAACAGGATTCTCTTGAATCGATCAGGTAAAAAAATCGATACGCCGTAGTAGTAAAGACTAAGAAAAACCAAGGTAGGCATTCACCACAGCATTGAGAGAAATGCAGTTTGCTTCCCTCCCAATGCGTTCCGATTAGATGGCATTGTGAAGAGTGTGATGCATGTCGACAGCCTCCGCAAGCTGTGGGTCAACATGTAATCACAACAGTTGCCTTTCTAATTGAAGCTTGGTTTAATGGGGTTAAACCTGCATGGTACCCTCTGGATACCCCGGCTGACGAAAGCAGCATGCTGGCGATTAGCGTTTCCCCAATGGATCGGATCCTTCCCAGATGTAGACTGGATAAGGAGGAAGAGACGAGACAGCCAGATAAGGGCTTTAAACAGCGAGAAGAAATTAAACGTGGAAGTAAATGATTTAGCGGGGGCCCGGGACAGATGAGGCCCCATCTGTATCTGGGCAGGGCAGAATGATCTATTATAAATAGATGGATTGTTAGTTCATGCTCAGAAAATGAAATCAAACAGTCAAGCCCAGGAATAATCCTTAAATGACTTCTTAAAACGACAAGCACCCCACTAACAATGTGTTTTGTCTTTATAATTACTTAAGAGGATAAGGGACCATAATATTTAGAGTAAGAAAATATTAAGGATAATGGTACTTTGGGCATTATAATGAGTCATTATTCATTCAGATTAACGTGGTCTGTAAGGCTATAGGGACTAAGACCAAATCTACAAAGGAATACATTTAGTTAATCGCCATGTGTTGTGTGTGTGCATGTAAATTAGCCTTTGTGACCTACGGAAAAAGCACTCTTGGTTTGTGTGGTACAAAGCGGGAATTGTATAAATGAGGACGTTTACATTCCAACCGGAGCCACTGCCCATATATGGTGTCTTACCAAATATTTGTTCTTGTATTTACATTCCTTTCGGCTATTGTCCTGATGGTTCAGACAATTTTGTAGCCACGGGGGTAGAACTTGACTCGTTATCTCCAGCTAATGATTAATCTAACAAATACTAGATTTACTAGTTAAGTGTGGAGTTCCACAGACTGATGGCTGTAGGCTATGAGTTAGCAGTTGGCTACGAGTTACACATTTGCCACATTTTCTCATTTGTTTGAGGCTGTAATGACTTGCTTATTCCGTCGCAGGAATGAATGGATTGTAATTAATGGAATTATTTTCATTTCAGTTGCAGCGTAAATCTCTTTTCCCGCTACTGTTCATGCTTTTGGAATTGATTGCTTCTGAGAATAATCTTTCGATCTTTAAACCTCTGTATGTGGAACACATTACTATGTGTGCTGTAATGCGGCGGCGAAGCGTTGGAACAATTACACAGCTAATGGACAACATAACAGCAAGAGCCTTCACCACAGGGAGATGAAACTCCAAGCCGTAGCACAGAAATAAGAAGGAATAAATAGTTGAATGTTCAACTACGTTTTATTTATTACAATAAGTGTTTATTGAGACTGAAAACAAGAGAAAGACTTTCTTTCCCATGGTAGGAAATGTATTTTACTGTACAAGAAATATAGATGAGCTTTTCTTTAAATCCAAGCACTAACAGAGGTTGTATCCGTCAAACATTTTATAGATCATGGTAAGTAACGGTATGCTGGATTCACAGGAATGCTATACACTATCGCATGTATAAGTTTGGCTGCTAAATGTTTTCACAAATACACTCATGACTTAAATAAAAACATTAATCGCAAATATTTCGTTATTTGCATTGGGATGGTGAAATTCTAAAAACAAATGAGTAAATATAAACAGTCCCAGATAGTTTGCGGTAGGGGCTGGTTTGGTTATTAAAAAATAAGAAGACATAACCAGGGCTTTGAATTGCAATTGGTTGCAGCTTACAAGGAGAACAGTAAAACAGTGATGCAGAAACAGCTCTGGCAGACTGACGACAACACCACGGCTGTAAACTCACTTGAAATCACCTAGCAACCAAAACACAACTCTCCATGGTAAAAAAAAACTAAAACAATTTATACTCTTTCAAAATGAACCACAGTTTGAATTCTGTTGGCCTCTTTCGTATCGTTCGGGGTTCCTTCAAAAACGGAAGAACCCCGAAACAACACAAAAAAACAACCAGCAGACCGTTCCAGATAGAACTCGCATGGTCTCCAAAGGGGTCTGAACGAACCGACCCGTCCTACCAAAGCCCCCCAGGGCCGATGCGTAGCCTCAGCCGCCGCTAGCACCGGTGCAGCGGTGTTGGCGCTCACTCCTTGCGGCGCTTCTTGTCGTGGTAGTCGTCCTTGTTGGAGCGCCCGCTGGTGGAGGGCCTCTTGGAGCCGCCGTGCTGCTTGGCCTCCTCCAAGAACTTGTCCAGACCGAAGGGATCCTCCTCAAACTGCACCGGGCCCTCCCGCCGCTGGGCGTGGTCCGCCCCGGTGAACTCCTTGTCGGGCACGAACCTGGAGGAGGAGAGGGGCGGTCATGGAAGAACGGCGTTAGAGTCATACCGCATACCTCAAGGATAGGACGGCGGCAAGGGAGTCCCAGCCAACTGATTGATCCCAAAAAGTCCCCCAAAGTTTTAACTATAGCCAGGAGCATGATGCCACCGCCACTCAAGGGTCAATTTGGATTAAAAGAAACGTCGGATGAATGAGTAACGAACGTATGTCTTGACAATGGTGTCATTGCTGTAAAGGTTAACTTCAGATATCTAAACAAATACAAGTGTCTTGTTTAGTTTCTCTGCCTGACCCCAGCAATGCCAATGCTAACGAGCAAACAAACGGGCCGTTCATGAAGGGCACAGACTTGGCGCTGGTGGCCAGCCAACATATGGGCCAGGCTTCGCTCTGTTTGCCGAGGGTGGCCGTGTGAAACCAAGGACGCCAGGGCCCGTTGGGAGATCAGGAAATGACGTCAATCCCAAAGAGAAAACATGGTTTGATGGTAATAAGCCTCAAACAAGCACCTCAATTTGGGCTACTGGTTATTTAAATAAGACATCTGTTGGAAAATTACTTAAAAAGGTCCATGTGTTGAATGAGGGTGGATCAAATAATCTATCATAGTGCTTTCTTAATCCATGATCTTTGAATCATTTGAGTCACACACACACACACACCTGTTGTTTTTGGTGAGGTTCTCAAAGTCGTCTGCGTACGCGTCCTTGTCGATGTTCTTGCTGGGACGGTAGATGTTCTGGGCCATGTCTCTGCCGCTGCGGAAGGGCTGGTCGTACACGTTGTATGTTTCATCCTCACCGCCCGCAAAACCGCTGTCCATACCCTGAGAGGGGAGAGAGAGTGGTACATGGTAGGACATGTTAGAAAACAAGATATATTCGAGAAGGTCACCAAACCTTAACAGGATAAGGTGTAGGCAGGAAAAGAGAATCCGTCTAACCAATCACAATTTGATCCAAGACTATAAATGTGACTACCTTTCCAAAGGAAGCTAGAAATAAATTTGGCACAGTCAACACACTCAAATATTTACCACATGATCATTTTGCATGCCTCGATAACCAAGTAAACCAACCCATTACATCTGCATTTGCATGCTGTGCAATCCCAAAACAGTCAACAGTCAAGGCTTGCCCAGTGTAGCCACTTTGACCTGAATGTCGGTGCTATAGCAACAATGCAAATGGTCTGTACGAGGGCAACACCATGTTGTGCTCACCATTATGAAGCTAAAGCTAGACTGAAGCCATCACTGGAGATGAAGGTTGAGCACCAGGCGGAACAGGCTGTATGGATGGAATGTCCCTAAAGTCTAGCGCCTAAAGATCGCTAATGTCCGTCCAGAGTTGTAGTAGCGTGACCCAAAAGACCCATAATGCACACATTTTTACACCGCACAATTTAAGTGGGGCTGTACTCTCCTTTCAGGGCATTAGAGAAAAAGGCAACGGGATATTTAGCGTCTCCCAACGACGTGAGCTATGGGGCTGTAGACGCTAAACCAGCACCCCCTGTTCAACTGTCATATGTTCAGTGTTTGGAAAGGAGAAACAGGACTTCAGGGGGCCTGCAGCAGGCGCTCTACTAACCCGGTTGCGGTTGAACAGTCTCTGGTCGTACTGGGCCTCGCTGGTGGTGCGGGGGTTGGGCACACCCAGCGCGATGAGCTCACTGACGTCTCGATCCTGGTCTCTCTGCAGCTTGGACCTGGAAGACAAACACACACACGCATGTTTAAAAAACACACCAAACGTGCAGGACGAATCCCAATGAAGCGGTTACTTTGACACTAATGTACCCTTTATTGTAACCACACAAAAAAAGATGTGTAAGATTAGATGGGAATTGCTCCCTGTGGGACGGTTGAGGGCGGCGAAAAACATAAGTGCCGACAGATGTCAGCCGTTTCAATTCCATTTACAAAGAGTCTACAAGCCCTCCAAAACCGTGGGCGCAGTTTGCCCCACAGCGGTATCAAAATGTGATAACGATCTTGTGTAATTGTGCTGGGAAGAGGTCCGCCGTTCCGGAGTTAGGCAGAAGAGGCAGGGAATGGAGGTTAACTGCTCGCTCCTGATGACAGCAGGAATTGTCATTTGGATGACATTCATTCTCCGTCGCCCCCCCAACCCCGGCAGACCCCAATGTGGACACAACGTGGACCGCAACTAGGGCTGCAAACATGTACTAGAGTGACCGAGTACTCATCAAGAAAAATCATACAGGATTTCCAAGATATGGTCACCGAAAATCTTTTGTATGTACTTTACAATACAATTTATATTATGTTGAAATGTGTTTTGGCAAAGTTTGAGCAGGAAATTTCATTGAATAGTCAAAGGTATTTGCCGTTGTGCAGTCATGCACTGTATGAGAGGCTGTATAAATTAGATATTGGATATTGACCAGATATTCACAGTGTGAATAAGGCCTCATTCAGACCAAATCAGGCACTGTGGTGAAAAACGGCAGTTCAACCACTGGTTGGTCTGAATGAGGCCTGAGGGAGTGACGCAGGACACTAACCAAGCGATCAAGCTAGATACATTTCTAAATGGAACCGATGCAGGGTTATCCCCAAACAATGTTTAGACTGTATAAAACACAGAAAAACACAGACTTTTCATACATGTAAAATCTAAATTAGTTGCAACTATTGCAAAGGAAAATAAAAAAAAGCAACATAACTGAGTACTTGCCGAGATTTAGACAGTACTCTCCTCTTTTAGCATTCCTTGCATCCTTAACTACAGCCACATGAATATCGCCAAAATACACGTCGCACACTGAACGCCATCCGGCAGGGACGGCGCGGCTCTCGGATCACAACAGGTGACCGGTTCATTCCTAATGGCTTCAGCGAGCGCCGCTGACAGGGCGCGCCTTCTTCCTGCCGCCCTGTGAATTAGCTGAGAGACGGTACCTCTTATCGGGGGCGGCCCTGGAGATGTTTCTGTCGTGCTGCCGTTCCTTCCGTCTGTCATGGCGGATCTCGTCGCGCTCCCTGGCCTCGGTGTCCTCACCCCCTGCGGAGGGGGAGGAAGGAGGAGGACAGAGTTAAGATGGGAGCCAGCAGAGAGCAGGCAGGAGCGGGAGGAAACGGCAGGGTCGGGAGGGTGAGGGAAGGAAAGCGTGAGGCAAGATTCGTAACAAAATAAAGAACGCGGGGGAGCGCGAGGAGAATGCTATTGGGGATAAAAGGTCAAGTATAGCAGAAGAGTTTAACATGAGCTTCGACACGAGCAGAGGAGGCAGAAATAGTAGGTTAGAACTAAACAGAGAGAAAACCATTTTATGGTTGCTGCCAACCAAAAAAGAAAGAAAAAAAAAAATCAGCAGATGGCTGTCGTTTTTTGTGTATGAACATTAAATTCAGTGGAGACATCATTAAAACACAGCAGGATTCAAATCCATTCGAGTGTTTTCCAAACCGTCCAATAGGCATTTTGCTCTCGATTATGTGTCGATGCACCCGAATGACCTTTTCTACGTGATCTGCATTCTTATGGCTTGTGTGAAAAACAATGTTATTTCCATTAAACCCAACGGTGTACCACACACACACACAACCTTGAGACCAACCTTTGTCTCCGTGACCTTTGATCCCAGCCCTGCGGTCTCGGGCCATCTGGGCCAGCTCCCTGAGCTTCTCTTCCTTCTTCTCCTTCTCCTTCTGGGCCATCTTCTTCTCCACCTGGGCACGCATCTCCACCGCCTCTCTGGCCTATGGAGAACAAGCACCACGGTCAAGACAGCTCCACTAAACATCCATTTGGTCCAATTCATCTTTGCACAGGACAAAATGCATTGTTTCCAATGGGAGTTGAGGAAAGTAGTTTAGGGTTGAATTCAATCTACTTGAAGTCTGACTTCTGTCCAAACTCCATATACACACTTTTTATATTCAGTGTTTCTCATTGATTTTTACCTTCATATGCTTTTATTTATCGTTGAAATATGACTCCTGTCCATGTAAAACCCCGATTTACCTTTGTGTTTAATGGACGCTATTAAAATAAAAGAGTCAAACGCGCCTACGTATTGCCAAAGACATGCAGGCATGTCTCAGCGTCCCAGAACGAATAATAAATCCAAGACAATTACCTTTCTGTCAGCGATGTAGAGCGCCTCGGCGAGCTTGGCGAAGTTCTCATTGATGTGAACGGTCTGAAGACCTCGGCCGTCAGCAGCCAGACGCTTATCCAGGGGGATGGTGTAACCCTGAAAAAAAAACAACATTTAACATTCAAATATTTTTGATTGGTTTGAAAAGCGGCCATTTTGAGACAGCTGTTGTAACAGTACCTTGGCGTTCTTCCAGTTGGAGATGCAGGGAGGAATCTTCCACTCTTGTTGCTCCTTGACTGTCATCTAAAGAAGGGGAGTTCGTCATCAAATTTTGTATCAATGGCATCGATTCCGATCACCGGAATCAATGGTGATCGAAACTACTACACCTTGATCAATTCCCTTATAGTTTAAAAAAAAGTATCCTACAATTTGTAGCCAACTCACAGTGCTTTTATATAAAAATAAATCA
Organism: Pollachius pollachius; assembly: GCF_949987615.1. NCBI lineage: Eukaryota > Metazoa > Chordata > Actinopteri > Gadiformes > Gadidae > Pollachius > Pollachius pollachius. Next base: position 9,209,792 of record NC_136949.1, read on the forward strand.
ATTATATTGTGAAATCGTACCTTCCTGCTCGGGGAATGCAGAACAGGGGCAGGGGGAGAGGGGGGCCCCCTGGGAATCTTCTTATTGATCCTGAAGGACACAAAAAACAACCACGTGAATCTCATTCTGTAACAGCCACTAATCAAACTGGTTCTTCATAGAGTAAAGCTGGCAGACTTTGATATTGAGTTACATGCATACAATTCAGGTCGGCCTAGCTATCGGAGCGAGGCGGAGGAGCTGTGTACGTACTTGAACCTGGGGGGCTCCATTGGGTCCTTCTGCATCTCCACCATGCGGATGACCCTCTGCTTTGCCCCCGAGTTGAAGGCCACGCCTTGCTGAGATGGAGTGTATCTGCAAGCAGAGGACATTTCCAAAAGGTTGGAACCAGATATAACCTTTGGATACCAAATACACGTTACACAAATGACTATTAGCAGCCCCAGAACATGCATAATGTCACATATTAAGAGCCAGGGTAGACGACACATTGCATTTTTATGAATTTCGTGCAAACATCAAACCATATATCAGATGACAGAAATAATTCTAAAATATGGTACCTGTGGCTGTCAAAGGCCTGTAGTAAGCATTCATAATTTAATACGGCCCAAATAAAATAAGATTTTCTGGGCCCGACCTAAAATCGTTAAAATGAAACCTTCCAGGTCACATGACTGGCACCAATTTCTTTCTAGCGGAAACGCTGGCACTGGTACATACCTGATGTACTGGGCAGGAGCCTGTTTGTCTGCGGCCCTCACAGGCATTGCAGCAGCAATCTTCTGAGACACTTGTTTGTCCAGGGCAGCGCGAGTCTTGTCTGTCAGCTGGAGACGGAGAACATACCGAAATACGTTTATTTAGGGAATCACGTTTTCGTAATTGGTCTCTAAAGTAAAAGTATTACTTTAACCGTTGAACAAACAACTTCATCCAAGGCAAATTATTTCAGTAGTACCTCGGAGGTGGTACAAACCCATTTCAGATCAATTAAATCCCATTAACATCAACCAGATACAATCCTATTGGCTAGGATCTTTATTCCATTGGGTTCCTTTCAAAGTCCAGAAGCCATATCCACAAACAGCTCTAGGATTTACCTCCTTGACAGCCTCCTCATCGGGCCGCTGGAGCTCTGGGGCGTCATCGTTCAGGACCTCCTTGGGAAGCAGGTCTGTGTATTTACTGAAGACCACCTACACACGTAGAGGAGGGGAAGCATGTTAGTAATCCATCGATGTACAGCCAAGGCTGGCTACATTGTTAATATATCAGTTCTTAAAAATAAATAAAAATCTGCTCAGTATGAATGGGTACATAATTAAGACTTTGAATATTCACAGTACAGTAAAAAATATATGCCAAATACGAATGTATTCATGTTGTCCGCCACAGTATTTACTGTGTGTACTAAATCTGTTTGTCACATATAACCCACACTCTTCATGCAATGGCTTACCTTATCTTTTCCCTGTCCCTGTCTGGCGATTGAATCATATTTGATCTTCCCTTCGGCGTCAACCTGCACAGCAAGGGCATTGGACGTCTTCTTCTTCCTGCCCATCTCCAGGGGAAACTGGGCCACGTGGATCTCGGGAAAAGCACCTCCATCTCCAAAGTCCTACGCAAACACAGATGGCAACAAGCAAGATAGTATGTGGGTTGAAGAAGAGGTGGAAGAAATAATATTGACACAAAGCTCAACGATTTCCACAATAAACATGTATATACAAAGCACTGATTTTAATAAAAAACATTTCATCGTAATTCTATACCTCACAATGGCAGTGTATAGTCCGTACTGCTGGGCAGTTAGTGTCATGTTTACCTCAAGTGCACGAGGAACCCAGCCCTTTCGGTGCTCGTATGGCGGGGGTTCATTGCGAGAGGATACCACGACGGTCGAGTACGACTTCTTGGCCCGGAGTCTCTCTTCTGCCTCCAACTGGTCCTGCGACAGCTGGGTCGGCGCGGGTAAAAAGCTGTAGGGATCCAATACAACCGGGGTTGAACTTCAGCTCCAGCAGACACATGTAGACAACCTGACTGGCTATGCGGCCTAGCTAACCCGTTCTATTTTCCTTTATAACATAATACTATAAATAAAACACCCAAACATGCACTGAAGATCGACGACGATATATCTGATAGCAATCATTGTGTCGGTGAAATGCCCGTTTGATTGCACCATACACTAAGTTGAAAAGCGTTACAGGGCAACTGCTATGCTAGCATGCTACGTTCGCCGTGTGTTTACTAGCAACGTTAGCCGGCGCTAAACACAGATGGTAGTTTTTCACTAGCTCACAAGTCAACGAACACATTTCCTTTTGCGATACACTTATTGGTCGCATAAAAGACCACAATGCGCATTCAAAAACAACATACACATTTAAACAACTTTAAAACGCAAGAATGGCCTTGTCAGAAGGACTAACCTCGAAAGCGACATTTTCCTTTCTTCCCTAGCCAGGAACTGAGCATGCGCACCACTGGTCATAGAGTGGCGTTGAGACAGCGCATCACTGTATAGAATACGATAGAATAGAACAGCATGTAATACAACTAAAGAATTTTATAAAACCAAATACAACCAATTTTCTGTGAAAAAATAAATATCACGCAATAAATACCCTGTTCTGTTCAAATAAGGTGGGGTTCCGTTTATTTTATATTGTTTGAGGGCCTTTTAATTATTTTACAGATCGATAATAGTAGTGTAAAGTAACTTACTGTTTTTAGTTTCACTAACATTATTTTACTTTTTATACCTAATGTCTCTTTTTTATGACTAACTTTAGGTTCGTTTTATTGTCTTTCGCAGCCCCAGTCAACTGTTGCTGTACATCGCGTCAGGTAGCAACGACCACCTCCGTTTTGGATGGCGCATTGGAATGTTAATTGTTATGTAAGTAGTAATGTTTATTTGTTTGGTAATTTAGCGTGACATTTTTTGTCATAATGGAGCGATTTGAAACAGCTACACATTTTCATAAGTCGGGGTATATTTTCGTTGATTTAGGATTTTACAGAACTCTTACGCACACGCATGCAGTTAAAACAACACACACAAACATGCGCATACTCACACGCTCAAACACGCACATGCAATCACACTACTCCCATAATTTACTGTTGAGTTTGCAAAGAGAGGCGCAAAGTCTATCCTGAAATACATGAACGTCGGCAGAAAAAGTACCAAAAGCACTTTGTTATCTGTATTTCATCCAAATTTGTTTTAAACAAAAATTGCGTGGCCTGACACAAAAAACACAAGAATACGGGCGAGCAGCGGGTTTTATGGATAATGAGCACTACAGCGTTTTGCTTTCTCAACTGATTTCCAAGTTTCATTTCTGTGTTCATATTTTATCACATGATGTATAGGCTATATATTCATATTTTAAATAAGAAAAAAACAAAACATAAAAAAATAAACCATTGGTAAAAATGTAACCGTAATAGTGCTTTTTATCAATAAAAACAGCACTTCTATTTGGATTTGTTTGCAGTCTTGGCCTCCATTTTGTTGGTGACGTTGACGTTTCGCCGTCTATGTATGTATGTCTATGAACTGCCAAACCTTAATTGAGCGGGCCAATAACTAATGTTATGAACTACACCTGTGTTATTCCTATTGCGAAAAGGTTATTTTATGGGAAATTGGGATATGTTACCCAAACGTTGTATACTTTTAGTGTGCTACTTAATTGTGCTGCATCTTTCATTTTAGCCATAACCAACAGCTTGGTGCAGTTCCTCTTCTCTCCCACTCACAGTCTAAGGCCATGATAGAGGTCAGTCAAGGCTACTCTTCCACAATGAATTCCTTCCTCTCTTTGCCTGTTAGTTAGCAGAATGGCAGTGATGAATAGCCCATTGCTTATGTAACTGGGAACCATTGTCCGTTCCACTCTCTGCCAAGTTCTCACTTGATCCAGGCCCCTCTTGGGTAAATATAGTTCATATTGCGCCTTCTTTTTCACTTCTGTGTTAAGACTTGCCGGGCTCATGCATTGACTTTCTCCAAACTGAGTTCTATCACCGAGCACCAGTACAAAGGGCTGAAATAACCCGTTGGGGCAGTGCTCAGATACAATGGGAGCAGAATGTCATTATTAATACCGCAGCTAAGGATTATGGGAAACAAAATGAAGCGCCTTTGCAAAAATGTGATTTGGGTGAGTTTGCGATGGAATATAATTAGAAAATGCTCCTGTAGGTTTTATGGGATAGGATGAATATAAAAATACGTTTGGACTATGGTCGTTCCTTTCTTTATTTTTCCCTTCTTTCTTTATGTTTCTTTCTTGTTATGGAACCTATCTTACCTCAATCTACTTCAAAGCTTAATAAGCTCTCAAGAATAAAGCAAAAACCCTCCATGGCCGTACTACATTGAGAGACTATGTCCTATGAAGTGTGGGGATGTTGCCTACACTGAATACACGTTTGGTCTTTTAGCTGACACATTTATCCAAAGCCACTTACAGATGAGGCCTAATATCTAGCCAAAGCATACAATCAATATTGAAGACACAACAAAAATATAAGCAATGCGCTTCTTCTGAAAGGATATCAAAAACAAGCAACTGGCCAGCGTGAAGTGTAGCTACATGACTTGGCAACCATGAATAGTCGTTTATTTTGTTTGATATTGTATCTATATGTATTTACAGCAATCAAATGAATAGTATGAGTGAGGGCATCACAACAAAGAAGATATTTTCTGTCCTACCTTGGTTCTGGGTTTGAGCCTCATTGTTTGCAGTATACCTGTCGGTGTCCTTGAGCAAGATAACACGTATCGATTCTGACTACATAGCAACAGAGGCTGCATACAACAAGCATAAGAAGTGCAAAGGAAGGTGCAAATGTGATAGAACAGTTATACAAATAAACTGAAGAGAGGTTGAGAGAGCAAGGGAGGGAGAGAGAGAGCGAGAGGGAGAGAAATTGATGAGGGCAAGCAGAGAGCTAGACACATTCAGCATGGTGATTATCAGATTCAGCGGTTGGCTCGTGACTGCAGGAAATACATTTATTGTGTAATGAGCTAGTGGGTAAATGCATCAATTGCTATTGAGCTGTCCAATCCAAAGTTATGAAAGGCTTGGCAGGCAAATAAACAATGATCCACCATAGCCTGCAGATGTTGTGGATAATACCATATTGTGTGTTAATACCTTATCGACCTGTAAAGTCCATGTTACAAGGGACTTACCAAAATCTCAGTTTGACAGACAGGCAAAAACAGAGATGCATCTAATACATTATTTATGGTTTAATACAAATGGGGATAGAAAATCCGAAAGTACTTTTAGCAGCCACATTGCATGTGATTTCAATGTGTTTTAAGATTTACTTTCTGCTCACAAGGCAATCACTCACATGCCGATCGGATGCAAACAATACCCGCACACTCAAAACTCTACATGGAAGTAGTGTGTGTGTGTGTGTGTGTGTGTGTGTGTGTGTGTGTGTGTGTGTGTGTGTGTGTGTGTGTGTGTGTGTGTGTGTGTGTATTTCTGTGTGTTTGGGCTTACATGCATTTGTGTGTGTGCGTGTGCATGGCGCGTGTGTGTACTAGTGTTGTGGAGTTTGTTTCTAGGCTCGGCTCCTCCCTGTCGGAAATGATTCATATCCCACTGATTCCCAGGTAATTACTGGGGGGAGGAGGGGGCTGGAGCAGGGAGGAGGTTGGGGGGGAAAGAGGGCCTTGTGGCTGCTCACGGGGAGTGAATGATAGATGGAAACAACGTGAACTGGGTCAGTGGCCTGCAGCTTCCTGCTGCGGAAAACGCACACGTGCACGTGCACACACCAACACACACACGCACACACACATATGTGCACACACACTCACGCACGCAACCGTCAGTACATCCATGTACATTTTTTGGCTCATCCTTTCTATGGGCTGTCATAGTTTAGTTTCAGCCTAGTTTGGCAGTACATCAATATTTGTATTATAAAATGCTGAAGTATAAAATATTGAGGTTTCAGATAATTTTCACAAACTTTTCCTTACGGGCCTATTCAAGTGGGATGGAAGAGTTTATTTCCAATTAGTTTAAAAAACAAATTTCAATTTGGCAAATGTTCAACTGTAAATAAGAGGCTGCAATGTTGGCCACTAGATGGCAGCCCTAACAAAGGTGGGGTTTCAATCATTAACACATACACACACAGCAACACACACACACAGCTAACACACACACACACACACACACACACACATTCACACACACACAAACACACACAAACAAACACACACACTAATGCAGGCTCACACACTCCGGCACAATCTCAAGGACATCTTGCCATCAGGCGAGCCGATATGCTTCCTTTACGCTCACTTTGATAACTTAATACTTGAACAGTGTGCTCAACACAAATTGCGTGCAGGCTAACGAAGGGGATGCGACATCTCCTAAACACCACTGCAGCGACACATTGTTCTTCCAATCTGGGGAGGAAATCGCTCATTTTCTAATCGACACAAATTGCTCTGTCACTCTGGGAAATATTGTTGTGCAGAAAGCAAACAGAGTGGTGAGCTAATTAAAATGCTCTCAACAAACATGGTCAGTGCTTTTTTTACACAATTTCCCCATCCTGCTGCGTGCCACCGTCGCAGTAAACAAGCGATCGCAGCAGTGGCCGCTTCTCCTGATACCCCTCATTTCATGCTGCATTTGTCCCATACAGGCCCGTGGCGCGGCCAGGCTGCAGCCCAGCGTCCGAACGCGGCTTTGACCTTGAAGAGGAAGCTGGGAGATGGATGTATGGAGCCGTTAATCTCATGTTCCTCGATGACCGTCGCTGATAGCGAACAACGGTTAAAGGTACCATCATTCCAGCTTTAAGCCCGACCCTGCGTGAAGGTCTGAGTGTTTTGGCAAGTGGAACCCAAGTGAGCCCCGTTAATGTTTGCAAATGGTTTATCGTGTCTCTGTCTTGGCGGGAAGGTTTATACATGGATCCTGATGTGATGCTTGTGACATTGTATTGCATCCATTGTACACATGGTTAACTTAAACAAAATCAGACAAGCCCAGAATACATGTTATGGTAATAACACAGTAGGCAAGATAACAACACATGAAATGTTGTTACGCCTTAGCCTTGCAGGTCTCTTTCTAATAGTGTAAGTAACATAAGTTGTAGCCCTCAAGCTACAATGCTAAGGGTGCTGTTAACACGTGAATAAGGAATCACAATGCGCGAGGAAGACTTTGGACGAGGAGAAGGTATGACAAAAACAATCTAGTAAATCTTTTGATGTCCCTGAATGTGAAACCTCTGTTCTTGTTTCTTCTTTTTTTGTTGAAACATGCATTATTCAGTGTCACACTGCAACTCAGATTTCCATTTCCTTTGCCTAGCTTACTTTTCAGCTAGATCCAGGAACAATCTTGAAATAGGGTCTGGGACACATTGTATGCATACGATAGCACACACGCACGCTCCATGCATGCGCACAACTCCCAGGCATGCCAAATAGACAACATGCCCCTATGAACTGATATAACTCGGCATAATTCTGTCCCTGTTTTAACACAAGCAGGTGTGCCCTCTAACCACTATCAGGTGAATATCAGAGAGGGGCTTCATGTGGTCGTCACCTACTCCTTGGTGTGGGGGTGGTATTTCCCCATTGACTTATCATCTCTTCACCTCTTCACCTCTTCCTGCCGCAATCTCTCCAGCATCTGCTCACCCCTTCCCCCCCCCCTCTCTCTTGGGGTTGCTTCCCAAACTTGTGATCGGGACCCCATTTGGAGTCTCCTAAATTGCATATGGCGTCGTGGGAGATTGCAGGCTTATAGGCTATAGATAGTTGATGGTACATTTTATGTGAAAACAGTGCGGGGTAAAAGGTTCCTTACATACAAACAGATGGTCTATTGATTCATAGCTACAGGCAAACGACTAATAACCACTAGACTGGGAGATGGAAATTAGTTGAAGTGTAGAATTCACTAGAATTTCCTGAACTAAAGAAGGGGTCACGGCCGAAAAAGGCGGGCGGGAACCATCGCTTTGTACCCCAAACTCCCCCCCCCCCCCCATGCAGTGTTGCCACCCATCATTTCAACCACGGATGTCTTCATCTTAACACAAAGGACCGGGGCGGGATCACCTGGGGATCTCCCTCACAGAGTAACCAGGCAACATGCATGGCCAATGAGAGCGAGTGCGACCGGGCCACTCTCTCCTAACTGCACGCGACAGGTGAGGGAGTGGGCTGAGGCAGGGGGGACGCAGCTGCTCCGCCGCACATACCTGGTGGCTGGATTAGCCGGCGTCACCTCCTCGAGGAATAGGTGCCACAGCTGCCGTGTTTGTTCCACCTTGGAACAAATGCTCTTCTATTGATAAGCTGTGGCTGTGTGTGTGAGTGTGTGTGTGTGTGTGTGTGTGTGTGTCTGTGTATGTGTGTGTGTGTGTGTGTGTGTGTGTGTGTGCGTGTGTGTGTGTGTGTGCACTTTGAGGTACAGGCAGTGCAACGCGTTTGTTTGATTCGTTTTTTTTTTCGTCTTTGTTTAATTGGAATTCAACCACATTTTTTTCTTTTTCGGGATGCAAAAAATACAGCACATCTACGTTAGATTTACAGGCAGCTTGAAAAAAAACGATTTGTATTCAGTATTTGCTCAGGCAGACATGCACGCCACACTTTTTGATTGGTTGTCATATTTGAATGCGTAACGCCCCCTTCACTGACCAATTTATGGAAATAGATCGAGGACATGAGTGTGCTGTGGCTTTATCTGAGAAACACAGGAACTGTGCTGAATTGTAATGCGTTTTTAGCTTGGTTGGTTTTGAGGGCATCCAACCAGTGCAGGACATCATGGTATAGCCCTTTTCATATCTGGTAGTCTAAATCTGTCGTTTTTATCGACATATGACTCTAGATAAGAAGTAAGATTTAATATACTCTGGCCTTCTCCAGGCAATAAAAACGCTCACTCGTGATTTGATGGCACTTCAGGGCCAATTCTTCACTATATTTTCTCCCTCCAGTACCTCACCTTGCCATGGTGTTTCATGCTGCCCCTCTCAAATTACAATTACAGGGAACCTACAGAGGAAACGAATCATACTATAGCGAGAGGATGGACATGTGCATCTCAAGAGCCATCCAAGGGTGGCAAACCAGAAATGGAACAGCCACCACTGTCGCCCGCAGCGCTTACTGTCACGGTCTCGGAATTAAGAAACAACCAGAGAATATTATGAATCCCCAAGGTCTTTCTCTTTTTCTTCCTCATGAAGATAGCACACACTGTCTATCTGTACCACTGGAGGTCCTAGCATGAATGGCTATGGGTGGTGGTGGTGGTGTAGGGGGGGGTAAGTAGGGTGGGTGTGTGGGTGAAGGCGGGGGAGGGACCACAGCGCACGCGATTCCTCATGCTCGCCTGAAGAGCGAATTATCCACGCATGACGGAAAAATACATGGCATGAAATTAGCTACAGCTCCCCTCTCTCCACCTCCCCTCTCTCCACCTCCCCTCTCTCCAAACCCCCCCCCCCCTGCAATGTGCCCCCCTGACGTCAGCCCATCGCTGCTGTATTTCTCACTACAAATTTCCCTCCCAGATGAACTGGCATATGATTAATGCAGATGGGATTCATTGTTAAGAGCCAGTGACTTTCTGCGTGATATCAACGTTTAAATAAAAGATCAGCCCACCCAGGCGTAGGGTTTGTAATCGTTTTGCCGCACGTAAAAAGGCCAACGCGTCGTTTGGTTTTGTGCTTTTCGTCGGTTGTTAGGCGATGGTAACAAGACATATTTAAGAAGGTATGCTTTGATTCTTTCCAGCTGCTCCTGTTTCTCATTCCTCAGCTTGTTTTATTGGCAAATGAAGGAAACATAGACATTTATTCTGAGTTACTAACATAAACAAGAACCAAAGCCCAATGTGCCTCACAAATGAGGAATCCAGCTTTTAGTCATTTTTGTTTTATCATCACGTGGTTCTGTTTGTGACCTACACTACACAATTTCATATTTAATGTTTGTTTCTTTTTAAACAAAGCCCAGTGACTGAGGTGCAATTACATTACCAACGTATAATAAACAGTTTGCCCTGGTAGAACGGACACAAGTACACAATGAAAGGTTATGCGGCTGGCAAGTCCCTGTTCAACTCGTTCACTTTCAAGCCTACCCACAAAGGCAACTTTAATTGCTTAGGTTACAACTGCTCAATTAAGCAGGCACAAAACATGTCAATTATCAAGGCCTTTGGGAGGCGGGGCGTGGAAACGGTCCTCGGTTGACTTTGACTCAAACAACCCTGGCTCTCCCGTCGGACCCCGGTTTTCTTCCTGGCTGAGTGAGCCGTGTTTCAAGGTTACACAGATAGCACATCCAGAAGCAATGGTGGCGTGTAATGAGGGTTTTCCTGAGGGATGGACGGTCACTTTGCGGATGGCAGGTGAGTTTGAGCCTGGGGAGAGGCGGGATGGGGAGTAACCGACCCAGCCTTCACGTCTCCGCTGCACCCTGTGGATTAATATAGACTACAATGCAGAGCACCTCTAGATGCCCGTCTTCTGCATGGCGCTGTTATCTAGTTATCCTTTTTTATTTGTCACTCTCCTCCCCCTGCATGCATTGCCTCCTATGCCATTAGTCTCCGTCACTCAATCTTGGACTCTCTCTCTGTTTTTCTTTTTTTCCCTCTCTTTTTCCTCCAATTTTGTGGTCCCCTGTCACAAACCCACACCATTTCAGGGACAGGTTATGGCAGTCGCCTAGGATGTTCGACTCTGACCCTACGGTACTGGGTTCGATCTCCAATGTATGTACACTAGCCTGCGGGCACCCTTGAGCAAGACGCACACAACCCTCACCTGCTCCTTAATGACCTGTATATATAATTCACTGCAGGTCGATACAGTTATTTCTCCAGAAACGCAAAATCTTGTCAACACTGGTTAAGATGATACCGCATTTGTGCATGTCTCAGCTTCTCGCTCTCATTCTGTAGGGTGTCGTCATGCACACAAAAAAATAAGAGACATTAAGTCCCACAGGCTTCTCATATCTCGAATATCAAGTACTGAGACATAGAAGAAAAGGCAATGCAAGCCAGCCTGAAGTAGAATCCTAAGCTTTACAAAACATATATAGCATGAATGCAGCATCTAGCATTGGGTTCCAAAGTCATATGTTCTAAGAAGGTTTGGTGAAACAAAAACAGAGTTGATAAAGTGGGCCGAAAGAAACACCAGGCATGCACTTGCTCAAACTGACAGATATACACACACACACACACCCACGCACGCACACACCCACGCACATACACACACACGCACACGCATACACGCACAGATTTATGTACATTGTGCTCATTTTAAATACCTCTTCATTCAACAAGAACAAGGACATTTTCTTCTGGCCATCAGTTATTATACGTGGCTCCTTTCTCCTCGGATCATTGGTTCGCTCCATTTCCCGCTCTCCCCTACCTCCAGCCCCCCTGCCCCTCCCGGTATCCACCGAGGCAGCCTCTCCTGCCACACGTTTCATGGCTGACAACGCCACAGCAGGTTAGCATGCTAGCATGTTATCGGCCTAAGCAGCTTTGCAGTAACTGAATGATGAACCACGTCGTGGAATGATGTAGACAAGTCATTAGGATGTGTGTTGGCTCAGTGTGATGCCCCCCCCCCCCCCCCCCCCCCCACACACACACACCTTCACAGCCATTGTCACGGTTCATCCATGATTATTAATGATGTCACTGGGCTGAAGAGAGTCGAGGGCAGAGAGAGAGAGAGAGAGAGAGAGAGAGAGAGAGGAAGAGAGAGAGAGGAATACTGGTCGAGTTAGGGACAAAAGAAGGAGAGAGATGAAAAAAAAGGGGGAGAGAGAGGTAGGGAAAAAAGGGAGTGAGTAGGAGAGAGCTAGGCTGCTTAAGTTGACGTATACACATATATGGAGCCGGGGAAACAGGATTAGAGGGAGAGAGAGGGAAAACAGATGAGAGGTATGTGGACTTGTAGGGAGATTGTAGAGTCAATTGGTGCACTGTACATTGGCCTTGCACTGCAGGGCTTGATATTATGAGCATATGCACAGCATTCTAGAACTGGCAGGAGGTAAAGTCTATAATAACCTTCATTCTTTGTGGGAGCGTGTGTGGATGCTGGCTGGTTGAAGCAGCCTCACCCGGACCGAGGTAGACTGATGGCTGCACACCTGTTGCACGTGAGGCAGTCAGTGAACACAGGTTAAACCAGCTATCTCCACGGAGAGAGAGAGAGAGAGAGAGATCTCCTGCATTGCAACATGGAGCGCCAGCGCCGTGTATCATTATCTACAAACTTTAACACTAAACCGTATTCCAACACCACCATCCTGTTCCTTGTCTGGAGGTGCCAAGCAAAATTCACCTAGTGGGGTTGTGGCAGCCAAGGTGGCGTGTTGCAATTGTTCCTGTTAGCATGCATTTTAGCCTTCAAAATGTTGAATGGCATTGTATTATATTATTTATTATTGTTGTTATTGAATTGTGTATATTATTGTGTCGCATTGTAGTCATATGTTTTGTGTATATATATTTTTGTGTATATATATATATATATATATATATATTGCATTGAATTCCATGATTTTGTTTATTATTGTATTCTAGGGAATGTTATTATGGGTTATTATATTGACAAGAGAGTGAGAGAGAGAGAGAGTGAGAGAGAGAGATGATTACAATTCCACCATCCTGGGATTCATCCAATAAGATGAAGAGAGTCCTAACGTGACCACATGGTGATAATGACTTACTCCAACACACAACACATTCCCTCTACGATCGACAAATGAGTAGGCGGTTGAGTCCTGTCCTGCTGTGTGCTGTTCTATGAACACATTCTGTAATATCCATCCACCGTGTGTCACCAGGGGACTCACCGTACCACAACTATTCAGTGGCGAATATACAGGCAACTGCTACTGTGATGTCTTGTTATCCAATATTTCTATCCAAACGCCGCACACAGTGAATCCAGCCGCCTGTCATTGAGGAGCAAGTAGGAGTTGGGGGGCCTCTTACTCAAAGTTACTCTCCTCCCTGAGTTTACAACCTGAGTCACCACACTATTGTCAGCATCAATTCGGTACATTTTCCGCGGAGACTGTATTGTACCGTATTCATCGGCACATCCCAAATGCCAAGTGTTTTGGCACTTGGGAGTTCACGAAGCGTATATAACACAAAAGTAACAGAAACTCAGGGACCTTAACGGGAAAGCCTGTATCTTATTTTTTGCCCTCCCAAAGACCACAACAAAGTTATTATGTTCACAACAACAACACCGGCGGCCTTTCCTTCACCTGCCCTGTGCGCTTCCCCTCCAGGGAGCGTTCTGCACCGTTTGCACCGGGCCAATCTCTTTGATCCACATCCATGATTCATATCCCATCTCAGGTAAACGTGAAGCCTGCAGCGTGTGTATATATATATAAATATATATATGTAGATTGTATTATATATATATTTAATATATCTTTATATTATAGATTTACAAAATACAATACAATCTTTGGGAACGGTTGAATATTAAAACTTGAGAAAGAAGAAGACAGAAAAAAATAACACACACACACACACACACACACACACACACACACGCACACACACACACACACACACACACACACACACACACACACACTTCCTTTCGACCTCTTTAAATCTTGCCCTAAAAAAAGCCACTGAGGAGCTGAAGTGCCTTAGCAGCTCTCTCCCTCTGGCTCTCAGCAGTGCCGTATGAACAACACGGTGGCGTTGATCAATGCGAGGGTAATTTGAGTGCATGGATTATAATAGAGGCTTTAGTGTCCATTGATTTCCTCTCAGAAGGGCTGGGGTGCGGTATGAATACATTCAATAGATTCATCACTTCTCTCACCGCTAAGACCCTAAAGGACCCCTCTAAGCCCCCCTCTGGGAATCTGAATGTCAAGTTGCTGGTGTGATGTCTCCCGGCGCTGCACTGGAGGCCAGGTTAGGAATGCATGCGTTGGGTGATAGGTCGTTCCTTAATGCCACTACATTCACAAATGCCGTTACGTTTGGATTTACATTGAGCGGGCCGGGATGGATAGTAGCGGTTAGGGTGTTTGTCAAGCTGAAATCTTCTTGGTTCAAACCCTAATGTTTGCAGACTCCCTTTATGCATCCTTGAGCAAATGCCTAACCCCCTACATGTTCACTAAAAGGACTTGGTTATATTGTAACAATGTAAGTGCTACACGCCACCTAAGTCGCTGCCAAACTCCACCTAGGTGACTTTAGCCGGGCTTCTCCAGACAAGGAAGACCGGTGTAATGTAAAAGTTTGTAGGCAATGATCCATGTCCTGGTGCTCCAGGTTGCCAGGCAGGAGAACCCTTCCTGAGTCTGTGTTGTGATGGCTGGTTTAACCTGTGCGCATTGATTTTCAATGCACACAATGCATCTTACACACTCCCACATGCATGTTTTTACGAAAATACTATTCAAGGTAATTCCATAAGCTCAGTGGGCATCAGTTCACAGTATAAAACCTAACATTCTGGCATTTGTTGATCCTTTCAACCATGAGGACAAGATTTTGGATGTCTTCCTAGATGTTTTTACTGCTGAAGCCAGCTGAGTCATATTCTTTCACAAAAGGGTGGTTGCTGGCCATTTCACCAAAGACAATCTAGGGTAGTGTACCGTTTTAGTACCTCTGCGTCAGTAGATGTCGATGGTGGTCACATTCCTTGACAACAGCCGCAGGACATATGATGCAGCCCAGTATGTCTTGTTCTGGCCGTGAAGGAATCTAAGAGGGCTAATCTGAAAGTATAAAATCTTCATGAGAATTTTTCTTCATCTCTCTCTGGGTGTTGCCATAAACAAAACTTTCTTTATTGCATTTTTTGCATAAACTTTTTTTTCAGCTGGTTAGAGACACATATTCACACAATTCAAACAATTATATTAACCTTGCCTTTCTGATTCCCATTGCTATTCTGCATTCCGTGCGCACGTCTTTCCAGCAACTCCTGAATTTATTCAGCTACACCGAGTAAAATTGTATCAGTTGATTGTTCACCGCCTCGCTTTGTGAGCCGCTTGGGATAAAAAGCGCTACAATCAAACAGATGTCAACGGATGTAAACATCCAATGGTGTACCGCACCAAACGTATGGAGAAGGAGGGGATCTTTGAAGCTGTCGTCGTTGTCCTCTGATAACGACTAGTGCTGAGAAGGTCCCGGCAGCAGGTGACTGACCCTCATGAGACCAGGTGGGGATGGAGGGGAGGGGGGGGCTCGTAAGGTAGGTGGAGGTGGACGGAGGAGCAGGGTCATGTTAGGGCGATGTAAGTACGCACAAAAGGGGGTTGGGGGGGGGGGGGGGGGGGGGGGGAAGGGGGGTTCTATGAAGGGGAGAGGACGAGGCTAGTCGGGAGAAAGGATGAATTATGTTGTCATGTTTCACACTGCTCGGGGGGGGGGGGGGGGGGGGGGGGGTGAGTGGGGGAGGCTAATTTGACGGCCGCGAGGGAGGGAGGGGGAGGCGGAGGAGGGAAGGGGGGAGAGAGGTGATGCAAGGAGGCTAATGTGGGAGAGGAGAGGGAGGGTGAGCCGACAGGCTGAGAGGTCCACTCGCCTCACAGGGCATCCCCAAGGACGGTTCAGATTGATGGGGATAAAGAGAGGGAGAGAGAGAGAGAGAGAGAGTTTACACTAGGTATTCTTTGTGTCTGTGATGTGAAGACACATTCCAGTCTTAATTACTATTCGTTTAATGATAATCACACGAGTCAAACTCATCATTGACATCATAAGCCACTTTATAGCCTCACATTATCTTGAACCTCTCTCTCTCTCTCTCTCTCTCTCTCTCTCTCTCCCTCTCTCTCTCTATCATTCTGCATCCATGTCATTCCTCAAGAGAGGTCATTCCTTCACAATTATTTCCCATGAGCCTTTGCCTGATATGTGAATGCTATCACTGCCCGCAGCTACCATGGCGACAGCCAGGCACCACTTGCCAGATACTTGCCCCAAGTGTGAATTTGACATCTCATTTGATGACCTCAGCACAATGAAATATGTGTGAGTGTTTGTGTATGTGTTAGTGACGCATGTTTGGTCTGTGCGATTGTGTGTGTGTGTGTGTGTGTGTGTGTGTGTGTGTGTGTGTGTGTGTGTGTGTCTGTGTCTGTGTCTGTGTATGTGTGTACGGTATGTGTGTGTGTGTGTGTGTGTGCCACGTTTGCAGGTGTTATGAAAAGGGCACATTCTCTCACTCTGGTGTCAGGCATTTCGAATAGGCTATATAACACTGTGAAATATGTTCTCATCTTACCTAACGTAATCAACTTGGCCAGTTTGTTTTTCTTGTGCTTTATGAGATCCCTCTGTAAACTCTATTATACCTTTTAGTTATTCAGCAGTTCCTTTTTAAAAGAGACTTACAGAAATTCTGACAAACAGTATCAAAGAGCATAAAGGTGTCTTGCTCAATAGACCCTGTTTAATTATCACAGACAAACCAAGGTGTGACTCATAACACTAATTATGGATTGCTACCTTCATGCACTGGGGTTTGGGTAGTAGATTTATCTTCCCTAGTTTAGTCTATACCAGCTATGCCCTGGTTCATAAGAAGAGCAGACCTAAAATAAGTGTTTTTCCTTGGATGATGCCACTTTATAAAGGTTTGAAGAGGGATGGACATTATTATCACTAATTGTTGTATACACTTTATCGGACACAACACCACAGTGAATGTATTGATATACATGTCATTAAGGATGCCGGTATGGGGGGTTAGGTAAGTCAACCTGCTCAAGGAAGTCCTACGCAGACACCGGCCATGCAATGGGCGTTCTTGTCTGGGAGTTAAACAAGCCCAGCCATCTCTCAGACAGTACTCTGATATTTACACAAGAGAGGCTGTGTCTCCTACTGAACGCCTCTGAGGAGAGGAGAGCGTCTCTTGTCTGCTTTCACGCTGCTCAGTGTGTATGTATGTGTGTGTGTGTGTGTGTGTGTGTGTGTGTGTGTGTGTGTGTGTGTGTGGCTCACACCTGCCCCGGTTGGCGGAAGGAGATGTTTCTGTTAGATAGTGAGGTGTCGCTTCCAACCAAGCCCCCCCCCCCCCCCCCCCCCAAATACGGAAATTGAATGGCACTCAAGGTCTCTGTCGTACAAACAGTGATAACTGGCCGTGAGTCCCTCCAAGGAAAACGACAAACAAACAAAGGAAGTTCACCGGTTTCCGTCTACACTTGCCGCTTCTCTACCGGGCGCTGCACTGAATTATGGGTAA
Organism: Pollachius pollachius; assembly: GCF_949987615.1. Taxonomy (NCBI): domain Eukaryota; kingdom Metazoa; phylum Chordata; class Actinopteri; order Gadiformes; family Gadidae; genus Pollachius; species Pollachius pollachius. Next base: position 9,227,132 of record NC_136949.1, read on the forward strand.
TCGCGGGGAGGGCGAACATCACCTGGGGCCCAAAAAAGAAAAAAAAACTAATTTCACACTACATAAAACTGCACGACCAAGGCGCTAATTATGATGGTGTGTTCTCTTGCATTATGTATTGCTTCCTATGGTTAGAGTCAGTCAGGCCCAAACACCTTCGCGAGCGGAGCCAGAGTCTGCAGCGACCCTGGCCCCCGTGCTGGGGAGACGCAGCCGGTATCCGCACAGGCTTTTATTGAAGCCCCACACACTCCATTGGCTGTGGAGTGAAGCCGCTAATGCAACTCTCCCAGGGTCTCGCTCTATCATTGCTGCCCTCGCTCTCCCTTTCTTTCTTTCGCTCTCTCCCTCGCTCTCTTTCTTAGCCTCCCTCCCCCGCTCTCTTGTGTTCGGTCTCCCTTAATCTCCCCCTCTCCCTCTCTTTATCTCTCGCTGTTTTATCCTGTCTTCTATTCCCTACCTCTCTCCATTTCTCTTTCTTTAATTTACTCTTTCTCTTTATCTCACCCCCTCTCTCCATTTCGCTCTCTGTTTATTTCTTACTATTCTTTATGTTTCTCGCTCTTTCGTTCTGTCTTCCCGCCACCACACTCTCCCTTTCGCTCTCTTTTTCTAAATCTACTCTGTCAATGTTTGTCTCCCATCTCTGGCCACCCTTTTCCCTATTTCTGAAACACCATCTCTTGCTCCCGTTCTCTCTTCGTTTGACCTCTCTCTCTCTCGTGCTCCTCTCTCGCCCTCTTCACCTTGGCCTCTTCACTTATTCCCTGGCCTCCTCCCTCGATCAGTCTCTCTCTGCCTTATTCTCTGCTTAAGCACAGTCTCCTGTTGCAGGAAGCCTTTGACCTTGGGGGGGGGGAGAGGAGGGGCATGCAGGTTGATAAGACGATAATGACATATAAAGTCTTATAAACGTTAATCCCAAACTACTCCTCTCCCTCCCCCCGAGTTCTGATTGGCTGTGAACGGAGGGACGGGAAGGAGGGAGGGAGGTGGGTAAGGAGGGAAGGAGGGAGGGAGGTGGGTAAGGAGGGAAGGAGGGAGGGAGGGAGGTGGGGGAAGGGGAAGGGGGCGGAGAGAGGCATGGCAGATCTGAAAGTGTTTATAGAAGGACATAAAAGACACTTCACACATCGGGAGGTTTTAATGCTGTGGTGGTGGGATATATGTGTATGTGTTAGTGTGTGTGTGTGTCTGTGTGTCTGTGTGCAGGGTGGTTGGTTATGGAGGGAGTGGCGGGGGGGGGCTGGCTAAGAGCTTGGCCAGCCGTCTCCATGAGGCTGGATTAACATGGGAGTGTGTGGGTGGGGAGGGAGGCGATACAGAGATTAGAAGAACGCCCCGTGTCTAGGGACGCTTCGCCCAGATCCTGCCCAGCCGGTCGAGGGCCCTGGGATCTGGGGAGGAGGCAGGAGAAGGAAGAAGGACAAAATGGTATTTCACTATTTGGGAGACGCTGTTATACAAAACGGCTATGAGTGAAAGTAGTGTCTTGGGGTGTCTTGCTCATGTAGCCATTGGGGTTTGATCCCACAACCTTTCACCGTGGAGTGACCCTCACCCACAAGACCAGACTATCTGATCCCCCTGGGTTGTCACTGTCGTTGCCATACAAACCTGCATAGAGGCATGTAGACAATAATTAACTCCATGCATACCTGGACCTTGCACACTAACAGTGCAAGGCAGTCATCTATTCATTCATTGAGCACACACAATAGTAAGCAATATTCGTACAATCTGCTACCAATTATTTACATTCACGTTTTGACATTTTGCAAACGCTTTCATCGGAAGCTACCTGCAGGTGGGGCCCAGAGACGATCAAGGCATGCCATCAAAATTGGACTAACTATGAAAAGTGCTTCCCATCCAGGATTCAGAGAAAAAAGTAGGAGAGTAGAACTATGAATAACAAATATAAGGTTTGTAGATTCATTTTTATGAATTGAGTGAGCGTATAAGAGTGACCTCTTAGAGATGGTGCACCTCAAGTAGGTTCCAACTCGGACAGAAAGAGCTGTGTGTCTGTTAACGAGATGTTGACAGAAGAGGTGCTTCTACTTCATGTGTTTTTTCAGAGCCATAATCCATGCAGACAGAGCATAAAGGGAATGTTTACATCCAGAAGTACCATGGCACATTTATTTTGATTGAATGATAATCTATATACTCATGGTATGTAATTGACTCTAGGATGTGCACGTTTTATTCTTGAGTAACTTTCTAGTTCAGACATTTTACATAGCTGTCATAGAAAAGTGAAATTGTGTAGTTTTAACCATGTTAGCATGGAACACTCATGTTGAACAAACGAAAGGGGTTTGGTTCATAAATGTGTTTTTTCTCTCCAAAGCAGTGCGCTTCACAGGCTTTTCCTGTGAAAGTTTAATGAGACACTTGACAACCTGTGCTCATTCTGTGCAGAGAAAAATGAGCCTATTTGAATGCATGTTGGCGTTCACATGCAACAACAGCATGTTATATCAAACGCACTCGAATAACAAGTCCACAAGAGCTTATGCATTTTCATGAATCCAAAAACAAAGTCTGTCATGCGTGATTGGGTACGTATACAGACACACAGATACACACAAACATATGCATACACACACTCCAACACCAACAAACAGGCACAGATTCACTCCAACCCAAATACATACACATACACATACAGACATGCACACGCAGAAACACATATACATACTCCAATGTCACACCCCTCCCCCTCACACACAG
>NC_136949.1:9234870-9289870 GCF_949987615.1 Pollachius pollachius
CCACACAGCGATTGGTTGTGTTAGAAGCAGTGGTTGAATTGGACTCAAAATGGTGCCAGTACTCTAAAATAGCATCAGCAAGGCATGGCTTTTCAAGGGTAAGGGCTGCTTTTTGGTGCTTTTCTTGGCTTAATGACCAACCAATGCAGTTAGGGTGTATACTACTAGTTGATTATTTATTATGTGTTTTCTATCTTTACAGAAAACAAGGCTAACATCTCTAATACAAATATACAGAGCGAGAGTAAGACAGAGGGGAGGCATGAAGGTTTTTCTTCAAGCATCAGATCCACACCAAGGCTTGGGTAAAGTAATGCTCTTGGAGACGTGACAAGGTGCCTCAAATGTTAAGTCAATACCTTGTGTTGGCCGACCCCGTCGGAGACTACCGTATTGGCACTGTAATCTCTCTCTCTCTTCATTATCCCCTCATCGCTCTCTATCTCTCTCCATCCTTCTCTCTTTCTTTTCAACCTCCCCTCCGCTCTCTGTTCATGTGAACCATATCTCTCTCTCTCTCCATCCCCCTCTCTCTCTCTACCCCTGTCTCTCTCTATCTCCCTCTCTCTCTACCCTTCCCTCCTATCTCTCTTTATCTCCCTCTCATGCACAAGCCCCATGGCCAGACATTGTTTTACAGTATGTCTCCGTCACAGTCAACCACCCCTTTTACCCCCTCCATCACAACCAGCCTCCTCCTCCACCCCCTCCACCACCAACCCCACCACCACCACCACCACCACCATCAGGGAATCCTCATAGGCACATCACAGGGTTGACAGACAGCACTGTAGCCCCCAGTTCTGGTCCCTGAGCCAGGGAGGTCTAGTCAGTGCTGGATGGTCCAATATTCTTCACCGCTGCCACGGACGCATCCCTGACACCAGCCCCGGGTGGGCCTGGTTTACACAGTGCTCTCAGGGTTTTTATCTCGCTTTCAACCATTCACATCGAGTTTAGTTTTTACACCACAGATGTTGAAGAGCGATTTTTATTTCCTGTGACTGGTGTCATCAGAGGAAGCAAACGGATTAGGGAGCATCGCAGTGATGTTTTCGCTGAATTGGCTCAGCGGAAATCCACAATTACATAAATACACTCGCTTTTGCTTCTCGGATTGACTTTATTTAAGGGCAAAGGGAAGTAAACACGAGGGACGTAAAGGCACCGCGCCGTAGGCAGAGACACCAAACCCTCACAACACACTTCACCGGCGCTGCGTCTCCACAGGCGGCTATACGACAAAGCCACACACAGCGACGCATAAAGCCGGCTCTGCTTTATACTCTACAGCCATGGCGTCACCTAATCATCTCCCGCTCCCCGAGTGGCCCTCGCCTCGACTCCCCGGTCTCAAGAGCCACGGATTCATTTGGCGGGAGCGCCGCGCACCCGAGGTGGAAAAGAGCGGCGATAATGTCTAATCTGCGAGAGAAAAGATGTAAATGCGTTATTTATGTTGATGGCTGGTGGGCCCAGCTGGATGTGCTCGGCTCTTCATAGAGGGGAGCGACTGGTGCCGCGGTTCAGCTGCTACCACGCGCCCCCGCTAACACGGGGGTGATTTAGGAGCGCGGACCCCCTGCCATGCACGGATTTTCCTCTGTGTGTGGTGTGGTGTGTGTGTAGAAATGTGGTGTATGAGTGTTGTGGTATGTATGTGTGAAAATATGTGTGTATGTGTGTAAATATGTGTGCGTGTATTTATGGATAAATATGTGTGTGTGTGTGTGTGTGTGTGTGTGTGTGTGTGTGTGTGTGTGTGTGTGTGTGTGTGTGTGTGTGTGTGTGTGTGTTGTGTGTGTGTGTGTGAACAAGCGTGTGTGGGGCCTGGATTAAACAAATTCAAATGTAAAAGTGACAGAGAGATAACAAGTTCTTAGCCTAGTATGTGTGTGTGGGTGCGTGCACGTACATCTGCACTGTGGATGCGTATGGTGCGGCTTTCACTGGAGACACACTATTTGAGGATATGCAAGCTTTGTAAATGGACCAGTATAGCTAATTCGAGTTTGATTGGACAGATTGTTTGACTCCCAATTGGAAGGCTCTTGGTTTGATTTCCGACGTCCTTCCTTCTACCTGTAGGCAAGTGCCCCGGGGCCCAGGCATGACCAGTAAATAACTAAATACATTTAAATCAAGGGGCCCCAGCCACACTGGCATGGAGGCCAGGGGCCCACCGCCTCTCTCTTTGCATACCTGCTGCATGCCATATTAATACTTTTCTGTAAATTCTGTAAGCCTTACATAGGGAATAGAAACTAACTTACCCATGGCTGCAATTTATGGCTCTGGAGCACCATTGTTATAATGATCCATAACGCGCTGAATAAAGTCAGACCGGTTTTCCCTTGCGCTTTTCAGTTGGCCAGTGATTTATCTATTCACTATCTTCACCACCGTCGATTTGTCGCATTGTATCGAACATTCATTTGCAATTATTTTTGCTACTCGCAAAGTATCTCTCCCCAGACCATTATAACCCCAGCCCCGGGCCCTGCCACGGCCCTTGGGGGCCCTCCCTGTGGGCATCCTTAAGCAGAATGCCCAACCCCTTCCTAACCCTGAATAGACTGTTTAACCTCCACCTGCTTCTTAATGACCTGTATCATGTATTCACTATCAAACCCCTACCTGCTCCTTAATGACCTGTATTATGTATTCACTATCCAACCCCTACCTGCTCCTTAAGGACCTGTATGTGTTTTTAGTATCTAACCCCTACCTGCTCCTAAATGATCTGTATATCTATTCACTGTCAAACCCCTACCTGCTCCTTAAGGACCTGTATGTGTTTTTAGTATCCAACCCCTACCTGCTCCTAAATGATCTGTATATCTATTCACTGTCTAACCCCTACCTGCCTATTAATGACCTGTGTACGTATTCCCTGTCCATCTCCTACCTACTCTTAATGACCTGGATATGTATTCACTGTCTAACCCAGGAGTCTCAAACTTGCGGCCCGGGGGCCAATTGAGGCCCACGGGATGAAATATTGTGGCCCCCTACTTGACTTGAAAGTTTAGTGTTAGTGCGGCCCGCGCATTGTTGTCAAACGCACATTTTTGCTGAGTCACTTGCCATGCTTTTTTATCACTTGTGATAGGGTGACCAGATGTCCCGGTTTTACCGGGACAGTCCCAATTTTGAGTTATGTGTCCTGAGTCCCGACAAAAGCCAAAGGACGCTAAAATGTCCCGGTTTCCACCAACCACTATGAAATGTCCCCTGTTGTCTGCGATTGCATAGCCAACGTGATCTAATTATAGCCCGATCATTAACTTAGATTGGGTCAGTTGTGCTACTTTTTTTTGTGGAATACTTGATGTGGCCCAGCCTGACCCAGACTCTACCTCCAGCGGCCCCCAGGTAAGTTGAGTTTGAGACCCCTGATCTAACCCCTACCTGCTCCTTTATGACCTGTATGTGTTTTCAGTATCCAACCCCTACCTGCTCCTAAATTATCTCTATATGTATTCACTGTCCAACCCCTACCTGCTCCTTAATGACCTGTATATGATTCATTGTCGAACCCCTACCTGCCTCTTAGTTCTGATACATGTATTAACTGGACTAAAACCCACAGATTTATGGGATCATGTCAACAAACCACTCAAACTAAAAGTCCCCTGAACCAAGTTCAAACATCATACTTCATCTTGATTTGTTATGATCCATCATTCATATTTACACTCATATATTTCACATTTTTTACATAAAATGTACATTTTTTACATAAAATGTAATTGCATAATTTGTTTGTAATTAATAATATTGTCAACTGATTAAATTTAGTTTTTAATCCAACTCTTAGTTCCTGCGTACAGGAATAGAATGAGCACTGATACACGCTCTGATAACATCTCCAATATGCACACGTACGCATGCACGCACACACACACACACACACATGCATGCATGCACACGCACACACGCACACCAACACAAGACCGCTAAGTGGTGTGTAGTATATCCAGCCGCGAAATCAACCGCTGAATATGGAGTGCTTCCGTTCGGTGGGGGAAAGAGAGCGTGATCGATCGCTGTCTCCCAACATAAAAAAAAGTATTGACACCATACCCCCGCAAGGATTCGTGTTCAGTGTGCAGACGCACATAAATCGCACATGCAGGAGGAATCCACACTTCAACAGACTTGCGTTTTTCCATGCGTGTCTATGTGTGGCCAACATTACGGTGCGTTCAAGATTAAGTTTCTTTGAGTGTTTTGTCGAAGACCAAAAAAGAAAAGAGTCTTTCTCTTCTTTTCACTGCCGAAATGTTTTGGTTGAATGGAAGATAATTAAGAGCTTTACTTTTAGTAGGCCTATCATTGCAGAGCAGGCAATTGCAATGTGTTGGCCTAAATTAATACACCTCCTTAATCAACTGATTCTCACCGAATCCTTGGGCATTATGTTACTATTTACAATTTAAGTCATTGAATATGTTTACCTAGCCTTTAGATGCATGTCATTAAGGATAAGGTCAGTTGGGAATCGTGCTCAAGGAGGCCTACAGATGGACTGCTGGGCAAACACTGCATCTTTTCAGCTGGGAATACATACACTAGTTCAGTCACTGTAAAACATGTTATTTTTCTTACGCTCTTAAATATCCCCATGGACCAATTAAACAATAAAGTGAGTGAATGTGTTACATAACCTACTCCTAAAGATGAAACACAGCAGACCACAAGGGGGGAGAAGGACCAGAACTCAACCAAAACGTACTTTATGCAACTCCAAACAGACTTACTGACAGATACGGGCTACAGAAACAGTCTTGCCAGACAGAGGGAGAAAGCACAGGCTTACCTGACACCCACAATGATCAATTATAATAAATTATCACAGGTGCAATCATACTAACGAGGAGACCAAGGAGGCAATTTCAATATCAGAAATGTTTTTTCTTCCAGTTATTTAGGTAGTCCTGCACCAAAAAAGTAAGTCTATTCTCTCTGTCATTAAGATTCTATAGTCAAACGCTGACTCATTTAGAAAATATATGTGACCAAGTTGGGAGTGAAAACCCCCCCAAAAAATAAACTTGGCTAAATATTCTCCAAAAAGAATGGGGTTATTCTAGGTATGTCAAATAAGGTCCCATACTTTATTTTATCCATGAGATGTCATGAAAAGCGGACCTTATTTCCTCAATTTAATCAGATGTAATCGTCATTGGATAACTGAAAAGGCTTTCTTTGTAAGAGAGGCATTGAGACAATACTTTCCTTTCTCTTTTTGATCAGAACTGTACCCCCAGAGGCACACACAAACGGTTCTCAAAGAAGTCAGCTTTCTCCCATCATACCCCAGCCAGAACATTGACTGCGTCTAAACTGCTCCGCCTCGGAACGGCGGCTGTTAGAGCTGTCGCCTCCAGCTAATCAAGGTGATTAATGTGCTCTGATCTCTTCAAATATTGTATTTGTCTCCGTGTGTGGGACATAAATAATTCAGCCGTTTTACTTCAGCCCAAACCTAAAAGAAGCAATCTTCACAGTGAATTTTTAGGTGAAGATTGTTTCTTTTTATATTAGGTAATCCTCAACTAACCGTGACAACAGGCCCGGAGTAACTGAGGTTTAAATAAAATCAGGTGTCACATTCAGGCACTTAAGGTGTTAGAGTAGTAAAAAAAAAAGTAGTAAAGCAAAAGTTCAGTAAAATGTATTTTGTGATAGCCTTTGTTCTATTTTACCAACCTTCCTATTAGACAACCTTTCTCACATACTTTACCCAGTAGAGTTTATTTCCTGCGCAACAAACAATACTTAAAGTACTTTACCCTAAAAAAGTTGTCACCAAAAAAATACACCTTGTATTTTTGGGGTAGCTAAACATTTCATTCTTCATTCATCAACCTGTTTATATATTATGTATATATATATATATATATATATATATATATATATATATATATATATACATAAGTATTGTCCCCCTTTGTAGTGCAGAGCCTTTCATTGCAAGCCTTTTTAGCACAAACCAAGGCGGAAAAAGAGAAAATACATGCTGTGAATACGAGACTAGTCTTTTCTCTGTCAATATGCTTCAAATCTTACCACCCCCCTCCCCCACATGTCAGAAACTTCTGATGGAGTTCCAAATGGTGACAGACTTCAGGTCTATAATCAGTCAACGATGTGACAGAGAAATTACCCCCTTCCCCCAAGTCCAATCACTCAGTCCAGCTGTCAGTCAACCGCATCATGCTCAAACAAATAAGACACATGAAAAAAACTAAAACAAAAAGAGACTGCTGTAGCTAGCGGGAGCTAACCGCTGCGCTATGACTGTACTAATATTGTACATTTTTTAATGTTGGACATGAATGTAAGACATTCATATTATGTTGGAATCGAAAGACCTCCCAGAATGGCTAATTAATCAAACTAAGAGTCAACCGGCTTAACAGCCAATTCATTTTCACCTACGCTATTCATTACCTATCTCTCTCTCTCAAAGTCCACTAATTGCTAAATAACTTATGTGTTTTTCGATCAGCAGAAGGTTCGATGATGTGCGCCTTTGACTTCTTGCTCTAATTAAGAGTATTCCCCCGCCGTGTCGTCTGGTCTTTACCGGGCCACGGCCATATGCTGGCCCTGTTGGACCGTACCACATGCTGCCCTGCAGCGAGAAGGGGGGGACTGACTGATCATCTCCAGCTCCAGACACACCACCACCACCACCACCACCACTCCAGCAGCTAGTCACAGGCCTGCTGGGGGAACGGGATGGGAAGAAGACGATTGAATCACAAGATGAGGGTTGAGTGGGAGGTGGTAGGAGCAGTAGTAGTAGTAGGTGGATGGGCTCAGTCCGTGGCAGGGGGTTGAGTGTGTGTGTGTGTGTGTGTGGGGGGGGACGTGTCTGAGGTGAGGGGGAGGGAAGAGGGGAGAGGCAGTGGGGGTGGAGGGAGAGCGAGAGAGAGAGGGACCGCCAGTGCAGTAAGCGAGTGCATGAGGCTCGTGGGTGAGGTGGAAAGAGATGGAGGAGAGGAGGAATGAGAGCTGGCGGAGAGAATAGAGGGGGTCAGGTGGGCGGAGTGGTGGAGATGATGAAAAAAAAAAAGGGGTATAGAAGTCAAGTGTGGGCGTAGGAGAGCAAGAGGGAGAGGACAAGAGTGAGAGCTTGAGAGAGAGAGAGAAAGAGAGAGAGAGAGAGAGAGAGAGGGAGGTAGAGAGAGAGAGAGAGAGAGAGAGAGGGAGAGAGAGAGAAATCTAAAGTGGAGGGTGGATTCGATTTGGAGCCGGCTCATCGGGTGGAAGTGAGAGAAAGAACTGGAAAATCTTAACTGTCAACTCCGTTTGAGTCAACTTTACTTACACGGGCCTTCATCACAGCTGCAGTCTCGGGGGTCTTCACAGCACCCACATTCAAATGAGACGTGATGGCACCACCCCGCTTACCCCCAGCGGGTGAGGGGAGAACTCCCCAAATCCACCGAGAGACTGAGTCTGAGGCTTTCAAAACGTTGGATTCTCCTCGTTCTGACAAGGGTACGTGATATAGGGCGCTGCCGACGATGATCACAGAGAGGCCAGTACCCAAGTGATTAACAATCATGTACAATGACGCACGCGGCCGTGATGCGAAAATCCAATAAAAGCAGTCGTCGACCGTGTGTCATACACATTATTATCCACGGAGAGTGGAACTAGGCTTTTCCACGGGCAGTACAGCGTAGCGACAATGCGCACAACCGTGTACCGAAACATTAAAACCTGGAGAGGGAGTAGGGATAGAGATTGGTGACTCACTTGAGTTACACTCCTTGACCTTCTCCATCATCCCAAACACTCGACGGAACCAAAGCGAACAAGGGAAAGCCATTAACCTATCAGAACGGCCAAACACAGCCGAACAAGATGGGGTTCAGGAGGGGCCTGTGGATGATTGTGACTGCTGTGTAATGAGACTTAATGTTCTCCTGTCTGTGAGGCTCAAGGTTGTCTCTGGTTCCGATAGCCATCTGCATTCAGCCGCGCGGGCCAGATGGATTAGTTCAATATTGAATTAGAGCGTCTCCAGGCCCGTAGCCCGGGGTGTTTCTCTCTCTCTGTCTCTCTCTCTCTCTCTTTCTCCCTTATTTTCTCTGGCTGTCTGGTAACGTTGGGCTCCTCACTCGCTTTTGCTGTCTGGTAGCGTTGGACTCTCTGGATGTCTCAGAAAGAAAGGGAAATAGAACCAAACGGCATTCTCGCTCTCTAACCGTCAAATTTGGACGGTTAGAGAGCGAGAATGAATAAGACTGTTGCTGGTAAAGAAAAGGGGGTGGCGGAGGTGTAGAACAGACTGAAAGAACCTTGACGAGGGAACAAAAGAGGTAAAACATATCATATAACCGATGGTTAGATGTGTTCACCAATCTAGTTGCTGGAGACGGGGATGTTAAGTTGCGTGATTGGCGAACACAAACTTGGCTAGCACAAATATGTAAGTGTATGTTTGGGTTTCAAACAACACGGAAAGCACTGTAGATTTATGAATGTCCAAAATCCTCTCCTGAAAGCTTCTTTCACTCGTGCAAATTCTTTTTTCTTCTCTAAGTTTCGCACCCCCTGAATTCTGCTATAGCATAGTAGAACTGCTGGACTCGAGATTAGGGTGTTAACCTGGTCCTTCAAGACGTTTCTCAATTTGATTTGAATAAAAATGACCTTGAAATTATGAAGATAATGGAACTTCAGAGTCCTTCACTCCATTTGGATAAGCCAGTCAGCCATCTTTTTATTTTAGCAGTTCAAAGTTCACCTGGTACCTAAAATATCATTTAATATGAAACTACAGTGGGATGACTGCTTTTGTCCTTCCCTATCCTTCACTAGAACATTAATCTGTCAAGCGTTGTGCTATCCGGTCGTATTGCAATAGAAACTAATGGGTTCTTTGTTAGCATTGTAATGCTAAATGCTGTTTGGGTGATGAGAAGCTAATTGTACCGGTTTAAATCGTAATCAATCACAAACTGACTCAAATCGTAATCAATCGGCCATTAATCACGATCACTTATTCATGCTAATCGCCGTTAACGGTGTTTGACAGACACACTTTTATTTGTGGATTCCAGACCTTACCCGATTCTCCAAGCGAATCACCATGTAATCGCCCGTGTCATGTCATTTCCTTCAATCGAAAACCATTACCTTAATTTAGAACCATCCACGCAGTATTAAATATGTAAATAGCATCACCATAATGAAAACAAAACAAACAACCCCATCGGACACAAACGTTCATTGACAGATTTGTTGAAGGAGAAAAAAAAACTCCACATCCTACTAGGGCCGAGCTAAAGCACTGCGGCTCTATTAAAGAACCGACGGCTGTATTTCACCATTAAGATCAAGTAGAATGCAGATGCTAAACAGACACCATTACACGATGGAGAGACGAAAGGAAATGAGAGGGATTGAGAGAGAGAGAGAGAGAGAGAGAGAGAGAGAGAGAGAGAGAGAATGAAATGGATGGGTCGGAAACCGATGTGAGGTGCCTGGCATGGTAATGGCGGAGACAGACGATGGGATAGATCTGTGTGGGAAAAACCACAGCTAGCACGCTAACCGGATTCGGGCCCTTTACTGGAAATGCTGAGGAATTACTGCCTGCGGTCCTCCACAGAGACCGTGTCTGGATGCTACCAGCGTGCAGAGCAAGCTGTGAGCTACCAGCCCTCGCTTCTTCGGTCGGGGGGAGAGGAGGAGGCAGGGCAGAGGTGGAACAAAGTGAGGTGAACAAACAGGCCGCTGGAGGTCAGACCAGCTACCCGCGAGGGTCGAGGGACAGGTGTTTGGCAGGTGTGCATCACACTGCCCAAGGAGGGGGGGGATGGGGGGGGGGATTTTTTGTCAATTTGTCTTTGTATCGATCGGACGGTGGTGCAGACATGCTGCGCAGTCCAAGTTGTGTTGGGGGGGGGGGGGGGGGGGGGTGATCAGAGAGTGTGTGTGTGTGTGTGTGTGTGTGTGTGTAGACTTGACTAGATCAATGTGAACTCTGAACCCGAAGCAAATGGTTCACCCCAGCGTTCACTGGGAAAAAAGACTTACCTCCTCCACACACACACACACACGCACGCCTTCACGCACACAGACAAAGTTCCATTAGCAACAGCCAGTGTATCAGTTCGAGCAAACACTGCACTCTACTTTCACTTTGAATATTTCATAGTGGCAAATATACACTTGCTCAAGTGCCTGTAAACACACACACACACACACACACACTAACGCGGTGTGTAGAAGGATACTGTAGAGCACTGTCTATCACGTGATTGCTCAAGTGTATCAACAGACACACGCACGTGCAAGCGCAGATACCAGCAGGCGTGCGAGTACCCTGTCAGAGTGTGTATATGTGTGTGTGTGTGTGTGTCCGAGGGTTGTTCCTGTGCGTCTTTGTCTATAGGCATTCGTTCAACTTCAATACACACTATTAAATATTAATAGGGAGTTAATGAGATCTGCAGCCGGGACAAGCCCACTTGACTCGTCCCATGACGTCTGGTGTTGGGCCCCCAACTCCACAGAGATGACCCTATGCATGCATCTGTATGGAGGTGTTCGCAGCAAATACACACGTTCACCCCACGGTGTGCATCGGCCCTTAATGAAATATTAAAGGGAAGCGGGAGAGCTGTGTTTGCTCTTGTTAATGGAAATGTAATTGTGAATGTGAGTGAGTGAGTGTGTGTGTGTGTGTGTGTCTGTGTCTGAGAGTGTGTGCACAAGATAGAGAGTGTGTGTCTGTGTGTGGGCCCGAGATAGATTGCATGAGTGCTTGTCTGGGTGAGTGCGTGGGTGTGTGTGTGTGTGTGTGTGTGTGTGTGTGTGTGTGTGTGTGTGTGTGTGTGTGTTTGTGTGTGTGTGTGTGTATCTATACGGCTCATTGAAGTGAGCACTTTAGTATGCGTTGAACGCTGTGACATCCCTCTTCTGTCTTCAATACGTTACTGAAGAAGAACGTCTCTGTCAATGTCAAATATTTCCCATAATATCTTTGTACGTCGCTCGCTTTCCAAACCTCTGGGAGGACCTCATTGGCTGCTCAGAGCCTTCATGGGGGGATGAAGCGAGTCCTTGGGGGGCTGGGTCTGTGGTGCCGGGGAGGCTTGCTGTGCTCAGGGTCGCTCGCTGAAAGAGGCAGAGAACGGCCATCCGGCAGCAATCTCTGCTTTGATCCTCCAGCCTCGGAGGGTGGGGTTCCCCCATGTTTACAAATGTGGATCGGATGGATGGAACGCTGAGCGTGTGTGGGTGCGTTTGTATCTGTGTGTGTCGTGTGAGTCTGTGTGTATGTGTGCGCATGTGTGTCTGTGTGTGTGTGCATGTGTGTGTGTGTGTCTATGTGTGTTGGTGTATATATATTGTTGTTTCTCTTTCTACTGACAAATTGCTTTCGATAAATGCGTCTGCTAAATGTCCTAAATGTAAATGTGTGTGTGTATGTTTGTGTGTGTGTGTGTGTGTGTGTTTGTGTGTGTGTGCTTGTGATGAAAGAGTAGAAGTATATTTATATGTACTTTCATGAGCAGGTAGGGGTCATGAATGGCCTGGACGGTCTGCAGGCAGATGAAGACATGACTCCCAGAACCTTTGACCGGGAGTCAAACGCCCTCAACAATATACATTTCCTGCCTAATTCTGATTGTTTTCCTCACTATTGTAGGTTTCTATATTTTTGGAGTCTATTTTAGTTGAACGATTCTCTCTGTCACTCTCTATAACTCTGCCTATCTCTATCTCTCTCTGTCTCTCTCTCTCTCTCTCTCTCTCTCTCTGCTCTTAAATGATCCTCTATATTCATTGAGTCTCTTCGCTCACTGTCTCTGTATTCCGTGTCACTCACCTCCCATGGAAATCTCTCAAACCTTTTCCTGAAATCAGTTCCTTTTTTTCTATGTTATTTTATCAGGCCTTTTCTCCACCAACCAAATTGATTGAGAGAGGGAAAATAACTCCTGGGTGGATCGGGTCACGGATGGCGGGCCTTTCTCTTTTCGACATGTACAAATTGTGAATAATTTTAAAAACAAAATTGATGGCTGCGGTGAAAAAGTTACAAAGTGCAGCAGTGAATAATGAATAATGAACAGTGAGGAGCAGCGTAGCAATAGCAGAGCGCACTCATCCCCGGCATTCGACTGCTCAAGCCCCCGTACAGTTCCTCTCGTTGCGTGGTGAATCACGGACACCGCAAAAACAAAACCGTTAATGGAAATGAACGTCCAAAAAAGATCTAGTCACAGCTCGAGAAGAGCCGGTGACATTTAGACACTCTGGCCCCGTCGTCTGGCCTCCTGACAAAAAGTCAATTTAACGGAGGCACTGGGGGAAAGGTCAGCACGTTGCAAGAGGAAACCCTGCTGGCAAGGCTTGGACCCGACGCTAATGATGTAATGGCAACGGTTTGCTAGTGTGGTTCACCTAGTCTCTTCTCTAGCTCACACGTCGGCCCGCGCACAGTTGTGCATACGTGATGAGTATGGGTGTTCGAGGCTCCACTCATTTTTGATCCTTCCTTTGAACCTTGTTTGGTTGTCAGGCTCCGTGTGCGGGTAGAACTCGATGGGACCGGCCAAATCAGAATCAGGACCAGCTTCATCGCCGGGTAAGTTTTGCACATGCAAAGGTTTGTTGATATGTTTGCGCTGTCAAGAAAATAATATAAAACCACCAAAGTACACAAAAGAAACTGCACATAAATATTAAATAAAGAGACTAGGATATTCAATATATACAATATAAAAATCTAAGCCGTAAAGTTGAAGTATGCCTGTGTGCAAGGGTTATGGAGGTGGAGGGAGCTAGAAAGCTAGGGGAAAAGGAATAAAAACCTTAAGTATTAATGTTATTAAACAATGTCATCGCTGATAATTGTGAAATCCTAACATGGCCAGTGAGGATAGACAAGCGAAGCCTCTGGGGAAATAAGACTTCAAAGATTGGATTTGTGTTGATGTATGCTCTTAAGGAATACTACCCAGGCATGGGCTGTGTTAACATGCAGCACAACGTAGGTGTCAATTGTTTCACATGTCTCAACCACCAAGCCTACCGCCTCTTTAATCTCATGCAGTTTCCCATGATTTCATTCACACATTCTCTTTCATTCATATCTTTTAAAAAATGCTATGTGAACCAGCCGACCAGATCCACTTTTTAGTGCTGTATCTCGCTTTCTTTCTTTCTCGCAAAGGCACACATAGGCCTCATATTTCAGTTAATGAAACGGAATGAAACGACTTCAGTCAGCGTGCCCGGCGCTGCACGACGGAAACACCGCTATCCCCTCTGAGCAACGTAGCGTAGCGGCATCGGGTTTCAGCAGGCTTCCTCGGGTTTTACTGAAAAAAGCTGGAATAACCGAGCCGAGACGAAGACGTCGTACTGGCCAGGTCGCCGGGTTCTCAGGGGGATTTTTAGTTTTACATTTAAACAAGCCCTTCCTTCCTTCAGCCCTGTCCCGATTTTACTGTTTACAAATCAACAGTTCCGACCGCTCGGTGGCTCGCTTGATTGGTCACGACCGGCCAAGAGGGCGGAGTCACTGGCTCCCCCGCGACAGGGTAGAGTGTCCACACTCTGCTGGGCCTCATGAATAACCATCCACACAATCTGTCTCACGTTGGACCCCGGAAATGTTTTTCCAAAAAATGGCCGGTCATGATGGGATTTCAACAGTCTCAAATGAGACACAGAAAATGCAATGGAGAAAGGGACTGGGTGATGTTTAGGCCACTTTTCTCTGTGGAACGAGTTTTCACTTCACATGCTGAATGGCTCATTGCTCTAGCTGTCCAGTGTGTTGTGTGTGTGTGTGTGTGTGTGTGTGTGTGTGTGTGTGTGTGTGTGTGTGTGTGTGTGTGTGTGTGTGTGTTGGGGGGGAACAAAGGTGGAGGGGAAGGAGAGAGAGCTAAAGAAGAGTGGAACGAGATGAAGAGGTAAGATGGGAGAGCATTAAGACAGTATGTCCCTGCCATTGTTCCCAATCTCTTGTCAGTGATCTTCTTATCTATCGTATGTATCCACCTATCGCTTATCCACCCGTCTGTCTGTCCCAATGACCCCAGCCCACCTGAAGGTTTCCTGGAGTGAGATGCTCAATCAGATGAGTGTAAAACAGCTCTTTGGTGATTCTGTCCGCTAGTGCACCGACTGGAATTCAATATATACCTATAAATAAAGGCACAAAAGGCTCATAAAAATAAGCAAAGAAATACTTGGCTTAGTAACAAAGTCTTATGTTTTACACAACACTTCCTTACAGAAAGGCACAAACATTATTCCGTTATTCAAAGTCCTAATACACAAGAAAGCTCTTCACACGTTCAAAGCAGATTCAAAATATTATTTGGGACTGTAGGTGACCATTTTGATTAAGTCTCTAACTCTAACGTCAATCATTTGGAAATACAATTGGAATTCTGAAGGCTGTGTGGAAAAACACAGGGAATGAGAGAGGACATGGATCATCTCGGGTTGGTTAAGACCTGACTTCCTTCCTTGAGTGAATACAAAAACACATTACAGTTTTTCAAATGAGGACTTTTAGATCACACATCAGGGATATGTCAGCGATGCAATTAAAATGATAGAGCTCCGAACTTGTGCGACCGCGTTCAGAAATTGAGGTGGAAAAGAAAATGATAGTTTTTCTTTTCTTGAGGATTTAAACGTTTGTTTCTTTTGCTTGAGGCAATCATTCAACTTGTAAGACAATGTGTAAGCTTACCTTTGAACATTTATTATGCATGAATTACACCGTATATGAGGCGAGCCTGTGATTGATATGTTCACTCCAGTGCTACTTGCTATGGCGTTCGGAAATGTCATTCCGTCTTTTACATCTCCTCTTTGAAAGTTAATTTCTTTGACTCGGGAGATTTAGGCGGCACTAAAGTGAGTCTCATACTGAAACTGTATTTTAGAAACTAACGTTTCATTCCAAGCAACGCCATGGATGGAATAATTTGTGATTCTACACGATTTAACTGACTGTTTTATTGAAAGTTATAACCATTTTTTTCTGAGTGGCCTCATAGAAATGAGAGGGAAAAGTAATACTACACAAGATAAAAAAAAAGACGAAAAACAACTGAATTGTTTTGCTGTGAATCTGTTTAACAACGGATATAGACAACTGAAACGAGTCGCCGCAAGGCAATGTGTCTGAATCTATACAGCTCTTTGACCAATTGTTTGTGTGTGTGTTGCTGAGTGTGTGTGTGTGTTGTGTGTGTGTGTTTGTGTGTGTGTGTGTGTGTGTGTGTTGTTTGTGTGTATTCCCAAATGAGTCTTGTTTACAGGGGAGCTGACTCGTTGTGGTTAAAGAAAAAAACACACTGCAGAATTGATATAGACTTTCTCCCATTGATTCAAATACTATCTAAATATAGCATCCATACATGCAATAATCTTGCCTGGGGAGGGAGGGAGGGAGAGAGGGAGTGATGGAGAGAAAGAGGGAGTGAGAGAGAGAAAGAGGGAGGGAAGGATGAATGATACATAGACTGACAATGGCATAGAAAACCTCAAATGTATACATATAGACAGGCTGGGCATATAGATAGATAGATAAATAAAAAGTAGGATGGATACAAAGATAAACATACATATGTATGTATATATACAGTGTGTGTATATATATATATATATATATATATATATGAATAGCATATAGATAGGTGTATAGCTATGAAGAAAGATAATCATAAAGATATCTTAAGAGGAATATTTGTCTTGGTAGATAGATGGATTCACATAGAGATGGATACTTAGGAGTCTTATGACAGAAGTTTCTCTTTGAGCTTCCTGAGAGAGAGAGAGAGAGAGAGAGAGAGAGAGAGAGTGAGAGAGAGAGAGAGAGAGAGCATTGTGGTGGGTGCTATAGGCCAACATGAAACAAAACAAGATGTTTAGTGTGTGGGCAAAGGCCTTTTGATCGCACATTAGCTACACAACAAATTACGTGTCAGCGCCCAAAAAAAGATAGTGAGGGGGTAGAAAACAATCCAGTGATGAATAAAATATGTCAACATGAATTTCCAATGAACTGACATATGTCTGGGGTGAAGAAAAATCGAAGAATCATTTGAGCTATGAGAACAACAACGTAAGAGGTTTGCAATCACAGGTAAGATCCCTTTTATGGTTTAAGAGAACAGTGATGTAATAAACATTTGTGTGTTCAATTAGGTGAAATACACACACAAGCAAAGACACACACACACACACACACACACACACACACACACACATATTACAGCACAGTTCGGTAAGCATCGGTAAAAGACCAGTAATTACGTTGTTTTTCACTGAGGGACGTCTTTGAATTACAGTGTTCAAGAGCTTTCATACATAGCAAAATAAAATTACAAATGTGCAAAAATAGCTATGTAGATTCCAGAGACAGATCGAATCTGACTTTCAGTTCACACCGCAACAATCGACTTCATGTAGAGATAAAAATAGCAGTAGTAAATTGTCATTAAAGCAGTTGTAATAAAAATATACATAATACAAGTCGTAAATACTAAGTTGTTTTTTAGTGGATAGTTTCTTTATGATTTAATGTCTGCCTATTGAAAAAGACACATATCACACATCCACAGAGTATTGCAGCATTGTGTTCTTGTAAGGGTGTTAGACACCAAGCTGAAAGGAACAGGGTTCGATTCTCAATGTCTGCGGCGTTACTATATCCATCTTTGGGCAAGATGCCTAAACCATACCTGCTTCAACCTTTTTCTGAATTCACTGTCACTTTGGGTAAAGCCTCTGCTATATTACTAAATAAAAGTAAAGCCGTCGGGGTCATCTATCTGGAAGGTTTCTGACCATCCAAAATGGCCACACAGTCATAATCTATAATACAAACCATTCCATCATCCACACAAGAATAATACCAAAAGATTGAGTTTGAAAGAAGCGGTTATTTCACAAGGCATTTCTTCTCCCCCCATACATTTTTTGGACTAAAATCTTTGAAAACCAGTTATTTCAATTTAAAAATTCAGATCTTCAAGATGGATTGGAGTTCGAAAATAACTTTTTAAAAGTTCGGGAAATGTGACCTATTATTATAAACGAGATACAAATTGAGCAGCTGAAGCATCTGCGAAATGGACCTTCACCACAAATTGCCCAATTGATTCGGAATTGTCCACTTGTGACCTTTTCCTGCAGAAATGCAAAAGAGCATTCATCAGAATCTTAAGCCTAGCTGCCCGATAGCAACTCCCTCTCTCCCTCCCTTCCTCCCTTCCTCCTCCCTCTCTCCCCTCTCCTCCCACCCCTCCCTCACTCCCTTCCACCTCCCTTACTCCTCCCTCTCTCTCTTCCTCCCTGCCTCTCTGCCTCCCTCCCTCTTCTCCCTCCCTTACTCCTCCCTCTCTCCCTGCCTCACTGCCTCCCTCCCTCCCTCCCCTCCCTCCCAGCTTCCTTCCCTCCCCTTCATCGATCGCGCTGCGACTGCCGTGTCACGGTCTTGCCGCACACAGCCAGGGAAAAAAACGAAAACTTCCTCTTCAGCCGCCACCATCAGTCACCCAGCAGATGCTTGCTCTGTGATGCTTTCTTACGATAAGCATAAGCGCTTGACTGTGCGCACAGCTTCCAGTACGATCGGTGTCCCCCCGCCCCCATGGAAGTGTGGCGCCCTTAGCCAGCAAGGCGAAGCAGATGGCTACAACAGATTTGCCAGTGAGCTGGCAGCTGGGCATCGCGCCATTAGCTATAAGTTGTCATCTCGTGCCAATGCACTGATGCTATTGTCTGAATCCATGTTGTCGGAGACCCTCCCGGCATTACTCACCACCCACCCACCCTCTGTTCTACCCCAAACATAAATATAGGAGGTACACAGATATTATGGGGTTGTACGTGTTGCTGCACTGTTGTGGGTGTTTATGGGGGCTCGTTGGTGTTTGTTCGTGTCTGAGTGCAACTCTCAGAGTGCATTATAAAATGTGTGTGTGTGTGTGCAGTGTGCAGTGTGTGTGTGTGTGTGTGTAAATATGTTCTCCTTGCACCCTGTTCGTTTTCCAATTTGCGTTTGTGTGTGCAGTGTGTGTGTGTGTGTGTGTGTGCTCCGTGCACAATGTCAATTCTGCCAGTAATGTGTGTTAGTGTCTACAGTGTGCGGCTGTGTGTGTTGGTGCTCTGCTACCAACAGCTGCCTGCATATCCACCACTCTATATGTGAAGATGCACAAGTGTGCGTGTGTGTGCGCATGTGTGTGTACGTGCGCGTACGTCCCTCATTCCCTCACCAGCCCCCGTACAAGCGCAGGTGGATGATTAATGTGCGAAGGTAGTGCTTCAGACTCAGCAATCAGCTCTCCAAGTCAGACAGCTCCCATCCCTTCCCACCCCCTCCCCACACCCCCTCTCTCCTCCTCCTCTCAGTGAGAACTCCTCAATGAATACTGAGATAACTTCCACACCCTCGCAGTATTCTCAATTCAACCCCACTTGATCCATCGCCGTCCCGTCAGGTGCCATGCAATAATGTGTAGTAATGAAGGGGGCATGTCTGCGGGCCAGAGGCCAGGTGGGTAACAGGTCCAACAGGACATACAGAACCCCGCACGATCACACCCGGATCACTGTTTAATACGATTACAGCTACTCCTGGGGACGCTTTCATCCAAAGCGACTGGCTCGTCATTTTCGTGTGTCATTCACGCACAGGTAAGGGGGAAAAGGTACCTGCTCATGGACACCTACAGGTTGGATGTGTGGACTTTGGGCGTTGAACCCCGAACGTTTCGGCTAGATATTCCGGCCGACAGATCACCGATTAATTGACCTGTCTCCTTCTACTCCTGGCCTGGAGTGGAAAGAGTTTAATGGTGTTATGGGCAGTTTTATGCGACCAAAGCTTCAGCAGTAGAGTTTAGAGCTTTTTTTCTTTTTTTTTACTGCTAAATAATTTAGCCCAGTGTTTGTCGTGGTCTCCCCAAACTAATTTATTAGTTTAAGTGCCCCTTGTCTACAAACCGGTGAGGTCTGGCCAGCACATTTTCATTGTCCTGCTGAAGGGGCCACGGTGAAGGCTTCCTGTGTGGAAAACACACCATCCTCTTTTCAACTTTCTACCAACCAATAGCACGGGAAAAATCGGCTCATCATAGCGCAGTCCATCCAGACAGTTATTTTTTCAGGTATTTTGGGGAATTTTAAGGCTGTCTGGTCAAGCTCAGCGGAATGCTGTCGCAAATCACAGAGCAACGGAAAAAAAACAGCAAAACCTAAAATCCATGCTCGCTATCAGGGAAATCTACAAGCCATTGACTAACTGCCATGAGTGAACCTTTCAGATACGCCTCCCCCCCCCCCCCCCCCCCCCCTTCCCCCTCCATCCCCCTCCCTCCCCCTCCCTCCCCGGGCTCCGCTCTGCAGGGACATCAGTGATTCTGAGCAGAACGGCCCGGAGACTGCGGAGGATAGGAGGTTAGTTGGGGACTGGAGGGAGAGTTTTTATATGCAGGGTGGTGGTGTGGGGAGGGAGGGGGGTAATGGCAGTTTGGAGACGGGGGAGGGAGGTCCTCCCGAGGGAACATCTCATGGATGAATGGCTGGCTGGTGGCGGTGGTGGTGCCGGAGGGGAGGTGTCTGGGGGTGTGATGGGAGGCAGTCCCACTGGTCCGGGACTGAAATGAAGCCCGGCAAATCCATTTGGGTTCCTAGGATGCGCTGGTAGTTTTTCACACATACGCTAAGAGGGAGAGTGGGTGATGGTGGGAGAGAGAGAGAGAGAGAGAGAGAGAGAGAGTGAGAGAATGATCCCTATGGAAACCGTAATGTAGGCTTCCTGGCGAGTAGAAAAAAAAGAGATTTCCTGTTTAGAAGTGCCGAAGGGAGACCTAAAAGCCTATATTTATTATGTTTATCGTGAGAGACACTAAGGGATTATAATTTCACATTGCCCCGGAGCACCCCGACGTCTCTGCTTCAATGAAAAGTTTACATTTCATGCCGACGTTTAAAAAACCTACTCAAGGACATAAAACCAGGATTAGCAGATTGTTTATAGTCAGTGAAAACAGAGAAAATTGCCTTAATGGTGAATTACTCGCAAACAAATTGAATCTGAGTGCAGTCAAAATCTCTGTTTTTTCTTTTTCTTGGTTTTGTTTACATCCCACATTAGCTAAATGTATTCATTTGAAGTTGTTTTGATGAATCCAGTCCTCATTTAAATGTGCTTTATTCCCACTGGAAACCACGTGTGCTAAGAAATATACGCACTCAGTGTGGTAAGACGCTGCCAGGATTAAAGTGTGGCGCATTTATCATATTTGGATGTTTTTTTATATGCTAAAATACCAAACAAAGATCCATCCCAATAGTCCCCCTCCCCCCTATACACGTCATATCCGATCGCAACGCAACCGAGGCAAACGCTTGCATCCTATTCCCTGTCCGCCGTTGGTTCACCACCCGTTCTGTAGCCCTGGAGGAAAGCGTTGTAGAAAGTGCATGCTGCCGCTGAGACGCAGGGAGCAGCAGTTTAATCCTGATGAGTCAGAAGGGGAAACGCAAGCAGGAGGGAGACCAGAGAGTGCTGACCACACGGTGCAGCCTGGTTATCGAGGTTCCAGTGCTGCACCGCTGGAACCACAGCGCACCTCCACGGGGGAAAACTACCTGTATGAACATAGATGAACATAGATGCGTCTGTGTGTGTGTGTGTGTGTGTGTGTGTGTGTGTGTGTGTGTGTGTGTGTGTGTGTGTGTATGTCAGGGAGGAGGGCGGCGGCGGTTGGAGAGAGCGTGTATGTGTTTGAGTTGTCAATGTATCAGTGTGTGTGTTGGAGCGTGTGTCTGTCGGGGTGTGTGTGTGTGTGGTGTGGTTAATTAGATTCTTGTTGACATTGATCAGAGGTGCAGGTGTTATAGTAGTTAAATCAAGATAACAGGAAGCAGCTTAAAGCCTGGGATATTTTCTACTATTTCAATACGAAAGCCTGAGGCGTTAAAATGTAAACCACCAAATCAGATTAAATATTCCACACACATGACAGTTGAACTGTGTGTTTTCCCTATCTTCTATTTCTACAGTAATCTTCTAATTGTATCCATTCCTAAACTCTTCCATATCTGTTGTACTCTATACACCAACCCTGCAGTTTGACTTTCCCGAAGACCAAGCCATCGTGTGTGCAATGCATACATATCCTTCCCCGCCCGATAACTTGAGCCTTGCCTCGCCGACCGCTCCGCAACAGACACGCACAAGTAGAAGCTATTCTGCAACTGGAGGCTGTCACAACAGGGCCGGGGCGCTGGGACACCGTGACACGGGGAACGGCAGGAAGGTGGTGGCGGGAGGGGCGTGGGGAAGGGCTGGAGCCATCTATTGATCCGGCCGTGCTGGATATCACATCGCAGCGCGAAGGACTCAGACGCAGCGGCGGGATCCCGATAGCACACAGCGGCCTCCTCTCTCCTCTCTTGCCGCCTCATCTCTCCCTCAGATCTGCCGCTTCAGACCCTCAACCAGGGGGCCCCCGCTAGGGCTGTCGGCCCTCGCCGTCATCCTCATATTTCTCTCTCTCCCTCTCTCTCTCTCTCCCCCTCTCTCTCTCTCTCTCTCTCTCTCTCTCTCTCTCTCCCTCTCTCTCTCTCTCCCTCTTTCTCTCTCTCTCTCTCTCTCTCTCTTTCTCTCTCTCTCTCTCTCTCTCTATAAGAGGGCAGGAAGGGGTGAAGGGAGGTAAATGCATCCTCTTAAGTGTGTTTGAGCCATAGCATTGAAAGGACGTGTAGCCCTTTTTTGAATCATGCGCTCATTGTCTCGGCTCACCACAGCGAAATGCACTGAAGCCGCCGTCGGGTTGGAGCCATCACAGTTTGCGCACAGTGTTTATCGTGGAGCTAATAGCAAAATCACCTGATCCCACGCAGCGTCTGACCCCCTTTATTAGGCGGTTCATTGTTCCCTCCCTGCGGGCCCAGCTGCCGTCGTGGTTGAAAAAGTAGACAGATAATTATTATATTGACAACACCTGCCGCTAACTCACCTGTCTTCTGATGGGTCCCGTGAGACATGCCCCCTCCTGTCTCTCTCTCTCTCTCTCTCTCTCTCTCTCTATCTACGGATAAAACTCGCCCGCCCGCCACCTCCACATTATCTTAAATAGATTTTTGATTTCATGACATTTTTTTGGTTAGGTGCAGGTGGGATTAATATTGCTTTTTAATCACAAACACACCCACAAATGCGTGCGCACACGCACACCTGGCACACACATGCAAACATGTGGACGTATACCTTCTCACAATAGAAAGCCTTGTGCTTCAATAATTTTCTCACTAGTCAAGGACAGACAGAAGAGGCAGAATGAGCAGGACCATGTTATTGTGTTCCCTCATCTTGTTTTGTTTTTTTCCCCAGATAGTGCTAAAAGTCATTCCTCTGTCAGGTTGCCTCTCTGACATTGACGCCCCTGTCAGCCTCCAGGTTGTGTGTGTTGTTGTGCTTTTTCCCTGTCACGATATAAAGAGATGCTTCTGGAATTCTAAATCTGACGGTGCTTCTTCTTTCAGCCTGCCATTCCAGCATTCATCTCTTCATCAATCCTCCTTTTGATCCAAATTTGGGGAAAAGATTTATGTTTGTGTGGGAAGAATACACCCAGTTAATTTGGGGTCAGGGGTCCGAAGGTCATGAACCCCTGAGGTGCACACCGGGCGTTGTAAATGCATCAGGCTCCACGTGACAGTTGAGTTGAGCCTGAACCGACAACCATCCTGACTCGGATATTGGATGTTTGATGGCCCTGAGTCTTACATTTCTGAATCAATTGCAGTTAAACTCTTAGATTCTTACTCACGTGGTTTTTCGCTCTTGATCAACTGGTCGAGAATGGCACAGGTTCGATTCCCACCAGGGTCGAACCACCCATGGGGGGTCAGCCCAATTATGTATGCACACTCAAAGTATTATAAAATTGCTTTGGATTAAACCCACCACCAAGTGCACTACTGTTCAATATCCCCTCTATTTTTGGAGCGGTAAAATATAAATAAATCATTGAGCCAAAATACAACCAAAGGGCCTTTTCTGCAAATGGCAGAGCATAGCAGTTTCCCAACGCTGGGAATTAGAGCTTTTATGGATTGAAGCGCACATGGCTGCCGCCGTTATGTTAAGGACACAATTAAAGTTTGAGGACTTAATGTTGAGCTTGACTGGCGACAATTGGCCGCAGATTGTAACATGAATGCAAATAAGTGCAATTAACTGACTGGCACTTGAGCGATCGTGCAAGTAAGCTGTTTGCATACATTGAGGCTAAACTATAGAACTGGTTATAATGAAAGTATGGGCAAGAGAAAAGCAACGGAATATGTTTGATGTTAAGCTCTTATGTTGAACATACAGAGACAACACTCTGAATGTACAAAAGAAAAAACGTTGAATAAATAACTTGCTTCAGTGACAGTTTATATACACTGTAGCAGACTGCAGGGAGGAGTTAGGGGAGTGGTATGTCTGGCAACCTGCTGGCTCCACCCCCAAGCCTTACATGGACATCCTCACCTTAACGAGGCAGGCCTGAAGGCCATTAAGCTAGAGTGCTTGCTGTTAAAGAGAGGAGCAGGCTACCACAAGCCAGAGTTAGGGCTAGCAAGCAGGCAGGACCTGTGTGATTGCCTGGAAGCTTGGTACATCTAAGAGAGTGAGAGACCTGGACACGGACTATGGACACGGACTACGGACACGGACTTCGGATTACCCTTTTCCCCTTGTGATACCTAGCCTGGCTAACGCCAGACCTCATCTGAATCTACATTGAGAAGAGGTCTGGGAACCACACATTCATTTTCTCGTATTTGAGGCGTGCTTTACGATTGCCCAGAGCCGTTTATTGGGCGCTACGAATGTCTATCATATGAGTCTGTACGTAGCTCCTAGCCAATCATATCAATTATACCAGATGACGTAAAATCGGATCCATGGAATCCAGGCTGCCTAGCAGCGCAAAATGAAATTGCACGAAAGGCAGCATGGGTATACCCGGGCTAGGTGGTACCGATTTACCCTGTAAATAAACAATCCCTTTGAACTGCTCTGTGTGTTGAGTCGTTACATCTATTCAACTTGGTGGTGTGGGAAACCCACACCCACTGGCCCACTACAACACTATAAGATGTGCTTAAACAGAACTACATTCCCAATGCAGATCTCTAGATATGGGGAATAGTCCTTTGTGTGTGTGTGTGTGTGCGTGCGTGCATGTACGTGCATGTGTCCACTGTGTTGTTGTTCCACTGTGTATGTTAGTGTAACTGTGTGGACGGTTTGGGACGCGTGTTGGGACATCTAAGCACCAATTTAAGATAAAGCACTAAAGACGCAGCAGTCTACCTGGGAGCTCAGCACGCTACAAAGACTCTTTATCGTCCATCCACAACACAAAGCAGTCTTTACAGCTCCACACTCTCCTTCTATCCCGATGCTTCCCGCGCCGCTTCCTTTATATGTGTCAGCATGTTTAATGCACAAAATATCCGCACTACAAACATTTAAAAAATAAAAGCGTGATGACTATTTAGGTATGCAGATGCATCTGTCACTGCTGGCTTCCTTTGCCGAGACCTTAACATATTGTAATGCAAGGACATGGGTTAAAATTGTGTTTGTCTAGAGAGAGCGTTGACGACGAAGCTATCTCTTGCACGTTGCTTTTCATTCTTTTATGTCGCTCACCCGTTGAACTTTCCTTTGATGTTCATTTTTCCGAGACCATATCATCGCCTGCCATCTGGTCACACTCCTATTTCCAGCACTCGTTCCTCACTCAGTTTTTTTTCTCTCTATCTCACCCTATTCTTCTCAGTCTGTCGGTATGCACATTACCTTTGTATTTCTCCCTCTCGCTCACACCCTCTGTCTCGCTCTTAATTATATTCCTTTACTTTTCTAGTCGGGTCTTTCGTAAAGTCTGTTCCCTGCGGCAGAAAAGATAAGAAAGTTGTTAGTATCATTTTTTTTTCTTTCTTTTAAGCAAATTTTTTGAATTTCTACAGGGTATAAGGTGTGCAGACTTTATTTTGTTAAATAATTAATGGTTGTCGCAATTAAGTTAAGTAAAAACTGTTAAAAAGTAAGCCTTGGCCGAACCCCGATCTTACCTAAGTTCTGAGCAAAACAGTAAAGCTGCATTAAACTGCCTAACAGTAAAACTTCAAAACTGTCTCGTCCCAAAAAATCTGAACGGAGATTTCGATTTCCCCTTTTCTTTGGTCTGACATCAATTCCAAGACAGAAAATCGTTATGGAAAATGATAGTTTGTTGCATATTTGATAACACTGATACGCGTTTTGGTAGCATGTTAACCCCTCCGAGATGTTCCGATTGCATTCTCAAGTACTAAACATGCAAGAAAAATCAACAAATCCTCCAAGACCAACAAAATTGTCTTCAGCATTCAGACCTATATCGCAACCATCACTTTGGGACTCTGAGCTAGGGTTTGATTGTAAGGCCAGTTTGGGCAGCCTTGCAGCCCTCCATTAGTCAATTGTGTCTGTCTTGAACCACCAAGAGCAAGGAGAGTAGGGGGTCATGTGACTGACCTATGTGTGGAAAAACCCAATAAGTGCTTTGAAAAAAGCTTGAGTGTAGAGAGTAATTATAATTATTCAAATGTCAGGTACGTTGTCCAATAAAACCCTGTATAAATAAGGGAGGAGGAGGAAGGGAGTGAGAGACACATTAAAATTCATGTCCAAATGAGAACCAATTCAAGACATTTTCCCTTTCTCCTTGTTGGCAGAGCGTTATGTTTTTCCTTTTTTACAAGCGATCTCTCCTCTCTCTTGTTCTTTTAATTGTATTACTCGTAATGAAACCAATTTACAGGCAATTTACTCCCTCTCTCCCCCCCCCTCTCTCTTTCTCTCAACTGATGCCGCTCACCCCCTGCGTTCTAATGACAACGGTGTTTGTGTGTGTGTGTGTGTGTGTGTGTGTGTGTGTGTGTGCTTGTAGAGTGATAAACTGCAGGGAAATGCTGGCCGCAGTGCGTTGTTTGTTTGTTGTTAATTAGGTAGAGAGGCAGTCTTTCTTTCTAACGGTGAGGGCATATGTGTTTGTGTGCGTGAGTGTGTGTGTGTGTGTGTGTGTGTGTGTGTGTGTGTGTGTGTGTGTGTGTGTGCAGTGGGGCAATCTGATGGCATGCTGACTTTGAAGACATATGCAACAAAATGATTATGGCAGACAAGCCCCCCAAGTGGTAAAATGTAGGCAAATTAGACAAATAATTTCTACCTGTCAGCTTTACCACCCATGTAGACCAGCGTGGTATAGGCAAGGCCAGGCACGTTTTATTTATATAGCACTCTTCAAACACAGAAACCTCTTATAGTGCTTTCCATAGGCTGGACTCATATTGTAAATACATTTAAAGGACAATCATTTAAAGCCATTTAAAGAAAATCATTTACAAGGGAAATGTAAAATATGTAAAGTATTGGAGTGTAAACAAATGAATATACCAGTGCATAGATACCTCTTCATGAATGAAAAGCTTCAGGAAACAGAACACTTTCAGACATTCAGGAGTCCAGCCAAAGATGCCAAGGCAATGGCTTCCTGCCACAACACATTGTGGTTGCTAAAACACCTTCCCCAGTCCAGTATGTTGCTTCTTGAAAGACATTATAATAGTGGGTATTAAAGTGTAACAATATTAGTCACATTTCTACTTCAGTTGTAGATCAAGTACATTAACATTCAGTTAATGAACACTTTCATCAGAATGTATGTGTACATACAATATGTCCTGTGTATTCACTTTGTCTGATTACACATTTTTTTATGGGCTATAAAGCGGAACTATGACTCAGGAGACGATCCTCCAAAGAGCCACACTGATACAGCATTGGTTCATAATTGACAACCCCCACCTACCCACACGCAGAACGCAAGGCAGCGTTCATAGACCAGGGCGGGGCCAACACAATGTCCAAATGATAGGCAGGAGAGCCGTTTAACTGGAGGAGCACTTCAATGAAGACGCGTGGCTCATTGAATTGGAATGATCTAAACTCCTCCCATCTTGTTTTCTGCTTCCTGTATTGGCTACCCCAATATATACTGTAAATATGTGTATAGATATAAATATACATTTAAGGTATGTTAAAATGTTAAAACATAATTATAAACTACAGAGAAAAAACAATATATTAATGAATAACTACAACAAAAGAGCAGGCAGGCACTGGATTGGATAAACTAAGCATGGGGTTAGGGTTAAATGTACACTTAAAAAAAAAGAATGCGTCCCATAATATGTACTCTGAGGGCTCGGGTCTCATAAATAGTGTAAGAGCATTCGTCGAGAACACAGTGGTGGGTAACCGTAGCCCGGGACAGGTACAAATGGCCCCTCAGCTCTGCCGACAGGAAAATCAATCATGTTACAGTTTTGTCACAGCCACGCCATTACACGGTAATCATGTAGCTGTAATTAAACGCATCCAGTTTGGGAAAATCTTGCCTTACGTATAATTCGGAACAGAGGACGGTTTGGTCAGTGGTCTGCCCGTGGTGTTGGATCTCACAGCGTTATGGCGACACACATTGCTGTTGTCTTTATGATGTGTTATTTCTTAATTTTTGTTAAAGGTACTTAATTGTGTAGCATCTACAGTAGCTGCTATCATTGCTTTACATGGGGAATGGGTTAGCCTAGCGATTGTAATACTTTATGACAAATGTACTTATTGTAACAAATGCACTTATTGTAAGTCGCTTTGGATAAAAGCGTCTGCTAAATTACCTAAATGTAAATGTAAATGTATTTCTAAGTGTCTGGTGCCCAAGGAAAAGCAGTTGTGTTACATAACGTAAGTACGTAAGTTCACCTCCTGGGGTCAAGGTGTCCCAGCTCTGCCAGCGAGAGCCAACCCACAGCCTTTAGAACGCCATTTTGTAAAGCACGCTTCGCCATTAAGCATTCACGCTTCATATCAATGCTCAAGGTGTTCTTTAAGCAAACATGTTTCACTCTCGTGAAGCAGAGCTGATAGAGCACACAGACACATGCACGCACGCACGCACGCACGCACGCACGCACGCACGCACGCACGCACGCACGCACGCACGCACGCACGCACGCACGCACGCACACACACACACACACACACACACACACACACATCAGTAAGTCTTTATTGTGTACAGGGACCACAAAGGAACCTTGATTGTTGCTGCTAGTTTTTTTGTATTCAAACCTTTTCTGCTGATTTTACTTATTGTTGTTATTCAAGAGGGGCGCCTTTGCAACGGAGAGATTGGGAGAATTAAGGGGTTCATACTTTTATTCACACGGGCTTAGCTCTGAATCAAACCCCTTTTGGTGCAAACTGTGGATTCAAGTGAAAAACATTAATGAAGGGGATTGCTGCATGTGTACCACCAGCTGAGAATGTTTTAAGGTATGCAAATAAGGTCCTTTTACTTGTTTTGACCGATTTAGCAAAGCCAACCGATGCATTTTCTTTCCACTTAAACATAGACGAGAGCGTTTTCCATGTGTGATCAGGGACATTACCTCAGTGCCAAAGTGTGTTTCAGGGCCATGTCAAATGGACCGCAGTGACAGTAACTCAAAGAAAATTTAGATTTTGACTGGGTGTGTGTGACTGTGTGTGCTTCTGTGTGTATCCCCCTCCTCAGCACAGCGTCTCTGTATCATTCCTCCTCGGTAGACCACACTACCCCCCAGCGCCCCCCCCCCCCCCCCCCCCCCACATCTCGCTCTGCAAACGTCTTAAATTAGCTCTGACCTTCTGTAATGAACACAACCAACAAAGCGCTAGCCCGCTACAACGGCGGTGGACGTGCCGGGGAAATTAGCTTAACACCATTTTTTTCATTTTTCCCACACAGACTCACCCGCTGGCAATTACTCCTCCTCGCCCCCTTCCCCGCTCCGCACGCAGGCCAGCAGGGGGTCTCTCCCAGACCGCCGGGAAAGGACAATAAAGTGAATAACCCATAATTGCGGCATGCTAGCTCTCGCAGTGGTGAGTACAAAGCGGCAATGCCTCAGAGTTGTCAGCGGTACACTGGAGAGAATTACAGAGGATCCTAGCACTCCAATGCAGCCGTCAAAGTGAGTATTGCACTGTTGACCAAGCATGCTGCTATACTGTAAGCCAATGAGGAATACATAACCAGGATCTTGGAACGAGTGGGTTTCAAAGTAGCGTCAGAGGTGGATGTTGTTTTTGGTTTGTTTTTTGCGACTAGCGGCGTCTCTTGACACGTTGTCATGTCATGAATTATGGATTTGAATCATGTTCAAAGGCATAGAGTTGGATGGCCTGCACTGACAAACAATACTCGTCCAAACAAACACGTATGCAAGGGCATGCACACACAGGAACGCACACACACACATACACAATCCATTGGGTGATCAGCAGGGTCATTCACTCTTTCTCTTATCATAAAACAACAATTAATACACAACATAAACAGAAATGGCGCTCAGTAGAGCACATGCCTCCGCCAAGGGATCAGATATCTCCAATAATTGGAGGTATCTCACGCACAGACCAATATACACACAGATGGACTGACAGACAGACTCACAGACCGGGCGAAAACATTACCTCCTTGGCGGACGTAACAATACTGGCTTAAAAAATGTCCTGTTTTTCCTGCGTCATCTTGTTTATCCCTCCAGGAACACATAATGACTATTTAGCTGGTAAATAACACATGTGGGTGATCCATTCTTTGAAGCCAGGCCCACAGATGATTCATTCTTAGACTAGCCTGCTCCTCCCACAGAGACGTTTGGTCACGATCACAGTTTGAAAAGATTGCAAATTAAATTACATGTTATGTATTGTTATACACTTGTTTACTTTCCTTGGGAGACATAATTTGAAGAACAGGGGATGGAAAAATCGTTTGTGTGTTTATGTGTGCGTGTGTTTGCGTGTGTTTGTGTGTGTGTGTTTGAGCGTGCATGCCTATCTGCGTTCGTGGGGCCAATTAAATTATTAAGCGAGGAAATCCATTCATTAAAAGCCTTTAACCTTCACTTTCACTGAGGCATATCGAAAAAAATACCATTATATAGATGAAGTTAGCATTGTGTTTCAAATGAAAGAAATCATCCATGTGTCCGTGTGTATTTGACCATGACACTGTTTAAACAATGCTGTTGTACTTACACACCACAGAGCCTTCGGTGCATATGCTGCACTACACATTACACATCTTTGCCTCAGCCGGAACTTTCTGGCTGCCAGTACAATACTGAAATGATTGCAGATTATTTTTGTACACTGCTTTAGTGAGTGAGTATTCGTGGCAATATTGCTCTGAGATACAATAAGAATATGACCACAGTAGTTAAAGATATTCAGTGAAGGGTAAAATCTTTAATTATTTAAAAGAGAGGTAAAGGATGCATGGAGGACTTATATAAGGAAGCTTTTTCCTCTCAAAGAGCTTTCTTAACGCCAGGATTCGCTTCATCGCAATTCTTTAAGTAGACTTCTTGGAATTTCAATATGAATCGAAGCCGACAGAAATGTGTGGCCAATATTATAGGATGCCATGCGTCGTAATTTGGTTCAGTAAACTATAAATGCTTTACTCAGTCACAGGGAAGTTATCACACTTTGAAATTCTCCCAGACTTTGAGATTCACAATCTTTCAAATGCTTTGCTGTACTTGAGCACTTCACAGAAGGGCAAAATCTATAATAATATTTTATCTATGAGACGTTTTCAATCGACTGTTTTTCCAACCAACAGCCACATCTCCCCTACTTTGTATCCTCAATATGAAAGCCTGTGCACACAAAATGTTCAATGCGATTTTCGGAGGCAGTGAAGATCACGATTAAAAACTCAGTCTTTGTTCTTGTTAATACTTCTACCAGGAAAATAACTTAAAGGGGCTTTAAAATAACATTTCATTTTCTTTAATTACTATTATTTCTTGGAAAATTCTCTCGCAATCCCATATTGGAACCCAATAAGCTGGTAGAATTAAGACCTTCACCGGAGAGTTTTATAAATAGTTGTGCAGAATATCAGTGGGGTAGTGGAGTGGCTAAGAGTGGTTTGGGATATGAAAGGTACTGGGTTTGATCTCCAAAGTCTGAAGACTACCAGTGGCTTCTCAGAGCAAGACAGCGCTTCTACCTGCTGGCCAAAGGCCTGTATCTGAACTCACTGTAATTAGTTTCAGAAAAATCTTCTCAACCAAAATGTTTGAATAACAGCAGCCATGTACGGTATCATAGCAAAGTCATTTAACAACAGTATGGCTGCCAGAATACAATACATTATCCCATTGAAAAACAAGATAAACCCCAGTGATGTTTTGACTCCCACACAAGTGATTTGGTGTAAGAAAGAGCGAGAGCTATTGCAGCTTTTAAAGCACTCTACCCTTCTCCCAGACACATGTCAGCCCCAGATCCTGTTTCATGTACTAAAAGCCATTACGTTTGTTGGTTTGGCCCTGCTGACACCATGGAGGGACGGCGGACACACACTCCCCTCCCTTCTTATGCACACGGAAAATCAATGATGTAACACAACCTGGCTGCGTTTGTGTACGCAACACACGCGGACTCCTGTGTATGTGTCTGTGTGTGTGTGTGTCTGTTCACCTGTAAGACTGTGCCTGTGTCTTTGTGTATGCGTGCGCGTCAATGTATGTGTGTCCCCTGAGAATGTGTGGTTGCTTCTGAATGGTTAATGTGTGTGCGCTTTTGTATACATTTGTCTTTGTGGTTGTGTGTGTGTGTGTGTGTGTAGGTGTGTGTGTGTGTGTGTATGTCTGAGTCTGTCTGTGTGGGTCTGTGCTAAATCTTGGAGGATGTATACATTCTATAGCACACTTGTCTAGGATTAGTGGTCTTATTATATTTGCCTATATATTTAGTGTATATATATGTAGTTCATATATATTATTTACATACCTGTCACCAGTTGTGGATCCATTTGCTATGCATAAAAAGTAATTGTACATTATTAATCTATTCATGTTTCTGTCTTTAATACTGGATACAGTAAACATCTCCTATGCCAACCCCATGAAGGCAACCTTGAGCAAGACGTCTAACCTCTACCTGATCATTAATGATCAAAAATAAAACACATTATTTATGACCCCCTGTATGTACTCTTTGAGTATCACTATCATCGGCTCCCATGTGTGCGTATTACAGCATATTATGGGCTGTGCAGCCGGCAGCAGCAGCAAATTTCACGGCAAGTGCATTCTCCATAACCGGATTATACTGTAAAAATGTTTTCTCTAACTGTGATAAATGACCCTGTCTTTATACTCTCTCATTTTAACTGTGTGACCATTGTATGTCGCACACAAAGTCAGCGCGCCCTTTTTAATATCCTTCTCAATTACTGGCAGTATTTCACGTCTCAATTATTATACCTGGGCAGCATGAATGAGGTCAAACCAGACAGTCCCCCCCCCCAGCCCAGCCCCTGCCTCTTCTTCTTTATTGAGGTGAAGCGGGCATTGCAGACGATGTAATGCCCTGTCGTCGTGACACATTGGTTCATCTGTCTTTGACTCCCGCCCACGCCCCCTCAGGGCATGCTTTGGATTGGTTGTGTCCGAGCCTGGCGCCTAGTGGTTTGGGGACATCCCTCTGACCTATCAGACGAGACACGAAGGAGACGAGAGTGGCACCGAGGAGACAGAGAGTACACCTCATGCGGAAAAGGCAGCAGTCTGTGCTGACTGACTCCCATTTTCTCTCTCTCTCGCTCTCTCTCTCTCTCTCTCTCTCTCTCTCTCTCTCTCTCTCTCTCTTTATGTCCCTCTCTCTGTTTCTACCACTTTCTCTCAGAGTCTCTTATCTTTAATTGAGTTCACAGTTGTGTCTGGGCTGTCTGGAGGTCTTCCATGACCTTTAAAGCACACACCAGCATTATTGGTTGGAAATGTAAGATACCTCAGATAAGCTGTAAGAAGAAATTGCATACAAGCAACGGACAGGTTGAATGTCCTAACATGACTTTTTCCCTCAATTTATAAGACAAGTGGATCCCTAACTGTCCAGTGTAAAATACTTGGACACACTCACACTAACACACACGCACACACCCTTGGCTACTGAAGCTTTTAAGGATTTCAGGCTGTAATTGATTTGAGCTTTGTTTACATTAAATGGGATTCTCGTGTGCTTGACTTTCTGCCAGGAGAAAGGTCTAAAAGTGGAACTCAAACAAACTTTATTGAAAGATATGGGGAGGCTGAAATATTTGTTCTAATAAAAATTTAGATTGAGAGAGAGAGCACACTTGCAGCCACACACACACACACACACACACACTTGACACACAATCACACACACACACACACACACACACACACACACACACACACACACACACACACACACACACACACACACACACACACACACACAGAGTCATCTAGTCTCCCAATCCATCCTACCATCCTTCCAGGAAGCGGCCCACCCACCCACACATCAACCACCGCAGAACGGAGCCCTGCCATCAGTCTTAGCGACCATATTCCTCTATATCCCAATCCCATAACCCTTCTTAGCCCCAGCCAGCCCCTAAGTCCATCCTGATCCCCTCCTACCCCACACACACACCTTTCTATTGGTGCAGACAGACCCTACTTGTTCTGCCCCATGAACCACAGACCTCCCCAGAGCTTACCCCGCCGGTGGAACCTGGATCCTTACGAAACACCTGCTGCTTTCCTCCCTCCAGCACGCGCTACGTTGCTCTCCATCCCCTGCTGATGCTACCTGGTGCCCCCCCGGCCAGCCCACATCAGGGCTGGTACATTCATGAGGTGAACCCACGGTGTCCCCCAGGGAAATGTCATGTTGAACCGCAACCGTCCGTACAAGAAGAGACAACATACCCATGCATGCAAGATTAGGTTAATCCGAATTCATTCAGTTCAATTCCCAATTGAATTGCCGATGCCTTTACAATATATTTTGAAATGCATGTATTTTTAATGAGGGATATGTGATATTTTGAATAAATCTGTGGATAAGATAATTTACAATGAATGGTCTGTGAGAGTCGTGAAAGTCGTTCAGTGATTGATAAAGGGAGTTTACGCCTACTGTCACGTTATAGACGGTCTTCAATCTTCTCCTGCCTCAGGGATTGGTCGGGTGAGGGCGGGCTGAATGCGTGGGGGGGGGGCACCTTAAGGTAGATGGCTATCAGGGTTGAAGGTTTCATCCCCTGGTCTCATGTAATGACCCTTGCCCAGGGGTACTGAGGTAATGCATGGGGTGAGTTGGGGAGGGAAGAGATTCGGTGGATGTTTTTGTTCCTGAGGTGCTGGCTCACCTTGGAGGTCAACTGCATCAAAGTGATTTCTTTTTTACAACTATGTCCACTTCACAGGTGGTAGTTAACATATTGTGTCCTGGATTTAAGTCAGAATTGAATCTGTATTTTGTTTTCCTACCTTGTATTAGTGTTGTTCTGGCCCAATGCCAACCCCAAATAACTCATTAATTAGAACCTAACGAGGTGGAGTCCTCCAATTCTCTTATCGCAAATCAAACGCCCAAATCAATATCCCTCCCTGATCGGTTCTATGAATAATCACACCCTAACACTCGGAAATAAGTCACGGCTTGGAATTGAAATTGACATTTTCATCCCATCTTTAAGGTTCCCTGAGGTTATTGATCCGCTGGAGGTATGGTAAGATGTTTAAAGGACGTCTGGATTTGATCATTTAGCATTACAAACTAACTGCCACAACCTAAGGTCTACAATAAACATGGGGCTTTATATTGGCACGAGGGTCGTGCTTGAAGAGAGTTTCAACTGATCAGAACCTTCTGTTGGATCGTCCAAACACACATCCCTGAACAGAACCCGGGAGAGTTGGTTTGGTTTGGATGAGAGAGGGTCACGGATGGTAACGTTTTCCTGGTTCATCAAAACTCAATTTCTGTTCTCTTTCTTCCTACACCTTGTGGGAAGAAAGAACAGAAATTGAAACGGTCCCCAGAGCGACCAGAATAACAACACAACAAGAGGGAATACAAATATATACAGCAATAGCAATAACCGAAACAGGTTTCCGAAAAATAAATCCACTCTTTCCACTCGCTCTGCTCCAGCCCATTACCAGAACGGAAACTGTTCCCGCTCAGACATCCCGCCCTCTCTCCCACAAACGCATATTCGGGGGGCGCCCGTTCACAGGCGTTCTCCGCTCCCGAAAGAACGTCTGGTAACGAGGCTAGGTTTGGCGGGGTTGCCTTCATGCTCTCGCCTTGCCTGCCCTGATAAAAGGGGCTGTGCTAGTGCTGGAGGAGCGCCCAGCATTGATCCTCTAACACCCTGCACGCTCTGGTTTAACGGCTACACGGCTGCAAAACAGCCCCCGCCCGCCTCCCCTCCGCTGCGCCCTCCCGGGAGAACGTCACAATCCAGGGAGATCAAAACCCCCCTCAACAACCCTCCGAGGAGGGCTTTGGCTCGGGTGTTCCAGATGCTCTTCCCGGGAGATGTTTCAGACGGCCGGGGCGTCCCCGGCCCCCTTTGATGGAGACTAGGCCGGTCATTCCTTCATCTTCACATCTTCAGCTCCCTTTGCTGCCGTACGCCTCTTGAGAGTGTGAGCGAGAATATGCAATGGAAATGGCAGGGGACCGCAGTCTTTTAAATGCATAACATCGCCAGCACACACACACACGCACGCACGC
Source organism: Pollachius pollachius (assembly GCF_949987615.1). Classification (NCBI taxonomy): domain Eukaryota; kingdom Metazoa; phylum Chordata; class Actinopteri; order Gadiformes; family Gadidae; genus Pollachius; species Pollachius pollachius. The sequence goes on from NC_136949.1 coordinate 9,270,629, forward strand.
ACGCACGCACGCACGCACGCACGCACGCACGCACGCACGCACGCACGCACGCACGCACGCACGCACGCACGCACGCAGACAGAAACGTCTTCTACCACAGCATGCATGCACATGCGAGTACACACACGCATGCATTCATACACACACACATAAAAGTACACACACACACATACAAGCAGAAAATGCACAGACAGACACCATCTGCATTAATATGCAAAGTATGCCGCGCATCAGTTAAAACACATGGTTCGAGCTAATTCAACTAATGATTTTCCCCTCGCGCAACTAATTAGGAATTCCTCAAGAACCATCCATTCAATAGAATATCCATTAAATCATGGCATCCCTGGTCGAGGCCCCGTTGGTATTTCCCTCACATAAGGAGTGGCGCACTCTTGTGCGCGGCGGGGAGCTTTGAAGCCGCGCTTTGAGGTCTAACTTCAAAGACGTGGATAAGAGGATGAAGGACTGAGGTGTGGCGGGGAGGGGGGAGGGGGGTGGGGGGAACCCTCACCTAGAGGTAAATGCATGCATGGGCGCGCATGCCGAGTGCTGAATGCGTGGACGCACATGCATACATACATACGGATCACGCGTGCGCACACACACACACACACGCACACGCGCGCGCGCGGAGACAGTTTGAAAAACAAGATCAAGACATGTGACGCGCCACGCGACGCAGTCCCCTTTATCGACTCCTCAACATTCCTCCTCTCATTCTCACGCACCTGCCCGCGAGTTAACATCCTCTTCTTCACTCCTTCAGCTGCCGTCGTTTTATCTCTTCTAATCTCCCATCCATATATAGCTTTCAAAGCTCCTGTTTTTAAATGGCCCCTTGCTCAGTCGAAGCCAACTGGACTTCCTTTAAATCTTTTGCCCATCTCTGTTGTTTTGATCCGACCTCTCCTCCTCGTCCATCCATCCGCAGGTGTTCCCCACGTTATCCACTTTCTGGCGTCTCATTGACATCCTCGTTTAGTGACAGCACATTCAACTACACCCGGCAGTCCTCGTGCCCCCTGTTCCATCCAACCACTCTTTTCCTGTCCTTCCCACCAGTTGCTGTCGTGCCTTCCGCTAATAAATGGTGAGTCCATTGGCAGTCCGGGTCTCCTCAGAAACGGGTTGCCAAACTGTAGAACAACCCCCCCATAGGAAGGGAGTGAGTGAGTGAGTGAGTGGGTTTTTATTAATTTCTTCATTTGATTTACAAGCAGGATTAAAGCTAAATGAGAGAAGAAAAGGCACCTTCATGTTTCTCTCTCTCTCTCTCTCTCTCTCTCTCTCTCTCTCTCTCTCTCTCTCTCTGTGTCTCTGTCTCTCTGTCGCTTTCTCTCTTTCTCTGTTGCTCTTTCTCTCTCTCCCTATCTTTCATACACAGTCAAACATGTACTACACACACACACACACACACACACACACACACACACACACACACACACACAAACACACTCATACACACATACTCTCTTAAACTCACTCAAGCCAAGCCAAAAAAAAGGCAAACACGAGCCAAATAGTAACAATCTCACAAATGTGAGTCATAAATGAATATATGAAAAAAATCTCAATCTTGTTCCGCTACCACAGCCTTGATTGCTTCAATACACACAATATGCGAAGGTCTCTCACTCGCACTCTCTCTCCGTTCACCATCTGGGCTTGGTGGTAAGCTAGAAAAATAATCTATTTAATTTCCCCCGTGGCTGCAGGTGCTATCATTTATCTCATCCAGGGAGACTTCTAAAGCAGATAAACGTTGCTCTTAGGAGTGAGAAGAATCTACCTCGCCATATGCATGCCTCCTCCTCCTCCTCCTCTCTCATCCTCCCTGATGGGGATGCAAACAGGATGCAGACACACTGCTGTGAGAGTGTTTGCGGCGGGTGGCACTCTTGAATTTATGGCGGGCGCCAGGCTGGGAGCTCACTCATTTGCATCGTTTTGTCCTTTGGTGCGTGATTTGGCCTTTATAGTTCAGATTGAGTCCAAGAGGAGTTTTTCCTTTACCGTGGAAGGAGGGAGAAACTGTGAGGCACATTGAACGCCGAAGTGTGAAAAAAGGCTATGTTAAAAAGAAATGTCACACTGTATTAGCTTTGAGGCGGGTATGCTACAGCAACGGCTTCTCTATGGGTCATTAGTGCATATGTAGCCCCCATCATGTTGGCATTGCTCTGCTATAGAGTTTAATGAAACCTGACAACTTCCCCACACTGTGTATGTGAGTGTGTGTGTGTGTGTGTGTGTGTGTGTTAGAAAGAGAGTGAGTGTTTGTGTGTATCTCTGTGTTTGTGTGTGTGTGTGTGTGGGTGTGTGGGTGTGTGGGTGTGTGTGTGTGTGTGTGCGTGTGCGTGTGTGTGTTAGCAAGTTAGTGTGTGTTAGAGAGAGTGAGTAAGTGTGTGTTTTTTTATGTATGCGAGCATGTGTAGTGTGTGTGTCTGCGTATTAGCTTGTGTGTGATTCAACAGTGCATGATGAAGCCCTCCCCTCCTCTAGTGCACTTACTTCCAAGACCCTTGCGTGACTCTGTGCTAAATGCTCTCTCTCTCCCTCTCTCCCTCGCTCCCTCATTCTCTCTTACACTCTAGTGGTTCTCATTTTATCTTTTTTTAATCTTTTCTTTCTATGATCTTTTAACTTTCCCTGGGCCCCCGCTGAACATATCTCACTCTTTCACGCACCCATTTGCGTGCTCTGTTCCTCACCCCTTTATATTCTGTTTAATTACCTAATATTCAGTCTTTTACTCGTTCACTCACATTTTCACTCACTCACTAACTCACTCACTCTCTCACTTATATTCATTCTGTCACTCACTCACTCACTCACTCACTCACTCACTCACTCACTCACTCACTCACTCACTCACTCACTCACTCACTCACTCACTCACCCACTCACTCACTCACTCACTCACTCTGTTATCACTCCAATACAACCCTCTCAAAGCTTTCTCTCTCTCTCTCTCTCTCTCTCTCTCTCCTTAACCCTGTCTCTCTCCCCCTCTACCATCTCCCACACTAAAGGGGGTCCTTCACCCCATGCATGTTACCTTCTCCTCCTGGCTGGTTGTAACCCACACTCTCTTTAACCAGATCCAACAATACAACCGTGCAGCGGGCGAAGGTGGTGGCGGTCGTGCTGGAGGAGGAGACTGCAGGTAAAGGAGTTAAGCCTGGAGGCTCTGAGTTCTGTGTAGACGGCCGTGTATACATAATGCATACTGTTCCATCGCCCCAGACCCCGGAGAGGCTGCTGCTGTTCGTGCTGCTGCTGCTGCTGCTGCTACTGCTACTGAGAGAGAGGGGACTGGAGAGCGGCTGACGCCAGCGCAACAGTTAGCTTGTCGCATGCCCACGGAAAAGCATGCATGCACATGGACGAACAGACGCAAGAATGTGCATGCACTGAGACATGCACACTCACGCATGCAGATGCTGACTCGTGTGCGCAGGCACATATGCATCTAAGGGTAAGTGTACGTGCACACACACGCACAGAAACACACACACACACACACACACACATGCACACACACAGCATGAATGCATATCGAACAGACATGCACGTTGAAACATGCACATGCACACCGGCATGCACGCTCAAACATGCACATAGATTTACACACTTATGCATGCACATAGACATGCAGACAGGAACATGCACTTGTACGCATGCACATACAGACACACTCCTTGATGCACACACTCACACACATGCACACACACATAAACATACTATTAGAGATACACACAAACACGCACCCCCCGCGTGTGTGTAAATGAGAGGTATACTGTGGTGCACTCAATACATACAATATATGTACATAGATTTTGACTGCCCTAATAACGTGAATCCTTTGGCTTGCAGTTCGGTTGCCATTTGTACTTTTTTATGTGCAGTTATTTCGGAATGTTTTCTAATTCCGTGTTAAAATTAGATTGGAATAAAATTGGACAGATTAGAGCATGTCAATTCTGGAAATAATGAGTTAGGAAATTAGCCACGGAGCAGGAGAGCGAGAGAGAGAGAGAGAGAGAGAGAGAGAGAGAGAGAGAGAGAGAGAGAGAGAGAGGTTAGAAGTAGAGAAAGGTAGAGAGTGTTAAAGAGAGGTTAAGAAAAAGTCTCAAGCCTCCCTTTTTATAGAACTCTCTTCTGCTAAAGGGAGAGAGGTTTATGGTTAGAGGGAGAGAGAGCTTAAGAGAGGCATAGATGGAGAGATGTGGAGAGAGGTCTATGGTTAGAGGGAGAGAGAGAGGTGTGTAGAGAGAAGTAGAGAGAGGCAGTGAGAGGATCGAGAGGTAGAGAGATAGAACTGAATGGGGAGAGCGGTAGAAAGAAAGTGATAGAGCTGGAGGGAGAGAGAGGTAGAGAGCTTTATAGCTGAAGAGAGAGAGAGTTGGAGAGAGTGGTAGAGCTGGAGGTAGAGAGAGTGCTATAGAGCTGGAGGCCGAGAGAGGGGTAGAGAGAGAGCTATAGAGCTGGAGGTAGAGAGAGAGCTATAGAGCTGGAGGGAGAGAGAGAGGTAGAGAGAGAGAGCTATAGAGCTGGAGGGAGAGCGAGAGAGACAGAGAGCTATAGAGCTGAAAGGAGAGAGATGTAGAGAGAGAATAGTAGAGCTGGAGGTCGAGAGATGTAGAGAGGGAGGGAGAGAGAGGTAGAGAGAGAGCCGTAGAGCTGGAGAGAGAGGTGTTTGCAGAGGCTGGGGGGGGGGGGTAATCAAGCGGAGAGCTGCAGGTATCTGCCCGGCCCTCGATGGGACAGCGTGTGGTCAGGGAGCGTAGAAACCATTAAAAGGAGAGAGAGAGCTCCGACCGCAACGCCACTCCTCCAGTAATTAAGTCCACAGCAGCTTTGCTCCAGCGGCTCCATTTTGAGTGTGTAATGTATTTCAATAATGATGGTGTGCTGGCTCACTGTCACGCTCTCTCTCTCTCGCTGTCTCACGCTCGCTCTCACGCTCGCTCTCCCTTACTCTAAACCTTGCTCCCTCTTTCTCGCTCTCTCCCTCAGTCCCTTTCTCTTAAATTCTCTTGCTCTCTCTCTCCCCCTCTCTCACCTCCTTTCTGTAAACGTCTCTCACACTCGCTCTTTCTCTCTCTCTAACTCTCCCTCTTCCTTCTCTATACCTCTCCCTCTCCCTCACTTTTCCTCTAAACCTCTATCTTTCTTTCCCTGTCTCCCTCTCCCTCTCTCTTGCTCTCTGTCTCTCTTTCTCCCAGCTCATCCTGTTACTGCTGACCACTGTGAGGAGGGGGGGGAGAACTAGCCCTCCCCCTGCCTGCTACTTTGCCTGAGGATGGGAGGTTGTGGAGTGAGAGGACTAGAAGAGTAGAAGGGAAAAGAAAAATGGAGAGAGAGAGACAAAGAAAGAGAGGAAGAGAGAGAGAGAAGAGATTGCCAGTTTTTTTGTGTGTTTGCGTACTTACAGTTTATATGTGTGTGAGTGTGTGTGTGTGTGTGTGTGTGTGTGTGTGTGTGTGTATGTGTGTGTGTGTGTGTGTAAGCGTTTGTGTGTGTTAGCATGTGTGTGTTTGTGTGTGTGTATATTCGTGTTTGTGTGTGTGTGTGATTACGCACACATACGTCAGCCAGCCTGCGTGTTTGTCTACCTCTAAATAAATAACCATTCTCTCTGGGACCGCGATGCAAACAAACTCCAGCCCACTTTCTCCACTGCTTAGCCAGTCACTCTCTCACCATCCGTCTGGCCTCTTAAGCCCAGTCCCTCCTCCGCTCTCCAGGCCACTAAGTCCTGACACAGCTAGCAGCTATCCTCCATCTGAAGCTCCGGCCATGGTGGTGATATTACCCTGCATGCACTTTTCCCCCGGCTGCTTATGAGGCTGCTGCTGGTGGGGATCGGGTTGTTGGTGGTGGTGGTGGTGGTGGTGGTGGTGGTGGTGGTGGTGGTGGTGGTGGTTTGTGGTGGTGGTGTTGGTGGTGTTGCTGCTGGTGGTGTGTGGTGGTGCAGGTGGTGGGATTGCTGGTGGTGGTGGTGGTGGTGGTCGTGATGGTGGAGGTGGTGGTGGTGGAGGTGGTGGTGGTGGAGGTGGAGGTGGTGGTGGTGGAGGTGGTGCTGGTGGTGCTACTGGTGGTGGTGGTGGTGATGTTGGTGGTGGTGATGATGGTGGTGGTGGCGGTGGTGGTCCGGGTGTTGGTGATTGTTACGATTAGGGTTAGTTTTAGTGTACCAGGTTTATGGTCAGTACTGACATCACACAGAGGGGGCGGTGTTGAGCCTACAGGTGAGTCTCAGAATGTGAGACTAAGTTGAGAGGCTCTGGAGGTGGTTCCACAGGTGAGACTCTGAGTGATTGAACCTAACCCGATTGGCGCGTCAGTGAGAGCGTCAGTGAGCGAGAGCTGTTTGCGTGCAGTGGCTGGGGACCTGGGGTGAGTACCTCTCACCTCAGCCCCTAGATAGGTAAGATTGCACCCAGGGAAAGTGTAGGAACATATGCCAAGTTCATCGTACCACGCAGGGATAGACTTTAGGTTACATGCTGACTACCCGGAGGAATAACGTAACTGTTACGCAGTCGGTGCGTAACAGGGATGGCGGTGGTGGTGTGTGGAGGTGGTGGTGGTGGTGGGGCTGCTGTGTGGTGGTGGTGGTGGTGGTGGTTTGTGGTGGTGGTTGTGTTGATGGTGGTGGCTTGGTTGACGCCCCATAGACTGCTCACTCAATGCTTTTTCTTTTGGTCTGCCTCATGGGGTTAGGCTAACCTCACTCTAGTGGTTAGTAGTGGTTAGGGGGTGCTTGAATCCCAGCTGAAATGCTCCAGGTTGGATCCTGGATGTATTTGTTTAGCATTGTTGAGCAAGATGCACCAAAGCATACCTGCTCATTAAAGTGGCTGTAGGTAAGATGAAAGTGTCTGCATGCAGTTCAGTTGCCAAACGCACACACACACACACACACACACACACACACACACACACACACACACACACACACACACACATAGAAAATCACTGTGTGTGTAAGACCATTTTGTAATTTATATATGTAGTTATTAAGCCTGTACCGGCTGGAAATGATGATTCAGGAAATTTGCCATGGAGCGTGAGAGAGAGAGAGAGAGCAAGACAGTGAGAGAGAGAGGCAGAGGTAGTTGAAGAGAGAGGTTTATTTAGACTACCATTTCAAACCAATTCCACCCAACTAATACCTGTAAATCCTCACCTAAAATAACCTTTAGGACCTGAAATCAATGGGCCACGTTGGATTAAAAAAAACACGGCCTTCCTCCACTTGTTTGTGTCTATCATCCTACGATACATTGATTCATATTCCCGACAACCCTCCAACTGGAGAGGGAGACGTATGCCACTCAGCGAGGCAAACAAGCCGTTTAACTCAGCGGCCGCCACTCTGCCGCTGACACCTCCGGTGGCTCAGTGTTTGCACCTCCTCTGGAACCTCTGAAAAACACAACAACAGAGAGTGAGTCACAGCACGGGTGATAATTGGATCACATCCCAAAAACATTGGATCATAGGAAATGGTGCTCGAGCTTCTAAGGGGCTTGATGCACCAAAACACATCCCCCTGCAGCATAGACTTGTTGTTGTTCATTGTCCCAGCTTTTTCTTCCTTACTTGTTTACCTCATTTTATCTTTTTGCTGTTTCATTCTTTCCTGCCCCCCCCCCCCCCCCACCTCTCTATTATCTCACTGTCCCTCTCTCTAAGAGTCTCAGTCTTCCACTCCTTTTCTGTCTTAAAAATAGTTTTCTTTGTGACACTGAAGCACGAGGAGGGGCTGAAGTCCTCCTGGGTGAAGGTATGTCTCTTCAGCAAATAAAAAGGAATTATTGAGTTCTCGTTTGGGTGCGTCCCGCTTCGTTGATCTCATTTGACGGCCAGTATACCGACTGCCGTCTCGCGCCCGGCTAGTCTTCTGGGAGTGTAAGGATACGGCATCATCTGAATATATTCTTTGACGATCCAATAAAAAAAAAGAAAAGTGCAAGGTTTCAATTTTTACGATCTGAAAGCATCACCATTCTCCCCGCCTCCCTCTGTAATTGTCAGCCACGGAAGACTTCCTCGCTCACCTTCACATTCTCCCGGTGAAACTACGGCATTGCCAGCCTCATCGGTATTCCTGGCAGGAACGTCCGAGCGTTCCAGTACATTCAGGGAAACTCGTACCAGAGTAAGGGAGAGACAACCCGATCGCATCTGCTCAGAGTGGATCTTCTCATGGTTGATAGGGATGCATATCGTTTTTTTATCCCAGATAGCCTAGCAAAGTTGGCAGAGATTTATTTGACAACTTTGTTGATTGATATAGTATCAATTATTTATTGCTGTAAGAAATGCGCAGTACAGTAATGGAGCATACAATTTGTTCGCACCGTGGGTATTCTTTACTTTAATCAATCGATAGAAAGAAAACTGACTTCACAACAGTAAAGTGTGAGAGTATCCAAGGACAACAACTTGCCTACAGAATGTTGAGGCAAATCCACATCCATGTCCAAGGAATTCCTGCATTCTCCGACCTCAGATGAGTTTGGAGGCATTCCTTTGCATAATCCATCAGTACAGGAAGGTAGCATCGCACACGGCTACCGAGAGAGGAAGAGAATCCCGGATCCTTGGTAGGGATGAAGTGAGAGAGGAAGTGCAAGCAGAGAGGGAAAGCCTGACGAGGAAATGGCCATTGGCCGCTGCGGTGGCTCCACTGACAACACAACCTGGTCCTGATGACAAGGGGCACGCTTTGGCTTGTCACCCAGATCACATAAGGACAATATAAATGCTAGAGTGGGCTTTAAAGTTGAGTGCCCACCGAGGAGACATTCGGACACACACACACACATGCACGCACACATGTTTACACATATGCATGGGTGGTGAATGTGTGGGGTGTGCGTGCATGTGTGAGTTTGAGCTTGTGTGTGCATGCATGCATGTGTATATGTGTGTGTATGTGTTTGTTTGTGTGTGTGTGTGTGTGTGTGTGTGTGTGTGTGTGTGTGTGTGTGTGTGTGTGTGTGTGTGTGTGTGTGCATGGATTAAGAAGCGTCATGTAAATGATTCATCATTCTTAAAAATGTAAAAAATATATCTACACTGTTTGAAGTTACTACAAAATTCAGATTCGACTGATAAATTTGAGGCTGTTGAAGTGTCGCTTTATGGCACGGCCAATCAGGTTAACTTGTCTGTGGATGGGAAACATCAATAGTTCATCTAAATGAATAATAAAAAATGCTTTCTCTGCCCATCGCTGCTTTGTTAGCTCGCTCTGTAGTGTAGTAGCCCACAATCGAGCAATAGAAAAGTAGAGCAGCATCATTTAACTAGTGAGACAGAGTATATTACGTTGGAGTTACTACATGACAAGGGGGACAGAGAGCACTCCACCTCAAGCGAGCACATACGCCAGCCCATCAACTACCTCCCGTGGGTCATGTGACCACCGCGTTCCCTAGGAGACCCACTTTGTGTGTGGCTTCGGTGCGTCCTTTGGAGGGGGTCGTTATTATTTACACATGGCTATGGATTTCCCGTTGGTGTTTATAGCACATCTATCTCAAAAGACCGGTGGAGGTGTTCACACACGGTTGTTAATGTGGTCTGGCCCCGTCCTCATTGTGTACTTGTGTTGGCGTGTGTCAGCGTGTTAGCGCTTTCTCCGTCAACGAGACACACACGCACACACGCACACACACACACACACACACACACACACACACACACACACACACACACAGACACACACACTCACAGAGCTCTGCTGATTTCTGCTGACCCCTGGCTGCTCCGGAGGCTTCATCCGCTCCAGCCACTAGCTACTTCAATCAGGAGCTCTCATTGATTTCACACAGATCCTGTAGTTTTCCAACGCCCGGCACATCACACGGACAAACTCACAAGCACACGCACACAGACACACACGCACACACACGCTCACACATGCATGCACACACATGCAAGCACGCACACATATGCGTGCACACATACACACGCATGCAAGTACACGCAAGCTCAAACTCACACCTGCACGCACACCCCACACATTCGCCAACATAGAGTTGTGAAAATGGACAATCACACCCCCCCTCCCACACACACACACACAGAAACACACACACATACAAACACACACTGACCCTCTCATTTACGAACATACGGTTGAGAAAATGGAAAGTCACACATCTCAAACACACACAAACACTTGCGTGTCACACAGACAGACAGATGGTCATACAGACATACGGACACACACACACACACACACACACACACACACACACACACACACACACACACACACACACACACACACACACACAAGCATCCACTGTGGTTGTGGTTCTGATTCGACTGGCTCCTGGGTAAGCAGCCTACTTCATTAGTCTTTCCACTGAAGTGGAGACAATCAAATTGGGGGAGCTTTTGTGTATCTTCAGGGCTGTGGAAGCACGTGCCTGTGCACATACGTCCAGGCATGTGAGTCGTTGAGATCTCTCTTTGTTGCCGAGTGGGGTCCCATTTCAGGGCTTGGCACTGAACAAAACAACGTCTGTGGCTTGCCTGTATTGATTCCGGCTGGTGGCTTATTTGTCATCATTGGTAAACCGGGGGGGTTGCCTGAAAGGTTAATGCGGATCTGAGGCGATATATAGATATTTCTGGATAACACTGCTTCCTAGATTTAGTCACAGTCACGGTGGGGGTGGTGGAGGAGGGAGTGGAGCAGTACTCTGTGTGGAGGCATATGGATGTGGTGCAAGCACTTGTCGCAGCGGTCTGTGTGTGTAGGTGTGTGTGTGTGTGTGTCTCTATGTGTGTGTGTGTGTGTGTGTGTGTGTGTGTGTGTGTGTGTGTGTGGAGGATTTTGATAATGAATCAAAAAAAAAAGCTGGAGAAGAAGAACCAGGCAACTACTCCTTTGCAGTTCATTCTGACTCACAATACAGTTTGTTTACTAGAGGCAAAGGTCTGATGAAATAATTGTGTGTGTGAGTGAAAGGGGAGGTTGAGGGGTGGGAGGAGTAACCAGCGTTGTTCGCCTCGCAGTCAAAAGGTACTGGGTTCGATCCCAAATGTCCACAACCTACGAGTAGGCATCCTTCAGCAAGATACCCTCACCCCTACCTGCTCTAGGCAAGATTCAGGAGCTATTGTTGGGGTATAGTTTGATAGGGTTAGGTAAGTCAGCCATTAGTGAGTGAAATGCACTGTGAGAATATCCGATTCCAGTTGACTGCGTCTGCATCTGTTAGCCAATTTAAATGTTAGACCTCTCCTAGCTCCTCTCTGAACAATCAGGGCACTTTTTTGGGGGAATCCATCTTGCAATCTGTCACTCCCCGGTGTGTAAAATGCAGCACTTGTCAATGATAGAGATACGTAGGGTGGGAGGGGGCAGAGAGGGAGGAGACCTCTTTGTTTGTTTAGTCTTTAAATCGTGATTTTCTTCCACTCTTTTTTCTGCTCTCGCCCTCTACAACTCTCGACTCGTATCTACCCTTTAATGACATATATCTGAATTCAATGCTGCTTTGGCTGAAACAATCAGTTAAATGGTTTTATGAATTAAATTGTTCCAGAATGATACGATCAGCCACTTCCTGATCAACTCTCAGTGGAGCCCGAGTGTCAATGGTGACACATTGTGCCGCCTCGACGGACGAGAGAGCGAGCTATAGAATCAGTGAGCGAGGGGGGCTGGTTTCCTGTCATAACAGCGGTGATGGGGAGGGTGCTTATCCATCGACTCAGAGGACAGGGTAATGACGAGATAAAGGAGAGCAGGGGCCCCCAGGGGGGCGCCCGGCGGAAGAAGCACTCATGACCTCATCCTGACGAAGTGCAGAGAGGGATCAGGAACATAGCAGGAAGTGATACTCAGACACATAGACACACTCCTATTCACAGACTCACACACATGCATAAACACACACGCACACAGACGTGTGCATGTACAGACAAGCTCGCAGGTACATAGGTGCACACGTGTAAACACACACCCAAAGACGGACACGCATGCACAGCCTTGTACTCTCAAGCACACACACACACAAATGGGCACATTCACAAACACACTCACACACACACACACACACACACACACAAACAAACACACTTGTATACAGGCAGACACATACTCACACAAGCTCGTAGTCGCCCACATATACAAACACACATACACACAAACACACACGCACTTGTACACACACACACACACACAAACATACACACAGACACACACACACTTTTACACACTCACACTCAAAAAACGTATACACGTACAGAGGTGAGGGTATAAAAACATTTAAAAGTGTTGCACGAAAGAGATGTATCAATTTTTCAAAGAAACTATGAATGTATTCCTCTTCAACTTTGGTTGAACAGGAACAAGTTTACAATATTGCACATCTCCCATCTTGTCGTTCAGGAGGGTTGTACCTAACATGACATCGCTGGATAAAAAACAGAAGTAGACCATCTCAAAGGGCAGCCATTTATATGAACACTACTTTAAACCTCTCCTCTTATGCCTCACAGCAACTGTTATTTTAAAACTCTGGCGATCTACCGCAATAGTTCCATCATGCCTCCAGCTGAAAGTGGACTTGTGTTGATTCCTACAGATGCACACGCACACACACACGCACACACACGCACACGCACGCGCACAAACACACTCTGTGAGCACTCACAAGTAGGAGAGGCTGGGTCCCTTGAGGTCTGCCCAGAATGTTGTACTACAGAGTTTGTTTGGGTGCCAGGACGGTAACCACGGCGACTCTCTCGGGCATCTTTCACTCTGCTGCTGTGGTTTTGCCCAATACCCCCCTCGCCCTCCCCACACACATACACACACGCACCGCCCCCCAAAGTGTATTTTTGTGCATCTACCCCTTAGTCCATGGAAATCGATGGGCAACGGTTTCCCCATGTGTGTGTGAGTTGAAAGGTAGAGAGAGAGAGACAGAGGGAGAGACAGAGCGAGAGAGACTGAGACTGAGAGACACGGAGCGTACGAGTCAGAGAGAGGGAGACAGTGGGAGATAGAGAGAGCGAGACTGAGCGAGAGACTGAAGGAGATGGAGACTGAGTGAGAGAGAGCGGGGGAGATGGAGACACAGAGGCAGAGATAGATTGACAGAGACTGGGAGAGATAGAGAGGGTTGGGGGAGGATATAATGCAGTGATGCAGTGATACTGTGCTGAAAAGAAAATGGCCTGAAGAATGCTCTCACACAAGTGTGATATGGTGACTTAAAGAATTCTCCGGACACGAAACGAAGGATGTCCCAGTAAGGGGAACAAGAAAAGGGGGGGGGGGGGGGGGAGAGAGAGAGAGAGAGAGAGAGAGGGGGTGGGGGGGAGAGAGAGAGAATTTACCAATGCCCTAACTACCACTGTTACTTTTGAAACAAAGAAATAATAGAATATAATATATATATAAATATATATAGAATATAAAGAATATATAAAAATGATAATTCGGCTGTCCCTGGGCTTTTCATTCCCCAGCATCCGTTATTTTCCAACGATATTTCACTTTACAACAAATATTAAATGCCCTCCATTTACTGCCTTGTTAAAAACATCGCTTGGCTGTTAGTCAAAGGGAAAATGGATAATGTGAGATATAAGCGGCGCCCTCTTATATAACCTGTCTTTAAGTTACTGAGGGTAGCAGTTCACCTGATGGGATCGGGGATATAAATACCCCTCCTGGCAGCCATTACAGTAAAGAGACCCGCGTGACTCATCAAGTCTACCTTGACACCGCTCTGCGCTAGACGTCCACAGTAATTCAAGAATAACTAAAGTGTATTTTTGTGTGTGTGTGTGTGTGTGGGGGAGGGGGGGTTGCTGTGTGTGTGTGTGTGTGTGCGTGCGTGGGCCTGTGTGTGTATGTGTTTGTCTGTGTGTGTGTGTGTGTGTGTGTGTGTGTGTGTGTGTGTGTGTGTGTGCAAGTGCGTGCGTGTGCATATGTGTGTGTGTTTTTGTGTGTATGCGTGTGCGTAAGTGTGCGTGTGTGTGTATTTGTTCGTCTGGGTTTGTGTATGCGAGTGTGTGTGCGTGCGTGTGCGTGCGTGGGTTTGGATAAGAGCTACAGCATAAGAAAGGTATTAGGCTTGCTGGCTTTGTCTGCCAAGTGGACAAGAAAAACTCGAGAGCTACTTTGTGTAAGTTGAATCCTTTTTCATTGTTAATGCCTTGTTTGAATGGGATGATCATTTAGTCTGTCAAATTTATTCACGGTGTTCCTGAAGCCTTTGGTTAGGTCTTAATCAGGTGGCTCAAAATATTATAATGAATACATCAAATATAAATTTTATATGCTCTTAAATAGAAAGACAAATGTAAAGCCTCATGCAGCATAATACATAGTTTTACTTGATTGATTGACTAAACCAATTCTTTGATCATAAAAAAGGAACTGTTTCCAACTAACCTTTGAACAATAATATACCATTTATTTGATTATTATTATTTTAATATACCATTAAAGCCAATGTCTATGATTATCTATTGGTTAATTCTCCTTGGTGTACTCTCAACTTTCAAGCCCACTCTAACATTTATATTGTCCTGATGTGATCCAGGTCAAAATCCCTTTGTGCCTGTTTTTTCTGTTCTATTTATTTTATTTTATTTTTTTTGTGTCCCCCACATGTCAAGTGCCTTAGCCTTTGATCATGATGTAAGACACTGCAAAACCAAGTGAATTGGTATTGTACCATTGGATGTGGTGATCTCCTCCTGGGAGAGGCTGACTTGTGGGTCACAGTGGTCCTGGAACCCCCACTGAGCTGATCATGGGGCTATAGGAGGCTCAAGGAGCTTAGCCAAACACTGTGCATACCCACAGGGGTACCCCAGATGTGCAGAGGATTACACACACACACATACGTACACACATATACAAACACACACACACACACACATACATATACACACACACACACACACACACACACACACACACACACACACACACACACACACACACACACACACACACAGACACACACACAGACAGGCAGACAGACACACACAGACAGACAGACAGGCAGACAGACGCACACACTCACACACACACACACACACACACACACACACACACACACACACATACACACACACACATATACACACACACACACACACACACACACACATACCTACACATGCTAACACACTCTTGGTTCTCTCTATCTCTCTGGCTGTCTCTCTATCTCTCTCTCTTTCATACTCACAAACTCACACAGACTCAGACACAAACACACATATCTAAAGAGACACACACACTCAGTGTCACCTCTGTCAAATGCAGGCGGGCACAATCACATGAATTTACATGTCACGTAACCACCCAAAAATCAGTGACACAAATTCCGTATTTTGTGTCCTATTTCTCCAAATCCCAGTCTGCTGTCCTTAAACCAATCAGATCGAACAACAGCGTTAATGAGCAGAACGTGAGTGCATATAAGCCTTAAAACCCCCGCTAAAGAAATAAATCAGGAGTGTTTAGGAGATAAATCCCATCTTAAATCCTGTTCTTTACGACAACACCCGCCCATGGCACCATGGGAAATCTACAAAAACTCATTCCACCCCCAAGTAAATCTTGCACAAACGTAGTGTGGCTATGTCAACTTGGCACAGTAGACATCCAAACACACACGTATCAATTTAATTTACTATTAAGCGGATGCAAATCCAAGCGATTTACAGTGAATTAAGATACATAAAATTGGATGTACTTTGTTAATCCCAGGCGGGGGATTTGGGATACATGTCATTCAGGAGCAGGTATGCAAGAGTTAGGAATCTTGCTCAGGGATAGACATTATGGTTTGAATCCCAGAACCTTTCAGTCTGGGGACAAGCAGCCTAAACCAAAGGGTAATATCCTGTAAGCGCAAGCAACTTCTTTATGAGCTATTTCATCAATACGATTTTAGACCACGTTGACTTATGAAATCTTTTACGGTTTACATACTGAACCTGGGGGCAAGTGCAGTAATCCAGTGCTTATGCGACAGGGGACTGCAATGGCTTGTGTGGTATTAAATATTTCATTCATGTGTTCCTGCTTAATGAGTACATTTTCGACACTCACACAGGAGATGTAGCAGAGATATGTCTGCTCACAAAATCATGCATCTCCCTTCACGCTCTCACAGGCATAGTCATCAACATTTTGCCTTTTGGACGTTTTGCTTAGCGTGTTTGTGCTTTATCTGCTAGCCTAATGAAAGCATTTCGTAAAAGCAGCGCCCCACCCCCTCCCTGCTTAAACCCACGGAGCAGGTTGCGATCTGCTTAACCATCATTAATATGGTGAGTAGTTCAATCTGACGCATTATCCGGCCCTGTGACCGATTTTCCGTGGCATGTGTCATATGAAATTATACACTTTCCCTTTCACGTTCAGTTTCACTTTCAGAAACCAAAAATGTCAGGGATTCGGACATGTTGTGGAGGAGTAGCATTCATGTTGCCGGTGGAGGGGAACCGCCACCCTCTGCCTCATCTTCCTCGTCATCCTCTTCCTCCTCCTCCTCCTCCTCACTTGGTACAGGAGGGTGGAGAACATGTGGGAAGCTTTTTGATCCAGAATAAACTGCTGATTCCTACACAGTATTAGTGTTGAACACAGGCCGAGAGAGACGGAGAGAAAGAGAGCCGGAGAGAGAGTGAGAGAGAGAGAGAGAGAGAGAGAGAGAGAGAGAGAGAGAGAGGAAGAGAGGGAGGGGAATGGGGGTAAGTCCGGATAGAGAGACAGAAGGAGGCAACTGAAACATTACAAGGGATGAAGACAGACAAAGCAAAAATTACTTTAACAGAAATAAAAGGGTGTTAGACCGAGGGTATATATAGTCAGGACAGAATGAAGGAGAATTAAAACAGCGATAGAGAGAGAGAGAGTCAAAGTCAACTTTATTTATATATCCTTTTATCCCGATTACACTCTCAAAGGACTTCACAGGCCCATATTCAAATGAGACTGTGCATAGAAAGAGAATGAGGGAGAGAGAGAGCACACAAGCAATAGAGAGAAAGTCTGAGAGAGAGAATAAAGGAGACAGAGAGAGAGAGAGAGAGAGAGAGAGAGAGAGGGAGAGAGAGGGAGAGGGAGAGATCCCGCCTGACGTGACTTTCTTACATAACATCTGCTACTTCTGCATGAGACATTAAGTGCATATGCCTGCATGTGTGTATTTATGTGTAGGCACACATGCGTATGTGTTTGTGTGTGTGTGTGTGTGTGTGTGTGTGTGTTTTTGACCATGTCCTTTGTACTTTATTTATCGCATGTAAATGTGTCTATTTACACATGCAAATGTATGCATAGGTGGTTGTGTGAATATGTGGATTATTGATTATTGATTGTGAGGCTGACACCCAATCATTGCTGATCAATTGTGTGAATGTATGTGTGTGAGAGTGCGTGTGTGTGAGTGTTTGTGTGCATTTGTTCATGTGTGGGTGCCTGTGTTTGTGTGAGTGTGTGTGTCAATTTTTGAGTGTGTCTGTGTATGTGTGTGTCTGTGTTTGTGAATGTGTGCGTGTATGTGTATGTGTGTTTGCAAGTTTGTGACTGTATGCGTGCGTGCCTGTGTTTGCTTGAGAGGACGGTAACGAATATGTTGACACAGTGCCTACTGACTTTCCAAATTAAATTTACCTCAGGCTTGAGCAAATCCAACAACGGATGAACCGCAAAAGGCAGTAATGTATGTGTGTTTGTAATCCCGGACGCCTCGTGTTTATCCTATTAAAAAGAGCGGACGCCGTAACTCAATCTAACGGGCCCTTTCTTGTGAATAATAAGGCGGACGATGTTGGATGAGGCGGCCAATAATGGCTAAGGTGCCGGCAACTCAGATAACAAAGGGACGAGATAGGTGCACACGACCTCAACGAGATTAATGACATCGCCATGTCAATTAATTCCAGGTCAAGGACTAACACTAGACGCTAATACTTCTCCCAAGTACCCAGAATAAACTATTTTCTCTTCCATCGCCCTTCCATCCTCTCCTCTATATGTTTTTTTTTGTTTGGGGTATATTCGGGTTTCATTTCTCTACGTCTCTCCATCCCCTTCTGACTCATGCTGTCTCTTCTCTTTGGTCTTCCTGGCTGAATGACTGAGGTGTATAGTTAGCACTGTCATTTGTGAAATGTATAATGAATTATGTAAACGTTCAATCGTCCTTCCTGCCTGACATTGTTTCTAAAGGATCTGTGTGATTCCTGAAATGCTACTGATATTTGTAGAGAATACCAATTGGAGTATGTTTTAAATAAAGGCTATGGCTCTGTTGTTTTTGTGCGTTTGAACACATAGAATTGGTAGATGTTTGGGGAATAAATCGTTCTCCACAGAGAGATTATGATTTATTGAAGTTGCGTTATTTGTCTTTTACGGCGTGGTACTTTAAGAAAATGGAATGTAGTGTTGTTTCCTAGTCTGTCCCCTTTTACCCTCGGTTAGCCATTTTGTGAGCATGGTTCACGCCAGGACAATCGGGAGATTAGCGACCCTCATCCGTTTCCATGGGGACCAAAAAGCCGTTTCTGTCATTACAGAGATTACAGTTTTATCTGCTTTTGTTCCATTTTCCAAATATCTCCAAAAGCAGATTGTCGTTCTGGCCCGTTGTACTGTTAGTTAGCACAGCATCTAGCATCACGGGCACTGTAGATATGGTGACGTGCTACGATGTGCTATGTTTTATTACCAATCCCTATGTGATCCCCATGTTTGAGATAAAGCATGTAAGCTGGTGCAAATGTTGTGCCACGACCGCTTTATTGACGAGGTCAAAGTAGTTTCTAAAAAAATTAATAATCAGCTGCCATTCTGTCATTTTGAGCAGAATGTAGAGCTATTGATCGCTGGAGAATATTAACAGTCTGTAAGAGTACACTGATAATATTGTACTGATAATATACCCTTTCATATCATATTGCTGGAGATGAAGAGGAGATATTGGATATTGATTATGGGTTCCTAGTAGTTTGAAAAGGTTTATTGTAACAAAGACAGCTGGGTTTCAGATGGATATCAAAGAGAATTTAATCAAAAGCAAACGGCTAAGTTTCAGAATCTTTCTTTTGAACATTAAAATTGGAAGGTTAAACACTGTACCAGGATAAAGATTGAACTTGAACGCAAGGCGGTTACGAAGTGAACTCTCAAATTACAGAGAAAGAAAATGCTTACAAGAAAAA
>NC_136949.1:9292370-9304870 GCF_949987615.1 Pollachius pollachius
CCACCCCGCAGGCCCGGCTTACCGGTAATACTCTGGTGAGTCCAGCGCAGTCGTTCCTCAGGGAGTGGAGAAGGATTTCTTTTTCGTAAAGGGAATACCTCTCTCTGACCAAGGCGACAGTTGTAGACAGGAAAAAGGTGAGCGTTTCCACAGTAAACACACACACGTTGTTCATTTTTATAGCATTACTCCTGACTTAAATGGTGTTACCTTGGGAAGAGCGGAAAATGTATTATATTAATAATTTTCATATGAAAAAAGCCAAATATATATATTCGACGAATGATACTATAATTGTGTGAACCAGCACCCAGACAAAGGAAAGAATCTTTATATGAACCGGAACGGAAGTACTAAAGGCTCTTGTAAGTACTTCAAAGTCTGTTTATGATGCCATTCATTTTCAGGGTAGATATTGACGGATATGTTCAATGAAATATTAATGAAAGCGTGTGTGTGAGTGTGTGTGTGCACATGTGTGTGCACCTGTGTGTTTACCTGTGTGCGTATCGACAGAAATATTGCCAGCTGAACAACAAGGCAGAAGCGTCATAACCGGGGGTTATTCCGTGCGTCTGAAGCCTCTTAAAATTTCCTCTTCCCTTTGCCCTATATCTCCTTCTCACACTCTCCTTCTCTGTAAGAATAATTCCCTGCCCTCTCTCTCTCCCTCCCCCTCTCCCTTACCTCCCTCTCTTGGTATGCAAGGGTGTTGTTTTGTCTCTATCAGAAGTCTCTCCACTCTCTCTTTCTCCCCCATGTTCCCTCCATCTCTGTGGCCCTGGCCCCGGGAAGCATGCAAAAGTTCTGAGGAAGAGGAGGTTGTGCAGAGACTGCAGGATGAAGAGGGAGTCAGCCAGTCAGAGAGGCCTGCTGCATCCCACCCCTCACCTTCCCCCTCTCTCTCTCCTCTCTCTCTTTCTCTCCCTCCCGCCCTCCTTAACTCTTTCTCTATAATTATATATATCTTCCTCAATCTCTCTCTCCATTCTGTTCTCTCTTCATCTCTCTCCCTCCCTCTCTCTTGCCATTCCTCTCGCTATCTCCCCCTCTCTCCATCTCTCGCTTTCCAATCCTTTTTCTCTCTTCGACTCTCTTTTTTTCCATGCTGTATCATTTTATGTCTCACTCAAATCTGACGTGCTGTATGATGTTTTACCTAGCCTCCTCTTTCACATTTTGTCTCTCTCTATCTTTCTCTTTCTCTCACTCTTTCTCTTTTAAATTCTCTTGCCCCCCATCTGTCTTTATAATTGACACCTCCAATGATCTCCCCCTCTCCCTCTCTATCGCCCTCCCTCTCCCTCTCCATCTCTCTCCTGCTTTCTCACTCTCCTCTCTCTCTCCCTATTCTCAGCATGACTCACCCTTGTCCAAGGGAATCCAGGGGAGATCATCTGCCTTCAAACCCATGTCTTGCAGAGGGTTTAACTGCAGGGAGGGAGGAGAGAGAGAGAGAGAGAGAGAGAGAGAGAGAGAGAGAGAGAGAGAGAGAGAGAGAGAGAGAGAGAGAGAGAGAGAGAGAGAGAGAGAGATAGGTAACTCAACATCTTCACTGATAGGAGTCACTGAGAGGGCAGCAGTGAATGCTGGGTTAGTGCCATCTGATTAACCTGCTGTCTTTCAACTGAGAAAGTACCAGAACAAAGATACCTGGAGTAGTACTAGCCATAGTACTAGCAGTACATATAGCAGTATGAGGCAGGATGGTTTAGCGGACAGGGTGTTTGACTACCTGCTCAAGGATTCTGTGATCTTCCTGTGGTCATCCTTGTGCCAGATGCCTGGACCAATACCTGCTGAAGTCATTTGTGTCTCAATCAAAATGTATTTGTATAATTCAATGTAAGGTGACTAGGATAAAAGTGTCCCCTTAAATGAAATTGCAGTTTTATCATCGTTGCTATTGAAACTCTTGCATGTGTATTAATTTGTCTTTGGAGGTTTGTTACTATTTAAAATGGAAAAAATATATTAAACCGCTCCCATAACATCAATCACCTTGTTAATGAAAGAATCTATTATGCATTTCAAAATAATTAAAGTCCAAATGATCCCTTTAAATGTCCAAAGACCTACTATTAGAGAAAATCACATGATTTGTTCTAACATCAGAGTACCAATGTTTTTTGTGTGTGTGTAGCGATATGATTGCATCACCATTTCTAGCAATTCGATTGGCTCCCGATTCCTAGTGATTTGATTGGCTTCGGATTCCTATCAATTTAATGGTCTCCCGATTGAGTTGTCTAGTTTGTTTCATACAACTGAAACCAATACTAACTGAATTTACATTTTAATTTGCCTTACAAAGTTGGTTTCCCTGTAAAGCACATGCATGGATGGAGCTACCCTTACAAATTGCATATTTATGTTTATATGTATGTGATCTCGATCTGTTTGTTTATCCTGCCTGTTCAATTAATTGGCTACATTTCTCGTCTGGGTATGCTCATTAGGCATACAAAATGCCATTTTACAGGGATTGGTTACCCTCCGGGAAAGCCTGACCCTTCTTATTATCTATGACAGTAGATCTATATGTGGGACAGACCTCCTCTTGCCTTTATTTCGTCTATTAGTCCTATCCATCTGTGGCATTGATCAATAGCCTCTCCCATAGACAAATCGGAAGGAGAAGAACAGGACCCTGCCTTTGCATTGCCAATCAGATAGCACAACTGAATAAGAGGTAGGAAGAGATAGAAGGGGTAGGGGGGTAAAGAGAAAGGGGGGGATTAAGTTAGAACAGGAGGAAGGAAGGTATGGCGAGAGAGATAGGGTGGAAAGAGGGACAGAGAGGGGACTGAGGGGGGAGATAAAGCGAGAGAGAGACTCTTTGAGTAAGAGAGGTAAGGGATGAGAGAGGAGAGAGAGGAAGGGTCAGATGTGAATCAGTTGCCATGATGGTCAAGGGCAGGTCTGATTCATAGGACACTGAAGTGTGATCGAGGACTAGTGACCAGTAACTCACAACCACAGTTGACCAGGTGTGTGTGTGTGTGTGTGTGTGTGTGTGTGTGTGTGTGTGTGTGTGTGTGTGTATGTACAAGTATAGATACACACACACACACACACATGCACATACATATTCAATCATTTATAACAAATATTAACACACACACACATACACACACACACACACACACAACACAACAAACACAGGAAGACACACTCGCGCATACACAATGTTTGCATTATAGCAGCAGGGAGCTACAGTAGCATTCCATTCCATGCTGTTACACATTTTAATATTCAATGGCTCCATCCAATCTTCAAGACATTTCTAAACCACATGTAAACCCACAGGTGGTCCCAGCATGATGCACACCTTGGCAGCTTTTTTTTTTACTGACTGAGTGTAATATATTAGGATTGAAGTCCTCTGTTGCCAGCAGTGGCGGTTTTAGGCACGGGCGAACCAGGCAGCCGCCCGGGGCACCATATTTGTGGGGGGCGCAAAATCCCACGGGGGGCGCTAGAACCGACACTGGGTGCCAGAAAGGGAGCGAGAATGTTTCAGATAAACAGCTCATCAGCACAGCAAGAAGCAAAGAAGGTGGAGTATTTGTTTTATATATATAAATATATACACACACACACAACCATGCACACACACACACACACACACTCATATATTCAGCTGTTTGAGGTAATTCTGCAGCCCTTGCAGACCCCTTGACTTCATCCGCCAATGACTCGCCGCGTATGTTCAAAAATAGCCTCATCCATCATTTCTCTATTTTTAAAGAGCCACCGCCTGCCCTGGGCACAAAGTAATGATAACCACTCCTGTGTAGGAATGCCCCTTTCCATCTCCCCGCAAACAGGAAAACACCGAGACTACTCCCACTCCCTGGACCGGGCCGCTAAACCAAATCCTCCCGCAAATGCATTGATGGATCGATCTGTCCACTATCTCTCCCTGGCAGCTTTTCCTCTGAATCTGCGGGCAAACATTAGCGGCCCCAGCAGTCTCCCTGTTATTTCATATTTCTCCACTCTTCCTCTTTTTCTCCCTCACAATCCTGTTCAGAAGGCATCCGTCAGGCCCCCCCATGGGGGAATAATAGGAGGGGCCGATGTACGCTGTCCATTACCAGCGGGGGAGTGAGTGATTGGTCGAGAGGTTCCAGGGAAAGGGGGGAGCGGGGGGAGAATTTACACATCTGGGGAAGGTGGGAATGAGAGAGAGAGCGAGAGAGAGAGAGAGAGAGAAAGAGAGAGAGAGAGAGAGAGAGAGAGAGAGAGGTAATTAACTAGACAAAGAGATGGGGAAATGAATTGAGAGTGAGGAATACAGAGAGAAAGAGGGATAACAACAGTGATAGAGCCAGAGAGAGGGAAGACAGAGAGGGAAGACAGGGAGAGAAAGTCAAGTGGAAGGGGACGTAGAGAGTGAGCTACAGAAAAAGAGAACGAGAGAGAGAGATGATGTGTTGGCATTATTAAAGGAAGTCAGCACAGTGTCAAAAAAGTCCTCCCTGTCTCTCCCCCTATCTATATACCTGTGGCTCCAAACTTTTGGGCTAAGCTATGTCAATGATCCCAAACAGAAATTGAAGGCACAAACACCAAATAATTCACAATATAATATTCAGCTGGTGACCAATATGTATTTTACATGTAAAGAGATAGTCCCTTGGATGCCGTTTTGACAAATTTAATTGTATATTTTTGATATATTTGATGTATTTATTTTTTATTATAATATATATCTGTATTATAATAATGCACCATCTATAATAAGTAAGCCCGCTTTTGCAGGCTTACTGACATTCACAAGTCAAGCTAGACAATCAGTTTCTATACTTCCTGTCACTCACCACCCCCCCTGTTTCCCATCCATCAGGAATATGTGTTGAGTCTGAACATTTGACGCTGGACCGAGCCTCCAATCACGGCGGTGTGCCCCAAGGCAGGCTGTTTGGGTCCCGCTGTTATACTTTAACCCACAACCACCCAACTGAACGTCATTCCAGGGGCTTTGGTGGGAGCCATCAACACCTGGTCTCCAACTAACACCAATCTTACCTTCAGACAGTGGACTGTGAGGGATGAATATTTCAAAACACATTTATCTTAAGGACTATGTGAGATCTGAGCAACTCAAATGCCGTCCTTCATTGTTTCCAGATTTGGTTTAAAATCGAAGTACGGCACAAAGTTTTACTCTTGTTTTAGAGCATATGGTACGAGCTTTTGAATGCGTGTGTGCCTTTGTCTATATGTGTGTGTGTGTGTGTGTCTGTGCCTGCTTGTTCGTGTGTCTGTGTATGTGTGTGTGCAGGTGCGTGCATATGTGTGTGTCTGCTTGTTTCAGTGTACCTGTTTATGTGCGTACCTGTTCACGTGTGTATACTTGTTAGTGTGTCTGTGCATCTGTGTGTGTGTGTTTCTGTGTGTGTTTGTGTGCACGCTCACACTCAATACAAAGAGACGTCCGCGTGATTTATGTGCCATACGATTTCAAAAGACAAAGGGTGGGAGGAACAGAAGTAAATGAGATGAGTCATGCGCCCTGACGCTTTGTATCGGGTTATGATGAGCCGCCCGTTCGCTCCAACGATGAAAGAAATGTGTCATCTAGCGTTCAGAAAGCTGCGCCTCAGTCTTCATAAGGCGCCCCATTCGTCTGTCTGCCTGGGTCCCCTTTGTTAAATGACGTCTGCTTATGAAGATGCCGTATTGTCCAGCTGTCTGACCTGTCGTCTTCTTTGTTTTGTGATGTCTGCTTATGAAGATGGCGTTTTGGAAGGTTGGTCTAACTGTCTGTCTGCATGTCTGTCTGTCTCTCTCTCTCGCTCTCTCTCTCCCTCTCTCTCTCTCTCTCTCTCTCTCTCTCTCTCTCTCTCTTTCCACCATTCTGGCTCTAAGTCCGGAGGCTGATGTTGTTTTACTTCTAAGTAAAGGAATGTTGAATATAAAATGAAATATTTTAAGATCCTAGGACCTCCACATCTCTTTCTTAAGCCCTGCACACTGTGAGAGTCTGTGTGAGAGTTTGTGTGTGTGTTTGTGTATTTGAATGTGTGTGTGCTTCTTTCTACTGCCCCACACACTGTATTCTGGAGCAATACACACCACAAGGAGTTTCTAGGTTCTGTCGATAAGAAAGCGATGCTTCCAAAAAATGCCTGCAGGTTTCCCAGTCAGCATGGTTGGCTTGGTCCGCCGCAAATAGCCATATCTGTTTTTAATCCCACCATATTTTTAAGATGGATTGTCAGACTCATTAGTAGAAAAAATACCTGATAAGGCCATTATGCAGTCATTCTGTAAGGAACCAATCAGCAAGAGGTCTATTGGACACCTGTCGATGTGTGTGTGTGTGTGTGTGTGTGTGTGTGTGTGTGTGTGTGTGTGTGTGTGTGTGTGTCTAGGTGTGTGTGTGTGTGTGTCTGTGTGTGTGTGTAGGTGTGTGTGTGTGTGTGTGTGTAGGTGTGTGTGTGTGTGTGTGTCTGTGTGTGTGTGTGTGTGTGTGTGTGTTCATGCATGCATGTCCAAGTCCTCCGCCTTGTGTCTGGCTTTCATGAATTATTAGTGTGGCGATGCACTTTACCTATGTAGATGGGCCGGTCGAATATGTGTTGGGCTAGGTCTTGGCGTGACATTGTGCGCTAGACTATAAATGTGTGATCTTTTTCCCCCCGCTTCCTCCCTCTCTTCCTATTCTCACTTTATACAGTTCTCTTGCTCGCTTTCTCTATCACTTATCACTTATCTCTCCCTTTCCCTCTAACTCTGCCTCTATCACACTTTCTCTCATCCCTCTCTCCCATTCACTCTCTCCTTCTCTCTCCATCTCTGTCTCTTTCCATCTCTCTCTCCAGCTCTCTCGCTCTCTCTCCCTGTATGTCTCTTTCCATCTCTCTCTCCAGCACTCTGTGTGTGTGTGTGTGTGTGTGCCTCTCTCTCTCTCTCTCTCTCTCTCTCGCTCTCTCTCTCTCTATCTCTCTCTCTCCCCCTCTCTATCCATCTCTCTATCTCTATCTCTCTCTATCCATCTCTCTCTCTCTCCATGCCTCTCTCTCCATGTCTCTATCCAGCTCTCTCTCTCTCTCTCCACCTCTCCTACCCCCTGTGTCTCTCTCCCGCTACTATACCATCTGGCTGAAGTCTGAGGCACTTATGTATCACATGAGTGGCCGCGGCCAGGTGTCAGACTGTCCCAGTGGCCAGGTGGTACCAGAGCTTTGCCAACAACTTTGTCTGTCTTGATAAATTGTCAGGGAAGCTAGACTTAAAGAGATACTTCCCTGCTCCCGGCTCAGCGAACGTCATTTTGGATTCATGGGGCTTGGAGGTGAGGCTGTGAATAGACATAAATGAACTGTAAGGGTGAGAGTGGGAAAGATTGTCTTCCACAAAACCTTCAGCGTTAAGACAAAAATGAGCTGAAGTGATCATTAATGATTGGCGATTGTGCATTATTATTATGTATGCAAAGGATTTTTGGTCCTTTTTGGTATTCTAATTGATATAACCCCCTCCCCATGTTCTTTAATGGGGGGGTGGGGGGGATTATATATATTTGAGTATGCCCATTGGATTTCTTAGTCTGGCACTTTATTAACTACTGCTCACTGCTTGAATTATGAACTGCTACTGTAAAACAAACTTGAAAAATGTGAATCCCATAAAAGATTGAATCAACATTTGGTAATAAATCCACCGCTTCGTCCTGTGTTGCATGTAACTTTGTGGTGTGTGCAGGTGTGTGCAGATGTCCTTGGGGCGGGGTGAGTAACAATCATAGTCTCACAATTAAATTACTTTATGAGGAGTGTATGGAGTGTATCTACATGGCGCCATAATTAGCACCTGTCCCACACCTGGACCTTAAAGTGGGAAAAAGTATTTCAAATTTTAACTTCTCGGTGTGGTTCTGAAAATCTGTCCGATGGAGCAGGGGAAAAGATAATTAATAGTAATTAATGATAATTAGTGTTGTGAGTGACACCTGTGTTTGTCCTTCAATGACATCTCTGGGAAAAGGGTCTATTTCACAACACATTAGCATTGAAATATATTCTGAAATTCATTCATGAAATACAAGAGTAAGAGTGTTTGCTCCAAAGGGCGTGTAAAAACAAAAGTTGATGAGTGTAGTGACTCATCGAATAGCATCCATTACCATTAACACTTTTGGATAGAGTGTCCCCTTTTTCTGGGGGATTTAGTTCTGAAAATAAATTGTACTTTTGGATAAAGAAAGAGTGTGTCGTTTATGTCGGAATAGAAAGTGAAGAGGAAGCTTGTGGGTGAATATATATATATATATAATTATGGTATCTTTAAGACATATCTTCCCCTGGGCTGACGTTCATTCGGTCCGTCTATTGATTTGTGCCGGGAGGCCCACTAAGTCATGATGATTTTATCAAGTGCAATACACTGGCACTCGCAATATGCACATTTTGTGTCGATAAAATAGTGTCCATTGGGATGAAAAACCTTGGGAGATTTAGTGTTTCTATCTTGGTCCCACTGTCACGCCGCGACCGCAGAATTTAATGCAACTCTATGGTGCCTCATTTACTGCCTGTCGCTGAATGATCTACCCATAAGCTCCTGGGAGCGCTGTTGGAAATTTTCAGGTACCCTGTCACTGTAATAAACACTGTCCTCTCTCCCTTCCTTTCCATATCTATTTCTTCGGTTCGTTCTTTGGTTCGCTCTTCCTTCCCTGTTCATCTCTTGCTTCTTCTCTCTTCCCTCTGTCTTTATTTATGTTTTTTCCAAAACAATTTCCTTATTCACCTAATCTACCTTTCTTTCTTAGTTCTTTCTTATTAAAAAATGTCTGACCTTCTTTGTGTCTATATTACTTTATTTTTTGTTTTGTTATTTCAGTCTGTCTTTCTCCCTCCCTTCCCTTCTTCCTTCCTTCTCTCTTCTTTTTCTTTCTCTTCACCTTCCTTACCTTTCTCTCCTCTGTATCTTCGTCTCACCTTTCCTCCCTTTCTTCTTTCAGGTGAACTGCAGTGTCTGAGTCAGAATAACCAACCTCTCTCTCTCTCTCTTCCTCTCCCTCTACCCTCCCCATAGGCTCCCTGCAAACAGATCGGATCCTATAGGGGCCATCTACATGTCCCTTATCATTAACCCTCAACTTGTGCCCCCTCTGTATCTCCCCCCCCCCCCCCCCCCCCCTCCCCATCTCCCCCCGTCCCTGGCTGATGATGACTACATCACAGCAGCATTTACGATAAAATATTGTCTGCTTATCAACCGTGTTCCATCCTGGTTACAGCTTTTAGTCTGTTCATCCGAATAGATCTGAGCTTCTCTGTGCAAGTCTGTACCCTGTCTTGCACCCGAAGGCTGTAACAGCATTCGGAAGTGTGTGTGTGTGTGTGTTTGTGTGTGTGTGTGTGTGTGTCAGTTTGTGTTTGTGTGTGCCTTGGGATGAGCAACACAGGAGATGAACGAGTGGCCATTATGAGGCAGAGATGGGGGGCCTGTTTAGGACTAAACATGGCTAAATTGGTATCTATCTAGATGTCCTTGATGGTCTAATCATTTTGACCTACTAACAGTCAAGTTGTCTCCATAAGGCAGGACAGGCCGGCAGCTGGACTTTTGAGCAAAGTTAATGCAATTAGTGACAGCAGTAAAGTATGACTGGGCACTTTGTGTGTGTGTGTGTGTGAGTGTGTGGGTGTGTGTGCATCTGTCTGGTGTGTGCACATCAATGATGCTTAGTAAGGAGGTGTTGTGCAAATAATATCGAATATTCAGGCTTTTTGACATGTGTTAATACACCCATACACACATTGAAAAACACACACACGCGCACACACCGATATACACACATATGCACACTAATAAACCCACACACATGCACACTTACACCCCCTGACACAGGCACACACTGACACACCCACACAAACACACACAACCCTAGACATGCACACTAACCCTCTCCCCCGCACCCACGACATACACACACATACACACAAAGACGCACATATTGACACACAATCAAAGACACATGATCGCGTGTACACGGGTTGCAGCTGCAGATACAAAGCGATGATGAGTACAATAGGGAGATGGCTGGCAGGGAGGTGTCACGTTTCTCTGTACACCCACACACACACAGTGTGTATGGGAGGATTGGATGGAGCCCATTGAGGACTAGAAGCTTCTCTGCTGGTGAACAGGTTTGGGCCTATGACTAGAACTCTTCATAGGACCCAAGGCCCAGGGGAGAAGCTTATGGCTTTGAGTGCTATAAGCATAATTCAGAGAGCAGAGAAGGTGTGAGTGTGTGTGTGTGTGTGTGTGTGTGTGTGTGTGTGTCTTTGTGTGTGTGTGTGTGTGTGTGTGTGTATCCGTGTGAGCGTGTGTCTGTTTTTGTGTGTGTGTGGGTGTGTGTGTGTGGTTTGTGTGTGAGTATGTTTCTGTGTGTGTTTGTGTGTGTGTGTGTGTGTGTGTGTGTGTGCGCATGTGTGTGTGTGTGTGTGTGTGGGCGTATGTGTGTGTTTGTGTGTGAGGGTTTCAGGGCTATGCATGTGTATGTGTACCTATATGTATGTCTGTGTGCCAGCGTGTGTGTGGCAGGAACACTGCGTGTCATGTTCTAGGTCATGAATAATCATGTGATCCAAACCTTGCCATCTGCACATTAAGCTTGCAACATCAGAGTGTTAAAGGGTAATTCCGGTGTAAAATGGATTTTGGATATGTTTTGTATGATAATGAGTTGAAACGTTCGTTTTGGAGCACAAAAATTGTATATAGACGCTTTCTTCAGTTGGCTGTTTTTAACCGATTCTATCAAAACGCTATAAACTTGGAACGATGGGGGCATTTGTTATGGTAAAAACTTAATTATTTTAAACCACTTAAAAGGCTAAAAGTAGCCTGACACTTCTTTGGTAGTATAATAAGAGTCTTAACATATAAAACGAGGCATTGAGAACTTTGTAAGTGTACAGATTGTTTACTAAAAATTACATTTTATACACACAATACCGTCAGTAGATCACCCGTCGACGCCATTTTGTTTTTAAGACTCGATAAGTAGATTGGCGAAAACAGAGCTTGCGTGATGCTGACGGATGTCACAATCTCTGTGTTCGTAAATCTACCTAAGAGAGTCGGAAATGTAGTATTTTTAATTGCTTTCAATTCTAATGAGCATATACTTTGTTTTTTTTAGGAATTTCAGGAATTTTTGGAGATAGCGGAACAAATAAACTGTTTAACCATGTAGACCTATATCCATTTGAAAAGTAGTGTAAAGAATGTGTGAAGTTTGGTACACACACACGCAAAAAGTACGAAGTACAAAGTACAAAGCACAAAGCACAAAGAAAAGCGCGTTGGCTCTAAACCGTTAAAACACAAAATCGCTGTCCCAGCAATTCCCAGTGCCGTACTCCTGCGTGATTCAGCACCTTGGACAGCACCCTTGTATGTTCGCAATCTGTGGCGGACTCTCCTGCAGCCATTAAAACGCGTTACGTTACGTCACGCTACGCTACGTATGAAGCTCAACAACCACAATACGAAAAGGCACGTGTTTCATTCCTACCCCTAACAGATGCGGCCACTGCTTTTTCACAAAAATGTAGATAGAATACATTCACAGGAACAAATCCATATGGCATA
The DNA here is from genome assembly GCF_949987615.1 of Pollachius pollachius. Classification (NCBI taxonomy): domain Eukaryota; kingdom Metazoa; phylum Chordata; class Actinopteri; order Gadiformes; family Gadidae; genus Pollachius; species Pollachius pollachius. The sequence continues at coordinate 9,303,993 of NC_136949.1, forward strand.
ACACGGCGAAATGGAACGTCATATTTATATATGACGTTCTTATTTATAACAACAGTGTCGACAACGACGAGATATGAGTTGCCCGCAGGGCAGAGCGCACTCACTGCATTTCTAATGCGTGTGGCTGCTGGCTGCTGGGCCTGGAAACGGGAATGATCGTAAATGATTGTCAGCCCCTGGAGTGAGTAAAGGGGGTTGGGCTAGAGCGCCGAGTGTGGGTGAATCCGGTCCGAGTCCCGCCAGTCGCTCCGAGAGAGCCGAGCTGAGAGACGCGCGTTCACAGACACGGCAGAGGGAAGAACGCTGCTGCGCAACTAGACAACCATAATACTAGAATAACCTTCTGACCACCTCGACTCTCCAGCTCCATCCCTCTCATGGTCCTACTGGGCAGAGCCTGATCATTTTTAGTTGATTCAAACCCATCTCTCTTTTAGATTTTTGATTTCTCCTTGGGAATACTGTCAATACTCCAATTGCACCGTTGAAGAAATTGAGGGTTATTTTTTATATAGAGGTAAGTTGACTCGTTCAATTCTAATGATGGCAAACAACCCGTGGATTAAGTTTTTGGGTTGGTTGGCTGTGTGTGCGTGTGTGTGTGTGTGTGTGTGTGTTTGTGTGTATGTGTGTGTGTGTGTGTGTGTGTGTGTGTGTCTGTGTGTGTGTGTGTGTGTGTGTGTGTGTGTGTGCTTGTGGCATTGCTGTAAAATTGGCGAGGTTCTGATGTTGGTTAAGGAGATTGAAAGGGTTGTGGGCAAAATGCTGAACTGTTTAACTCGCTCTTTCATTCGCTCTGTATAGCAAACCCAACTAAGGACTGTTTTATGCAGTGAAACAAGCATAAAAGGTACATTTTAGCCTTAGTATTATTAAAA
>NC_136949.1:9309870-9312370 GCF_949987615.1 Pollachius pollachius
TTACGTTACAGTGTAATTCTCTCAGACAGCACGGGATGTACATCTTTGCGACGTAAAAATTCCTTTTGATTTAATATTCGCACCAAAGTAATGTTTCATTTCAACAGTAACTTTGTTACCATTTGGGATTAAGCGTTTTATTCCACGACTGTGTCAGATCATTTTCAGTTCAGTTCAACGTAAATTCCAAAGAAAGCAAAGTCATATATTTGTTATGTCTTTGCTATTTCAATCACACAACAACATTTTTGTGTTAAAAATGTAATGCAGATCAAAGTAAGACCTATGAATATTTTTCTGCATATCTCTGTGTGGGTAGTTGCTGTTAAGTCCCCATGCTGGTTTTCCATCAGATGAGCATTTTGTTGAGCCTTTAATATATTCCTTCCCTCCACAGTTTTTTATCAAACGACAGAAAGGTAAACAACGATAATTGCTGATAAAATGAACGCGACACCAATGACAGGATTCAGTTGTGTTTTCTGGTGTGAATAGGTGGTGTGCGGATCCCAAGGTAGACAAAGTGTGAATGAGAAACAGCCTTTTCTCTTCTCCCTCCTCGTCTCAGTCTCTCTGGCTGAGGTCCTTTCTGTTTAGGTAGCAGACAGAGATAAGGTGTTCTGTTGTGGTACCCTCACAATGGAGGTGTTGTACGTCGGAGAGATGTTGTTCTCCTCTCTGTCTTCATTCTCTGAAATCCTAGTCGGATAAATGAGACATAAAATCACACATGTATACAAACACGTATAACACACACACGCACACAGACACATACATACACACACACACATACACCCACACACACACTTAAGTATTGTACATTTGATGAATGCAGGCATTACAGCAGTGTTCAGCAGCCATCTTTTTTCTGGAATCTTCCATTTCGACACACTCTTCCCTCCTCCTTCGCCCTTTATGCATCTCTTTGTGAATGTAGCGGGTGGCCGTGTGTTAACAGACCCATGTCCAACATCCTCCACCGCTGACCCACTTCCTGTTGGCTTTAATCAGACTGACGTGGCAGAAGGGTGGAATCGGGGGTGGGGGGTGGGGGAGAGGGTATGACTCCATTTTGAAAACAAACAAAAGGGAGGCAGGGAGGGAGGAATGCTCACTGAATAAAAATGTGCGTGCACGCATTTAAAAGCCTTCTCGTTTGGATTTAACCGTCATAACCGTGAAATTGAGATAATAAATAAAGGACGGTTTCCCATACGTTGGACATGCTGTTGTTGCGTTTTCTAAACAGTGTTCTACCCGCTGCTCGAATGAGGCTGTTGTCATCGTCCGTGCTCTAGCCCGTGGCGCCGTGCAGGACGCCGTCACATGACCCCACCGGGAGGAGTGGGCACACTCATGCAAGACGGGTGGGGGGGTTTGGGGGGTTGGGTGTATGTGAGGTCACTCTTCATGGTTCCAGGACATTAGCTCTTTTAATCGCAGACTGGCAAGCCCTTGTGAGAGAGAGCCATAGAGAGGGAGAGAGAAAGAGACCACACCCCACTCAGCCTGAGGCAAAAACAAAAGCAAAGAGTGCATTTACCAGAGGCTGATTGTACCCCAATTTGTACCAAGAGTCCTGTTTTGAGATGAAAGCCCTCCAATGGACATGTACACACACACACACACACACACACACACACACACACACACACACACACACACACACACACACACACACCGACACACACCGACACACACACACACACACACACACACACACACACACTCTCTCTACCCCTCTCACTCTCTCTGTCTTCCCTTTATTAGCTCCATTGAAGGAGAGTGTCAGAGAGAGTAACACAGAGAGTGAAACAGAAGGAGTAGCTCTTCAGTTGACTATGCGTTTGCTCCGGTCTCCGCCTCCTTCGTCCTCCCCCACCAACTGACGGGGCTGTGAACGTAGATTACACAGAACAAAGTCATGATTAGCAAGATCATAAAAAAAAAGAGCAAAAAAATAACAGAGACGGCTAATTTGCCGGGGAATTCCAACCTGCCGCTATCAGCAGTGACCTGCCACCACAAATCCAACCTGCCGCTAACAGCATTGAGTTTTATGACTGTGATAATTATGGTTATATGGTTATTATTTTTATTGCTATCCTTATTATTATTATTATGAATGCAATGATTAGAGTTTGTGCAACGCCGCAAGACGTTTTGTTGACCGCATGTTGGTTTTTACAGTCTTACTCGGGCTGCACGACTTTGATAATTGCGACTCTTTTTAGAGTCGCTATTTTGATGGCTATTATTATTATTTATTGGGATTAACAAGATTATTGATACAATTAGCATTCGGCCTACCGGGCCTACTGCACATTCAGAACAATTATAATAAAGGAATTGCTGATTTCAACATAGCTTGTTTACAAAAGCAGATGTAATTTAGTTTTTATAATTGTTTTTTCTTTTTTAGATTTAAATAAATTGCGACCTTTCACCAAAGGTAATTGCAGAGGCCAAAATCAGATTTAAATTAATATAAAATGAATTG
>NC_136949.1:9314870-9319870 GCF_949987615.1 Pollachius pollachius
AAATGCACACACGCACACACGCACACGTGGCACATGAAAAACCTGAAATGATTACAACTCAATTCAAAGCACTTTATTGCCATGGGAAATTTACATTCACGTTGCCAAGGCAACTAGCATTTAAATAACAACACACACAAGAATAATATTTATTCCACCCCGGTTTGCTTTTTGAAATACCCCCCAAAATACCACAGCCTAAGACGCTGTCAAATGCTGTCCCCATTTGCATCACTAAGGCAGCAAAACACAAAGTCAATGGTGCGAACATCTTCTCGTGCAGACGTTTCGGCTTTCTCATAAAAAAGGAACTTGAGCAATACCTTGCTTGTGTGTATATGTTCTGATTTGTCGGGAAATCACACACAAACACACACACACACAGAAACACAATCACACACACAGAAACACACACACACACACACACACACACACACACACACACACACACACACACACACACACACACAAACCTTGTTTGAGGGAAATGTGCTTTCGCTCAAGTCGTCACGTTTGATTCGGCCAAAAGGAAGATCATGGCTTAAGAACCTCTGCTGAGAGCGTTGGAGTATGCCTCCAGCTAAAAAAGGCTTCCCACCAACTCTAAACCAATTTTTTATTCAAGCAAACCTTTGCGTCGTGCACCCAGGGAGAGCCCCCTGCTGTGAGCATTGCTCTCAACCAACACAAAAACCGTAGGGGCTGCTCGGATTTGGGTCAGCGATGGATCCAGGGAGGAGTTGCTGGAGGTCCAGAGGAGGTAGAGGCTGGAAGAGCAGAGGAGGTGGGTGGAAAGGGAGGAGGAAGAGGAGCTGGAGGCTGGAAGAGGAGGAGGACGACGGTGGAAAGGGAGGAGGAAGAGGAGCTGGAGGCTGGAAGAGGAGGAGGACGACGGTGGAAAGGGAGGAGGTGGAGGTTGAGGGTGGAAGAGGAGGAGGGGGAGAAGTTTGAAGTGGAGGGAGGTCAAGGAGGCGATGAATACGATGAAAGTGGAGGTTGGGGCATGAGAAAGGGTAGGAGGGTGGGGTTGGGGTTGTAGGAGGACATGTAGGCTTGAAGGAGAGAGAGATGTGTAGGTTGGAGCAAGTAGAAGAAGAGGTTGTGGAGACAGGGTTGGGCGTTTGGAGGAGGAGTAGGGGGCGGGTCGAGGTGAAGAAGGTGGAGGAGGACATGGGTCTGGGAGAGCGTCCGAGGTGATCCACAAACCTCACTACACCGTAAATCCCCCGCCTCTCTGTTGGAGATTTACGCGTCGTTGCGTGTGGTGGTCGTGTGTGAGGCACTCTGTGAGACACGTGGTGCGACAAATATAAGGTCTTTCTAGGTTTATTCGTCAAACAAAATGTAGAAAATGGTTGTTTGTCTTGTTTGTTTGCCAAATAATGTGAATCTGACTCCCTGAAATACTGGGACAGATTGGATTGATTTCACTGTGTTCCTCTCCACAGGTTTTTAGATTATGGAATGAATTATTCATATGATAACAGGCATGTCAAAGGGCACCTCTGGGTCCTTTACATGGAAGTCATAATGGTAGTGAGTTGATACTTGGCTTTGCATGACTAGTACACATGCAAACTGCTTTAGTGTGTTGCTAATGCAAGAATTGTCTCCTCCTTCCTTCCCGCTGTCTGTGACCTCCCACAGCAGTGCAGAGAACACCAGGTGAGTCTCCAAGGCACAAGGAAATATATTTTGTTTTTTAAAGGGAAAAACGTTATCTACCTTCACCCTAATTCAGTGAAATCCTTTGTATTTTGTACTGGGTTGATGAAATTGCTTTAATAATAACAGTCAATTAAAAATAATGACTCCAAATAATAGATTATTTCACATAATTACAGCAAATGTTATTGTTCAATATTTCAAACGCTTTTCTAACATTCTTAACCAAAGCTTTCGAAGCCACAGTAGAAAGCTTTGTCATTAGTGTGTGTTTGTGTTTAGCCATGGTTTGCTATGAATGCAAAGCATGCATATTTACAATACAATGCAGTATTGGTGTGCTGGTGTTTTCAATTGCCTTTCTCTCTCTCTCTCTGCCTCTGTCCCTGATTCTCCTTTTCAAGGCCTGGCACACCTGAAGGCAGAGCAAGGTATGCTAACACTCTCTCTCTTTCTTTTCTCAAGATCAGCAGTTCTCTCGTTTGCACGAGTTGTTGTTGTTCTGTGTATGCGTGTGTTTGTGTGTGTGGTGGGGAGGGTTGGGGAGGGTTGCGGTTGTGCTGTGGGAAAATGTTTACTAGCTCCCTGACTATGGGCACTTGTGTGTGTGTGTGTGTTTTGCGATTAACCCCCTGCAGTTGTCGCTGCCGCAGAAGATCTGGGTGGGGGGGGGGGGGGGCGAAGGGGGGGAATACACAGCATGTTTCATCCAAGTAGCAAGGCCAGCCCCCTCCCACCCCATCCATGTCCATTGCTTCATCCATTGTGCCTCTCTCTCTATCTCTCTCTCTCTCTGCTCTCTCTCTCTCTCTTTTCTCTCTCTCTTTGCTCTCTCTCCCACTCTCTGTCACTCTGCCAATTCTCTCCCCATGCACTCTACCACCAGGTTTCTGTGCTGTGTTTTTCTATGCTGGGGTTCACTGCCCCGCAACTAACAGGAAGTGACACACGCCAACCCTGTAGTCAGTCCTTACCTGGACCTGAGCCGACTCAGGAGACAGGGGGCGGGGCAACAGCAAAAATAACCCAAGAAAACCTAGGGAGTGAAGGCTATAGGACGGTGGCTAGACTGTGAAATGTAACCTTAGCCTAGAGGGAAGAGCCAAGACCAAGACCATGATAACAATGTTACAGGATCCCCTTTATCATCATAATCGTCTTGCTCTTTTCAAGCCAGCTGCAATAATGGAATGAAGGCAAAGGGAAATGGGGCGGCCATGTTGGAGGAACACAGCTCGATCATGATTGCCGTGTTGAGAGAGAGAGAGAGAGAGAGAGAGAGAGAGAGAGAGAGAGAGAGAATAAGCAAGAATATGCTAATGGACCACTTCATAATCGCTAGCATAAAACGAGTGCTTGCACACACCTACACCCTGGCCTCATATCCATACTTCAAATATTATACATTATACATCACCCCCACACAAACACACCTACACACACACACACACACACACACACACACACACACACACAAAGAAGAGTAGTGTTCATGTCATTAAAATAGGGTCACATGACCATTTTTTATGCATCCACATAGAGCAGGTCGGGGACGATCACCTGCGATCCATCATCTTCATTTGTTCACCTGCTTCAACGTTGCACACACTTATATGCTGAGTGTGTGCATTGACATGCATGGTGGAAAGGTGCATGGCGCGTGCCACATGCACCTTTGCAGTCCCCCCCCACCCCCCTCCCTCCCTGCACCTCCACTAACATTCCCGCGGTGAAGTATTTGCATAAGTGTCAGTGATTAGGCGTGGAAGAAGCATTGGTTCAATGCCACGCTGACTGTGAACTAACAAAGGCCTATCCCTCTCTCCCTCTCTCTCCATTTTTTTCTTTCTTTTCCTTTTCTCCTTTTGTTCTCCTCCTTCTCCTTCTTCTTCCCCTTGTCCTTCTTCTGCGTGGAAAACGACACTCCCCTCCTCTTCCTCTTCCTTTCATGGACCTCCCCTCGCCGCTCCATCACAGTGGGGCGAAACAAAGGTACAGCCCTTCCTTCTGCTCTCTTGCATTTCCTGTTGTGTTCCTGGCTTCCTCCTTAAGCTGCCCGAATGGCGTGCGTTTGATCAAATGTGTGTGTATGTGTGTAAGTGTCGGATAACGTGTGCGTGGCTGCGCGTGCGTGTGTTTGATTTCTGCTTCAGTTTCGCTAATCGATGGTGGAGAGTGATGATGATGATGATGATGATGATGATGATGATGCTGATGATGATGATGATGATGATGGTTGATAAGTCGTCCTTCATCCCTGGTTCATTAGTCGTGCACTATACAGTATACGTGCATTCCTACAGACCTCTGATATCGGGGAGGGCCCCCGTCGTTGAGCGATGAAAAAGGGCCCGGGTTCTTATCTCTGCAGCGTGAAGCGGGGGATTGCTGTGTTTTGTTTTTTTGCCGCCAAGAGACTGATGGGAAATCAGTCGTGGAACGGGCAGAGGAGCGGAGACAAGCTGCACACATTCCCCCGCCACTGGAATGAGCTAAGGGGGATGATGTATGAGTCTCTGGGTGTCTTTGGACACGGTGGAGACAGAGAGCATGTGTGTTTTGTATAATGTGCACACTGTGTGTGGGTAGGCGTATCCACACGTATGTATACGTTTATGGATAGTGTTTTGTACATTTTGCTGCGTTGCCTTGTGTTGATTGTTTGGATGAGCACGGTGCTGCTACGTTGTTTCGCTCTGAGTAAGAGAAAGTTAACGTGACATTGGGACTCATTTGAATGAGGTCACATCTCCGGCCCCAGTGAATTGCATTTATAATCATGCAGAGTATAACCTTATTATTCATTCATGAAAAACTCATGTGATATGCTGTGTGTGTCTAGATGTGTGTGCGTGTGTGTGTGTAAGCGTGTCTGTGGTTCACATGTGCAGAGCACGTGTGTGTGCTCCTTGAGCTATAATTATGATTGCTATCTGAAACGATATCACTCTAATAAATTAAACTTTCACTTTAATTTAACTTCTGTGTTTCCCGTTAACCTCGCTTAGTGTCAAATTCGGCCACTGAAAGACACTTGGCAAAGACGCACTGAACGCATGTTGACTTCTTGATGGGTACGATGGCTACTGGGCTGTGTTTTTGCTCATATGAAATCTCAACCAACAACAACAACCTCAACAACAACAACAGCGAAAGTCGCCAAGTGCCTGTCTGAAAAGCTGGAGTGCAATTGAGCAAACAGCAGGAAACCGCGCAAGCTGTCTATGTTGTGTGCAGCAGCAATCATCCATTCCCTCGTTATGCCGGAATCATTCCGCAACACTTTTCAGATGAAACAAGAACACACGAGCAAGGTCACACAGGCCTCATAAAGA
>NC_136949.1:9324870-9399870 GCF_949987615.1 Pollachius pollachius
GAGAGAGAGAGAGAGAGAGAGAGAGAGAGGGATGTGTAAGACAAGATCTCTTTGAAGATGCAGCGGCTGCACCAGTGATTGGTGTTTGTTATACCTGATGGCAGTGACATTTTACATGAAATGGCATCCATCTTGAGATATACAGCAACAGCACTTAGTATATGCCTCTTCAGTTGGTGTAATTATAAACAACAGAAATTGCTCTCTGACATAGTAGTTATACTATATATTTACAGTTTATACTATATATTTACAGTTTATACTAGATATTTACTGTATATGTGCAATATACACTCATATATATAAACTAAAATATGTTACATTTATGCCCTCTATTACACGCTAGCTTCCATTAGTGATGCTGCCTGGCTGGCTGGTTGGTTCCACCATTTCTGGCAATATGTTAATTATTATGATTCACATGCAATGATGCATGTGAATCATTGCGTGTTTATTAAAAATTACCCAGCATGCATAGTCAGTGCGTTTTTGACATTTCAACATTTAAGCACATTTGGATGAACACAGATCAGTCAGTACATGAAAATAGTTAAAAAATATAGATTTTTTGGTGTACAAATCTGACATCAGTCACGTTATGTGTTGCATGGAACTCAAGGCGTTGCGGTTTGAATGGATACATGCGTGTGATATTAGATACTCTTCTGACAGAATGAAAAAAACACAACCTTTAACCTTCAACGACAATTTTAAACGTGTGCAACCTGTCTCCACAAGGGAGGAGGCTTCACGGACCGCTTGTGATCAGAAACAACGAGAGCAGAGCGGGAAAGTACTCGAACAAATATCCATTTAAGAATAGCCCGGTCTTTGTGGCAAGGCGGAAGCAAACAGCGAATAGAGTATAGAGAGCCCACTTGGCTGAAAACACACGGTAGGCTGTGCTTTGTTGCTGGAGTGCCTGGGACCTCATGAGAAGGATTTATGGGAGGAAAGTAGGTTAAGATGTGGCTTGAAGGGTTTCATTACGAAACTCCCAAGTACGAGCACGTAAGCCTCAGGAATTCAAGTGTGTGCATGTTGTTTGTACCGTGTGTGTGTGTGTGTGTGTGTGTGTGTTTCTGTGTGTTTCTGTGTCACTCTCTGAGCCTAGCAAAGCATTCAAAGCATATTTGTTTATTTGTGTGTGTGTGTGTGTGTGTGTGTGTGTGTGTGTGTGTGTGTGTGTGTGTGTGTGTGTGTGTGTGTGTGTGTGTGTGTGTGTGTGTGTGTGGAGATGACATATGTAGGTGTGTGTGTGTCTATGTGTTGATGACACATATAGGTGTGTGTATTTATGTGTGGATGACACATGTTTGTATGCGGTCTTGGAAGGGTGACTGTGTCTATGGTAGGGTGCGAATCCACAGCGGTCTGACTTGAATAGATGTGGGTGTGTGTATGTATGTGTGGCACTTGTTAGGATGGCATGACACGTGGAGTGTGTTTGTTTGTGTGCGTTTGGTTGCGTGTGCACAGCAGGCTGAATTGTGTAGAGATATGTGTGTGTGTATGCCCAAGTTAGTGTGTGTTTGTGCGTGTGTGTGTGGAGGGGTGACATGTGCGGGTGTGATGGCTGCAGCCATGCAGATGTGTTCACACCAGAGACGAGGTAAATTAACATGGCACACGGTGTGGCGGTGCTGGCATCCACCCTGGAAGACTCTCCACACTCTTACTCCCCCACCTTTCTCTCCCTCTCTCCCTCTCTCCATCTCTCTATACGTTGTGTTCCTCTCTCCTTCCTGCTGTTTCAGAATCCCAATCAGAAAAAGAAATAGCTTTATTGCCACTCAAGTTTTCCCATACTAGGAATTAGTTCCAGTATCAAAGTATCAAAATACACACATACAAACTACGACTGGAAATGGTTATTAAAGGTGATGGGCCTCATTTCAGACCAGACACTTATAATCCTTGTACTTACAAAGAGTTAATTAGCTGAATATGAAATGTATATTCAAATACTTCTTGACATTTTTTCCTGACAAGCTATCCAATAGGTCTGCAGTAGATATATCTCTCTGTTATATGTTATGGTAATTGTATATCCTGTTTATCCATTAGTTTAGAAAGAAGGATTTGTTCTCTGACAGCTTTGGAACTCTTACTTTGAAGCCCAGTCTTTATGGGTCTTCATGCCTGCCACGGCATTTTGGCATTTGGCAAGGCATTTGATCTAGACTGTAGTTCATATACCCGATAAGCCGAGGGTAACGACGTTTGCAATTATTAAGAGAGAAATGTCTGGGCGGAATTTGTCTGAAGGTTTTTTGAAGTAGGAGTGAGAGTTCACCTCGCTCTTACAAATTCAAACCTTCTGCATCAAAGGGACTTGGGGCGTTAAAAGGAACGCTTCAAAGTTGAATTACCTTGGAAAAATATGTTGCACTACATAGAAAAATAGTTAAATGGGAACATACCTATTTAGCATTACGCTTTTATCCAAAGTTATCGTAAATTCGGATGCATGTCAAGTAGGTAGGTAAAGGTTAGACAATTTTCTAGGGATGACCTGTCTACATGTTACCTGCAGACATCGTGTATCGAACACTGTTCCTTTCGTCAGGGAAAAAGTCAGTCAGTAAAAGCACATCATCTGGTTGGCATACTTGTAAACTGTGCACCGAAAAGCTCCGCAAACACCAGCCTTCACACCCAGCACTAACAAGCTGCCGAAATTGCGATATTCCCATTATGCAGATGATATGCTAATGGTGTCGTCCCATTTTGCTTGTTCTGCTGCTCAAAGTGCTGCGTTGCACTCAGAAAGGATAATCAAGTTCTGATCAGCCCCTCATTCAATGTTTGTTATCTGTGTGTGTGCGTGTGTGTGTGTGTCTGTGTGTGTGTGTGTGTGTGTGCGCGAGCGCATGTGTGTGCTTGTGTGTGTGTGTGTGTGAATCTGTGTGTTTATTTATATATATATATATGAGAGCGAGAGAGAGGGAGGGAGGTAAAGAAAGTGAGAGAGGGAGAGTGTTCAGCATTTTCCATCTGGTTGCACACAATACATACACTCGCACTGGGAGCATGAGAAGACGATCTTAATTAGTTTAATTTCACTTGGGCTTTTTTTTTTGGTGCTTTTTCCCCTCATTTCGTTTCAATGTTCCACAGCCGAGGAGGGAGTTGAAGCAGTTGTGATCTCTCTCATCTAAACCGCAGCCTCTCCTCACTGATTGCAGAAACTCTGTCCTTGTTCCCCTCTGAGGAGTGCGCTCTTGTGGGGCCCGCTGTCTTGTCACATGTAGTTAAAGCCCTCCTAACACATCCCTGGTCAGAGAACGTGCTTCCACTCATGGACCCTGTTGCCTTTTTCAGAACAGCCACTGGTCTTTTTTTCTCTCTTTCTGTCAGTTTTTCTGTGAGCCGTTTCAACCCTTCTTAGCCTGAACATGTCGTTCCCCATTCTCTCTTCGCTCTGGCTGTGTCTCTCTCTCCAGATCTTCATTTTCAATTGCACTTGATCCCCCTCCTTCTTTTCTTCATCATCTCCATTGCCATCTTAACCTTGAAAATTGCCCAATTTATTTTTGTAATCACTTTGTAACTACTCTCTCTCTCTCTCGCCACACACATGCACACACCCTTGCTCGTTGTAGCTGTGTCACCGTACTCAGAGTGTTAAAGTAAAAGTAAAAGTAGAGTGTCGCAAATGGGGATCGTTAAGTTTATCACAGGAAAATATAACATTGGATGTACAATTTTCCGCTTAGTAACACACACGCGCATGTGCGCGCGCACACAAAAAACACACAAACACACACACAAATAAAACGTTCATTCACAATTGGGGGTTATTCCAACTACAATTTAGTCCCTCCAATGCCTGTCCAACCACCACCATCACCACCATCATCATCACCACCACCACCATCATTACCACCACGACCACACCACCCACTCCACCACCACCATCACCACCCAATCCACCGCCATCACCACCTTCAGCTCCATGCCACCACAACACCTTGGGTATGTGCCACGCAATACCTTAGGTATTGCGTGACACCCACAGTAACAACCTCCTCCGTCTTCCTTCCCTACCCGGCATCACTCTCTCTCTTGCTCTCTCCCCGGCTCCATTCACGTTTCCTTGGTAATGTGAGTGAAGCCATGCTGATGATGGATTCACCCGGCGAGCCACAGTGGCGCAGGGGGCCTCCCCCCCGCTCTCACAGCCTCTCTGCACACCCATTAACCCCCATTGCCTCAGCACGCTGACGGGGGGTCCTTGGAGAGACAGCCAAGACTCTTCTGGTAGCGTTTGATCATCTTTTGTGTGTCTGTCTGTCTGTGTGTGTGTGTGTGTGTGTGTGTGTGTGTGTGTGTGTGTGTGTGTGTGTGTGTGTGTGTATGTGTGGGTGTGATATGATGAGCGTATTTAGGGGCTTGGATGGGTAATTTGTCATGTGATGGTCTCTGTATATTATGTATGTGTGTGTGTGTGTGTTTGCACTAGCTAGGTCGGGTGTGTGTGTGTGTGTGTGTGTGTGTGTGTGTGTGTGTGTGTGTGTGTGTGTATAATGAAGCATACATGTATGTATTTGTGTGTGACAGAGAGACAGATCCCATTGATCTGCAGTCCTTTGTCTTTCAAGAGCTGATGGATCTGCATGAATCAGTAATTAGTCTCCAAATTGGCTGATCACTGGCATGGAAATGAGCTGATCCAACCACATTCCATTTCATGGATCACAGTTTGACCCCGGCTTTCGGTTTAATTAATACATATATGCATAATTATACAGGAATGCATTTTCTCCTTGAATTGCCCTTCTACGTGCAAGCACTTTTTTTAAATTGTCTAATAAGCTTTAAAATTTTAAATCTGGCCCTAGAGAGGGTTTTGTTCCAAAAGTACAGCATCTCAGGACTTTGTGCAAGGCGTTTTCATTTGATTATTTTATGACATCACAAGTGGCTTCATTTGCATTCCTGCGCCCACCAGGGTGCAAAAACCGGAGCCGCTTGAGCCGCAACGACATGAGAGCTGTTTGTCACGATTATCCAACCCTAGCAGCTCGGCATCCACCGCAAGGAATCCATTCTTCACACTTTACACTGTGTGGACGTATGCTAACTTCATGAAGGAACTTTTATTCCTGTCATGTTTTTACGGTAAAACAGAGTTGAGTACAAGCCTTTCCTTCATCAGCGAGGTAATTAATATGATTTGGTGGTAGACTTTGTTTAAATAGCACAATCTTGGCGGAATGGATAAGAGCGGGTTGGTCTATTGTAGATAACATTGACTTGTTCCAGAAACTCCACAGAGTGCCTACTCCCACACTATTGGATTCATTATTGGCACTTAGTGTTCTGGGAATAATTTATGAATCTGAATTCTCAACTACAGCAATTATCTTCACTTTCCAGTTGGTGTGGTGGTAACAAGGCTTTCTCACCGCTCCTCAAAAAAGGTGTATGTGTGTCTGTATATCTCTCTCCTGGGTATTTTTTTCAGCACTAGTTATCAAGCAAGGGGAGACTATTCCTTCAACTCCTTAGGGATTGAAAGGCTTGATTTTTTTCATTTTCTTCCGGATCACACGGTGATTATCTGTCTTAAACTTGCGGCTAGTGATCTGAATGTCTGATGAGGAACATACGACGTGAATACGGAACACACTGCCCGTCTAGCTCTGCCTTTAGCATTTCAAAAACCTTCCGTGAAGCTGAACTCCATCGCCATTGGCCGACATTCCCCCATAAATGCGTGTCTGTGTATTTGTGTGTCTGTGTTTATTTGCGTGTGTGTGTGTATTTGTGTGTGTGTTTGGGTGTGTGGCTGTGTATTTGCGGGTGCGTGTGAGTGTGTGTGTGCGTACGTGTGTTTGTTTGTGTGTGTGTTTGTGTGTGTAAGTGCTGGTGGGTGCGTGTGTGTGTGTGTGTGTGTGTGTGTGTGTGTGTCTTTGTGTGTGCGTGCATGTGTGTGTGTGTCATGGAGCCCATAAAGGCTCCTTCTTGTGGGTAATCAATAACGGCCTTGGACCATGACGCTGTCTCCGAACCACCGGGCGCAGAGCGAGAGGGCACGCTGGAGCGTGGCTGTCGGGGTCAGGCCTGTGTGTGTGTGTGTGTGTGTGTGTGTGTGTGTGTGTGTGTGTGTGTGTAGGACAGCAAGTAGTGAGAGTGGTGTATTCGTGTCTTTGTGTGAGTGTGTTTAAGTGCTGCTGTGTGTTTGTGTGTGTGTGTGTGTGTGTGTGTGTTTGTGTGTGTGTGTGTGTGCATTCAAGCAAGAGTGAATATATTTGTTGTGTGTTGTTTGTGTTTGTGAGATAATGAGTGTGTGTGTATGTCTGTTTATTCCTGCATACATGTCTATGTGTAAGCAAATGTGAGCTGTGTGTGTGTGTGTGTGTGTGTGTGTGTGTGTGTGTGTTGGTTTGTGTTTCTGTGTGTATTTGTACTGTACTTTACTGTCTACTTATGTTTAGGTGCAAGTGTGAGTGCCTGTATTTTTGTGCATGTGTATGTGTTTCTGTATGTATGTGTGGTGTGTGTGTGTGTGTGTGTGTGTGTGTGTGTGTGTGTGTGTGTGTGTGTGTGTGTGTGTGCGTGCGTGTGTTGGGAGAGATTAGAGACTGATCAAAGATGATGGCCTCACCATGGGAACCTTGTCCCCCCTTCCGCTCTCCGACACCCACTGGGGAGAGATTACACACATACAGTATATGTGCGATGTTTTCTGGCGCATGGTTATGTCAACGACGCCCGCACGACACTCATGGGAGTCTGCCCATCTCTCAGCCCTGCCGTGTTTAGGTCATGTGCATGAGTCAGGACCACATGAGTCATGTACATGAGTCAGGTACATGAGTGAGGACCACATGAGTAAGGTACATGAGTGAGGACCACATGAGTTATGTATATGATTCAGGACCCCATGAGTCATGTACATGATTCAGGACCACTGGAGTCATGTACATGAGTCAGGACCACTGGAGTCATGTACATGAGTCAGGACCACATGAGTCATGTACATGATTCAGGACCCCATGAGTCATGTACATGATTCAGGACCACTGGAGTCATGTACATGAGTCAGGACTACATGAGTCAGGACCACTAGAGTCATGTACATGAGTCAGGACCACATGAGTCAGGACCACATGAGTCATGTATATGATTCATGTACATGAGTCTTAGCTGCTCGAGTCATTTACATAAGTCATGTACATGATTGAGGACCACTGGAGTCATGTACATGAGTCAGGACCACATGAGTCATGTACATGAGTCAGGACCACATGAATCATGTACATGAGTCAGGACCACTGGAGTCATGTACATGAGTCAGGACCACATGAGTCATGTACATGAGTCAGGACCACTGGAGTCATGTACATGAGTCAGGACCACATGAGTCATGTACATGAGTCAGGACCCCATGAGTCATGTACATGATTCAGGACCACTGGAGTCATGTACATGAGTCAGGACCACATGAGTCATGTACATGAGTCAGGACCCCATGAGTCATGTATATGATTCTTGTACATGAGTCTGAGCTGCTCGAGTCATTTACATGAGTCATGGACATGAGTCTGATCTGCTTGTGTCAACTGTAGCTATGTGCGTGTGTATGTGTGTGACAGTGTGTTCGCGTGTTTGAGAGAGTATTTAAGTGAAAGTGAGTGAGTGTCTGTTTCAGTGTGTGTGTGTGTGTGTGTGTGTGTGTGTGTGTGTGTGTGTGTGTGTGATCGAGTCTTTGTGTGTGGAAATTAATGAGTTTGTTGGTATGTTTAAGTAGATGTTGGTGTGCAAGAGTAAATGTGTATTTGTGTGCGTGTCCGTGCAAGAGTAAATATGTGAGTGAATGCGTGTCAGTGACAGTGTGCGTGTGTACCTGTGTGTATGTGTGTGTATATGTGTCCAAGTGATTGTTTGTTTGTACGAGCGTGGGTTTGCAGGTATGACTGGGCGTACGTGTATGTTTGTGTGTGTATATTTGTGTGCAGATGTGTGTGTGCATCGTGCGAGAGAGAATGTGTCTTTCTGTGCACGAGTGTATGTGTGTGTGTGTGTGCTCCAGTGTGGGTGCTGTCCTCCTAAATTATACAGCTTGTTTGCTTTTTCACAGATCAGCAGAAGAGGTGACGGCACACTCAATGTCATAGCCTTCATGCATAATTGCTCCATTTTGTCATTGCCAACGGCGAGAGACACAGTTGATTGTTCTCCCCCTAACTCAGGCAGAGCTTTACCTCTCGTTTTGTCTGACTTCTGTCTCTCTCTCTCCCTCTACCACTTCCTCTATCTGTCTCCGGCTCTCTGTGTCTCCCTTTTTTTCTCTGGTACTTTTCTCTCTCTCTCTCTCTCTCTCTCTCTCTCTCTCTCTCTCTCTCTCTCTCTCTCTCTCTCTCTCTCTCTCTCTCACTCTCTTGCTCTCTCAATCTCTCACTCTTTTACTCTCTTTCTCTTCCTCTCACACCCACACTCTTTCTCTCTCTCCCTTTTCCCCTACCTCATGCCCAGGTCTTTCTCTGTCTCCCTCATTCCCTTTTTTTATCCCCCTCTCTCCACCTGTCCATCGCTCCTTCTTTAACTCTCTACATCTCTCTCCATTTATGTTGTATTCACAGTCTATTTCATCAGCCCTCACTTTTCCCCTGTTTCATCCATTCTCCCATCTCCTCTCTCTCCCCCTCTCCTCTCATCCCTCCCCCTCTCCACACCTCTCCCTCTCTTGTCCTCTCCTTCTAATGAGGGTCATTAACTAGTCCTGTGGAAGGATACCGGTGAGGGAAGGAGAGGTTAGCAGCATCGCAGTGTGCTAGGGGAGGCTTGGACTGTTCCTGCTTATAAGAGGACACTCTGTAATTTGGACTGGAAGTCAGTACGTGCTCTAAGGATGAGACCAAAGAAAATAACTAGTTCTTGGAGGAGTTTGTACAAAAACAACCGCAGACAAGCAGGCAGGCAGGCAGGCTTGCAGACAGGCGGGCAGACAAAGTCCTCCCTGACCATTTTTTGTGAGAGGAAAACTTTTTGTTGATGAGTGCTTCTTGTGTGCAGTATTACTTTTTTAACAACCTTCCAGAAGGGAAATTAATTTCAGTAGAGCTTATTGTTTCCATAGATTTAAATATATTTCTGTATGCACGCTTTTACAATGAAATACTGTGTGTGTGTGTGTGTGTGTGTGTGTGTGTGTATGTGTGTGTGTGTGTGTGTGTGTGTGTGTGTGTGTGTGTGTGTGTGTGTGTGTGTGTGTGTGTGTGTGTGTGTGTGTGTGTGTGTTTGTGTGTCTGGTAACAAACCAGTTTTGAATTTTAACAGCGATAGAATTTTGTATATGAAACTGAACAGCTTTTGAATTCCAAACATTTCAATATTATACTTTGAAACCAAGGTCATCTTGATGTATTCACATAACTTACTGGAGCCCCGTCGTTCCCCGATTCCCCATAGTAATATATTCGAGCTGTTTTCTTCGATCACATGATGAACAGACCGCACCCTGATAGGTCAGTAGTCGGTCATGATGATTGCTTGTGTTTATCCTTGGAATACAAATATATATAAATATATAATTCAAGGTTAAACTTTCTGATCAATATTTTTTTCCCACTTGAATTAGCTGAATTTGAAATGTCTGCAAAAACATTTTTTGTTATTGTTAGGTTGTGATCGAAGACATATATTATATTTTTATAAATATATAATATATTATATATATTATATATTTAAAGTCTTGTTTTTTAAATGGCAGGAACAGGAGTGTGTGTGTATCTGTATACACAAACTGAGCGGCTGTTAGTCAGTCAGGGCCACCGCTGAGGGGCCCCACAGTGAGTGAAGGGGAAGTGTCTCATGGTTAAATGATGGGGCCCATAGAGGGGGCCCTAAGAGGGCCGTCGTAACACTAAGTAATTGGTTTTCCTGGCAGAATGGGGCCGGGCCCTGAAGCCAGGGGCTGCAGTTTGAGCTCTGGCGTAACTCAGCTCTTGTCAGGGACGTTTGGGGTCGACCATAGCCGGTGTCATCCTCACCTAAAGTAGTCTGTAGAATAGTAGAGAGGAAGCAAGAGTTATTCCCCTCTCAAAGTGCCTTTGAGAACATTAACATAAAGGTAATAGAAGCGGTGGGAAAGTCCAGGCCCAGAGAGTTTAAGTTTTTTGGGGGTCAACCATCAAAGTTAATAGTCAGTGCTTTGAATCAGCGAACTCTGTGAAAGGTTACAGACTCGTATAAATATGGATTATAAATCCTGTAAACCGGAATGTTTACGTGTCTGGGTGGGGCAATGGGAGCGGGGGCGGGGCCGGTGAGTGGGCGGGAAGACAGGTGTGTCTCGTAAACAGAGCAGACGCAGCTGTTAGAGATGAGCATGATTAACGGAGGTAATATATAGGCCGTGGTTTTGGCGCTCTCACAGTGAGGCTGGGACCTGGAACAAGGGACGCTGTTCGCCATCTGGAAGAGACTATTTGGTGTTTACAGAGGCCGTGGCTAATTTAGTTTAACTCTGTGTTGATATTAATACGCTATTCTAATAAACCACCTGGTCTTCCCTTTCTTGCTGTGTTGTGCGTCAACGTACAGAAGGCGGAGTTACGCATTTTATTGAACAATGTCAACCCTCCTTAAAAATGACATAACAGACTGACACTTGATGACAACAGTCATACACATTCATAGAGTCCTTCATTTTCATGACAGGAGTGATGTCATGGTGTTGACGGCGTCATGTCAGTCTTATGCACACCCATTCATATAGAATGCACCCTGAAGTTGACCCTTCCATAGAGGCATCATCATAGGACAACACCAGTTGTCACTGATAACCCTTTTTATGGGTGTGTTTTTATGTGCCATCTTACTGGCAGTATTGCAAAATAGTGAGGATAAGTCTACTACCTGAACCCTGGTGCATAAAAGTAGAAAACCCATAATTAGTGGTATGCTCAAAACCTGTGTCTGGTCCTACGATGACACCTGTGTGAAGAGTCAACGAACATGTCTTACATAATAATTCTTGAATAATAATTAATCAGTATAACATAGCCATTCTGCACAGTGGCATTCTCACAACAATGCAAACGTTCCTGTATAATCCCAAATAAGAAAAACCTCCATTCTCAGATTTTAACACCATGGTCACATTCACCTCCGGTACAACACAGGGAGTACCACACACACACACACACACACACACACACACACACACACACACACACACACACACACACACACACACACACACACACACACACACACACCAGTGTGTCAGCGGTGGTTTTATAACAGCAGAGACATGGTCTGATGCCAGGTTTTTTTGCCTTGACCCGCTTGAATAACTGTCCTATCTGCTTGGCTGCCTGTCTGCTTGTTGTTAATCATTTTGACAAGGCTACGTGCGCGTGTATCCCTGTGCTGTGCAGTACAAGAGAGCATGGCGTGGTGGGTATACATTGGGCATGTGAAGAGTGACATTTAAGCGAGTGACATTAACGCTCGCCCCGTTCGAACACCCTTCTGCCGCACGCATGTTGTTTACATGTGCCGGTTGCGACGCCGATTCACAAAACGTTCTCGCTCTGCTTTTCATGGTTCTTGTCTCTCTACCGTTTTTGCACACAGACACACAAATACACACACACACACACACACACACACACACACACACACACACACACACACACACACACACACACACACACACACACACACACACACACACATCAGCATGCATACAGGCGTGAAGGTACTGTAAATGTTTGTGGTTTAAAGCAGTGTGTGTGTGTGTGTGTGTGTGTGTGTGTGTGTGTGTGTCTGTGTGTAAGTAAGTGTGATTTTGAGTGTGCATATATATTTGTGGTGTGTGTGTGTGTGTGTGTGTGTGTGTGTGTGTGTGTGTCTGAACTGTGTTCGTGCATTTGTATATTTCTGTGAGTGAATGTTTGCATGTGCCAGCATACAAATGAGGCCGGATGATTGTGTGTGTGTGTATGTATGTGTGTCCGTGTGTGTTTGCGTACCCCTGTGCATGTGTGTGTGTGCGTGTGTGTGTACTGCTGTGGTGCACCCACAGTGGTGTAGGCGGGTGGCTGTGTAGCTGGCTGGGTTTAGCCGGCCCCGGGCCCAGGACGAAGCCTGATATACGTTGGCCTACATGCCATGGACTCCCCCCTAAGGGCCCTGCCAAGAGCTAATTTTAAGACGGAGAGAGAGTGAGTGAGGGCGGGAGCCGGGGTGTACAGGGAGATGCGGAGGAGACGCTGATGACCTTTTGTTTTCGATTGCAGCTTCGTCTTGCTAATGTCGCCTCGCTCTCTGTCTCTTAACATTGGCATTAACGCGGCATTCACATTCACACGTTGCTCTCCAGGAGAAAAAGATAATACCTATGCATCTGAACGGCTGTAGCAGGAACTCACAGATCAATACGTCTTCAAAGTGGAATGTCTAGCGCAGAGGAACATGCAACCACGAGAGGGAAAAAAGGCTGCGTTCAAACATCCTATTTCACCTCTCTCTCCCCTTTTCTGTTTCAATACTCAATACTCCTCTACGGCTATATCCCTCTTCATTGTCTTTATATTCTGTTTGCCTCTCTCTCTCTTTCTTGTTCTTCTGTCTTTCTTCCTCTGTCTTCACCCTCCCCATTCATTATGCCATAATCTTCGGTCCGGCTTTCTGTCTGTCTCCCTCCCTCTGGATTCTCCTTCCTAGCTCTTCTGAGTTTGCTTATCTCGTTTCCACTTTCTTTCTCCTCTTTCCTCCCTGAATCGTATCCTTCTCTATTTCCTTTGACTCCTTCCTCTTTTTCTCTTGCGTCACTTACTCTCCCTCTGCCCTGATCCAACCCAGGCTTTAAGACCCCCAGTTCTCTCTCTCTCTCTCTCTCTCTCTCTCTCTCTCTCTCTCTCTCTCTCTCTCTCTCTCTCTCTCTCTCTCTCTCTCTCTCTCTCTCTCTGTCTCCCTCTCTCTCGCTCGCTCGCTCGCTCTATCTGTCTCTGTCTCTCTCCCCCCCCCCCCCCCCTCTCTCTCTTTCTCTCTCTCTCTCTCCTTTCCGCTGGTGTTTTCCACCCAGCAGCCAGTTGTATGGTTGTATCAAGGTGACCTGCTGCTATTGTTTTGGGGCTTGTGTGTGTGTGTGTGAGTGCTCGTCTCGACCACTCTCCCTTCCACTATAATCACTCCAGCCATGGAGCAGGCAGGAGTCCTGGGGAGACACCCGTTGAAGAGTCTCTACGTGTTCGGAACACACTAACACACACACATGCACACATGCACACAAGCACATGCGCAAGCACACACATTTGCACTTGTATGGACCCAAAAACGTATGCGAGCACACACATACAGACATGAACGTACACACTCACACATGCAAACACACACAGACATGCATGCACACACACACACATTGACAGCATGTTGAAAACGAAAAGGTGGAAACATCAGAGATGAGGCAAGTGGAGACATGACTGTATATCCTTTGATACACTCCCACGGAAAAAGGATTCTCTCTCTGTCTCTCCCTCTCTTGCTACCACCCATCTAATTTGGGGTGTTTTGGTTCTGTCTCTTCCAAAGCAGCTCGAGGGGTAACCGTTTGGGCACGGGTGCTAGATCTGTCCTGTCTCGTCCTCTATTCTATCCTCTCTTCTCCTTATCTCTGCTCCTCCACTCACTCCCCTCTTTTCTCGTCTCCTCTCAACTCAACACTCGCCTCCATCCTTCTCTCCTCTCCCCCCAATGCCTCCTTTCCTCTCTCCTCCTCTCCAGTTCTCCCCCCTCCGACTCTCTCCTCCTCTCCTCTCCTCCCCTCTCTGCTTTTCTCCTCCCTTCCTCTCCTTTTCTCCTATCCTCCCCTCTTATCCCCTCTCCTCATCTCCTCTCTCCTCCTCTCCAGTCCTCCCCTCTCCACCTCTCTCCTACTTTCCTCTTCTTCCCTCCTACTGTCTTCTCCTCCCCTCTTGTCCCCATCCCCTCCTCTCCTCTTGCCCTTTCTGTCCTCTCCTTTCCTCTCCCCTTCTTCTCTCTGATTCAGAACAGACACTCTGAAGGCTATAATCGCCCTGTGTGTTTGCAGCAGTAATCCCTCTGCCAATCCCTGTTTCTCATTAATCGCTGCATTAGCAGTCTGCTACCCTAGCTAGGCTAGGCTAGCCTGGCCCTTACATGATTTCAGTTCTTTATTTATTTTGTCTATTCCCCCCCCCCCCATAATATTTTCCTCTTTGAACCTTGATTTAGCCGGCAAGCCGAATTGAGCGGCGAAATACTTCTGTCAACAAGACAAAGGAAAATTTAATTGATTTCAGGATTTGTATATATACTGTATGTATAGATATATAGATATCAATTAACTCTACTCATTGCTATTCTCTTCCCACTGTTTCATGCATATATTTAACAGGGGATAAATATTTTTAATATTACCCTCCCTCAGCTTCCATGGTGAAAGCAGACTGTTGTTGCGGGTGAGTGGTTAAGGTTACAGAGTCTTGTTAAGAGGTGAGATCTTCACAACTAAACTCTGGATAATGGGGGTCGTGTCTTAGGCTTTGAGAGCCAGTGGGTGTTACAGTGACAGGTACATACAAGGATGTCGTCCAAACAAGAGCTCTCTACAGACACACACATACATACACACACAGACACACACACAATCCCGGACACACAAGCTGAGTTCAGGTCAGCAGCGAGGCCAATCTTTTTTTTTGTAGTGTCTGAATGTTGAATATTAATCAAGAAATATGATTGCAGAGATATATCGGCGTTGAGATGTTGGTAATCCAAAAACTATTCTCTGTGAGGCGACAGTATACGGCTTACAAAGCTCAGTTACATTGCAATGAAGATCTCCATTTTGGGAGTATCGGAGCGTTGGAAGGGTAGTTATTGTATTGGAAGTGATGTTTTTTTCATCATTGTTTAGTCATTAATCATGTTATTGCGTAACATTACATTGCTGGGTTTGACACTGACACAGCGTTTCTAATGTGAAACGTTTACATAAGCCTAAGGTATTGGAATGTTGATAAAAACAAAATCACATGTTGTGTTCTGATGTATAAATCCTATTGAAATATTAATGGAAATGATGTAAATGGAAACAAATGCAAAGCTAGATCACAAGAGGAAGGTTGTGTCAATTTAATTGAGCTTTTATTGAAAAAGTCCTTTAAAATAGAGTGTTAGGAATAGGGTTGTGATCGACTGGTGGTGGAGAACAACCTCCGGGAGTCAGCAGTCATCGCTCGTGGGTGGCAAATAAACGGCCTTCTGTTCTGAAACCAGAACAGAATAACACGACTACATTGTCGGATGTGTTTGAATAGGCAAGGCGACACACAGCCATAGGGTAGCCTGAGACACTGTGGGCGCTCATGTTTTACCTCTTTCCCTGTGTTGTCACTCAAGTATGTGGTCTCCAACATACATGACAGCCTAATGAAAGTCTTTCATAGCAACGGCATGTTGACAGGAAGTGAGGTAATCCGATGTGGCATGTCGCTGGGTTTGAGCCAGCCTCAAGACGCGTCAGTGGGTGGCGTGTCTCTTCTGCGCTCGCTGACCTTGAGGGAAAGATTAAGAACATGGACAGGAAAGTTGAGGAGAGGAACTGGATTCACCCAAAACTTATGGACCACCATGAAACAGAGGGAGGAAGGAAAGAGAACAGCATAACTAATTCTCAATTTTGTGACTGATTCGGCTCATTAAGATTAGTAGAGAGAAGAATGAATTCCTGTCATTAAACGAAACATGCAGCTTCCTGCTTCCAGGCCCTGACGCGGCCAGACCCCTGGTGTGTGGATGACAGGGAGGGGAGGGGAGGAAGGGAGGGAGTGGGATGGACCGAGGGGGGGATGGAGAAGAAGGGAGGAGGGATGGATGGAGAGGAGGAAAGGGGGATGAAGGATGGAGGGAAGGGAGGATGAGGGAGATGGAGTGACAATGAGAGGGAGAAGTGAGGGAGGGAGAGATGTAAGCAAGGATTGGATGATGGAGGAGGGAGGAATCAGAGAGGGAGGGAGGGAGAATGGGGGGAGGAATGGGGGTGAAAGGCGAGTAGTTGTGGTCGTGGACGTAGCGGTCAGGGTGATGGTGGTGACATAGGAGAAGGATGATCAGATGGATGGAGGGGGAGGGAGGGAGGAAGGAGAAGGAGATATGATTGGTGTTAGTGGTTTGATGGGGCAGAGGGGAGCGGCCACGGGGTCAGAGACCGCGAGGGGAAGGGAGGCGATGTGGAAGATAGATGGACCTCCCAGAGAGAGAGAGAGAGAGAGGGAGATCATTTCTTACTGGTTTATTTATGCTCTTTATACATCGTTGAGGCTCAGGAGATGGATTGGTGTATAGATCGATGGCTAGATTGAGAGAGAGAAAAGAGGGATATAAAACCGAAACAAGCGCAACAAAAAGGGACTAAATTAATTTAAAGTTTAAAAAAGGCTCAACACTAATTCTGGGCTGCTTACTGGCGATCCAATGGGTTAATTAAGGTATCTAATTAAGAAAACAAACGATCCATTTAGTGAGGGCTTGGTCTATATGGTCACTTCTAGCAAATGACAAACTGAGATATTTTCTTACCAGTAGAATACGATCGTTGTGTGTGTGTGTGTGTGTGTGTTCCAGTGTACGTGTGAGTGTGTTTTTCCCTTTATGTGTGTGTGTGTGTATACATGTGTGTGCAAAAGTTTGTGTGTGTGTGTATGTGTGTGTGTGCACGTGTGTGTGCACGTGTGTGTGTGTTTAAAGCTGCTATTATCGACTGGAGCAGAGGCAGTGTGTGCATGCCCCTGGCCTGGGGACGAGGGAGTCACTCAGGAACTCTCGATCCATCCATTCACCTTCTCTCTTTCCTGGTGCAGGCTCTTTCCATCCCCAGGGTGGCGTTTCATTTAGCTCTCTCCCCTCCCGGGGGTCGAATGGCAGGGCCTCTCACCGATGGTGCACTCATGCTTTTTCTTTATATATATAAGAAACAAAAATTTCGCTGTCGCTGTCTTTTTCTGCTGAATAGCTCATTGTTTTGTACAGCTGGCGCTATGTCACTCCCACAGCCATTGTCTGCCTCTCTCCTTACATGGGCTCATTTTCTCTCTCTCCCTCCCTCCCTCCCTCTCTTTCTCTCCATCTCATTGTATTCGTCTTGCACACCTTGTCTCTCCGTCTCTCTAAATCCCCCTCCTGTTCTCCTTGTCTCTTCCTCTCCTTTCATTGTCCGGCCTTCATCTCTTCACACTTTCTCTCTGTCACTCATTTAATTTGTCCTGCAAAATCGTCCTAGCCATGTCTTTATTACTTCTGTTTTTCCCTCCCTCTGTCCTTTCATTTACGTGCATTTCTTTGTTCTCTATTTCTCTCTCTCCATCCCTTATTGTAATTGTCATGCATAGCATTATTATATATCTCTTTCTAATCATCTTCATGTCTTTGTCCTTTTCTTGACCTGCGTTTTTACTTTCTTGAATCATTCATTCTTTTCTTTCTTTTGCATATTATTTAACCTCTCTCTCTCTCCTGTTCTCTCTCTCTGAGGTATGGTGAGGTAGTGACTCAAGCTATTTCCTATTTCTCTCTCTCTGTCCCTCTTTCTCTTTCGCTCTCTCACTCTCACTCTCTCTCTCTTTCTCTCTCTCTCTCTCACTCTCCTTCAGGGGGAACTGCCAGCTTTCATAGAGTAACCCATCGATCACCATGATTATTCATCCATCCATCCATGTTATTTCTTGGGGGAGGAACCGTTGTTTTAGTCCCTTCCTCTCATCAATACACACAGACCCCTGGGCTAAAAGACAGGGCTCCGAAGGAAACGAAAAAACATGGCCGCCCGTTTGTACCACGAATATTCTGACTCAGAGAGAGAGAGGTATCATTTTATGGTCGTACTGCTATTTGCACCAGACAAACGGTTCTATTGAATGCTAGAGTTAGCAAGGCTCTGCCGAAAAATGACCTCCTCCCTTTCTCCTTTCAAGTTTTTCATGACCGATTGATGATGACAGCCAACTAAGAGGGATCACTTGACATTAGCTATTGTCCTTTCTCTGGGAGAAAGTCTTGAGATTGAGTTGGAATTAAGTGGGTGAAAAGTGAGGCTGACGTTCTGCTAGAAATAGAGTGAAGTGTTCAAGTTTTTGAGCGAATAGCGGTGAGAAAGGGAGTCTGGGTCTGGGATTGTTTTTGAAGTAAAGCAAGTAGCTTGACTCATCTGATCAAATGATCTGCAGAAACGGTAGAAAAAAGTAATGCCGGTAAACCAGCCGAGCAGAGGACTTACCAAACTCTGCACCAGTACCTACAATTTACAATGAATAAATCAAAATAGTTTTCGCTCTAAGCGTGAGGCCAAGGGTGTATATTCCTGCTGTCTCAACCCCTGCTAACACATCAGATTGTAGGTCGATTTGTTGATATTGAAATAAGAGAGGAATAAAAATAAATGTACTCAAAGCGAATAATAGATGGAATTTACCAAATGGTACAAATACAACAAACACCCCAATTTTCTTTTAGACTTTTCTATCAGGGCTTGTCTACTCCGGTCCACGGCCCATTGAGTCGATAACATCATCCTCAACATCTTAGTTTGCACACGTAGCCCTCCTCCCCTTCGCCCAACACTGACTCAGCATCCAACAGCAAACAGTCGATCACTTTGTTCCCACGTTTTGGCAAACACTTCTGTCCTTTTCCCTTCCGTCTTTTGTCAAGAAGTATTTAATTCTATTTTTAATATTCAGAAGAAGAGGGGGCTAGGTTTGGCTTCTGAAACATCTCACCTGGGCTGCCGGGAGCAGTTCAAAGAGCACGGATTGCCACGGCTGGCACGTGACGCGAGAAGCAGTGAGGCATTGTATACAGATGTTTAAGGGGGGGGGGAGGAGGACTCAAGGGGGCAAACTCCCAACTGTAGATGAAGAGACGAAGGGAATCAGTGGTGAGGGAGAGTTAGAGGCAATATGGTGAAAGAAATGTGTAGAAACAAGGGGAATTGAGTGAGAGATACTGCCTCATGCAAGGGCTAGCGCCAACATTGACAGAAAGATCAGTGCAGCTGTAATGTATGGAAATTAATTTCAGGTCAAAAGACTGAATGGATCAGGGGATGCAAGCACCCTGGCTGTTGTATTTTACAACGTGTCAAGTGAAAGTACATACATGCATTAGCAAACACGTTAACTAACAAACACACACATACATACACACATACAAATGTGAACAAAAACAAACACCAATTTACAAACGTTGACACAAAAACACACATACATGTGCGCGTACACACACGCATACTGTACATAAATAAACACACACACACACACATCAGCACATCAGCACATCAACACAAACATGCACATTACAAACGCACACATACCCTTACACAAAACACACACACACACACACACCTTAAAAACAAAAGCATTTACGTAAAAACACACACACGCACATGCACACACGCAGACCCACACAGAGGGAGACTCCGGGGTGGGAGCTAATGGAGTGTGATGTGGTCTGACAGCGGCGTGGCAGGGCTCCTCATCAGGATGCAGGGTGCGTGTCTGGGCCCACGTCTGCGTCCACCTGTAGTACCAACAGCAATACATGGTGAGCAACGCCGAGGCAACCGGCGCGGCTAATCTGACAGGTCTTTATGGGCTTTCTCATTCATGTGGCGCCGGCTTCGCCTTGGATGATACTCTCCCCTCCACCACCACCACCACCATCACCATCACATCACAGCGCATACAATCGTGCACACTATGTGCACCGACAGCACTATAGGCGGAGCTGGGGGAGGGATCAGTGATTTGGAATAATATTATTTCTCACGGCGGTTTTTGTATTTATCATGGGTGACGCGTGTGGCAGGACATCGGGAAGGGAGGGAGGTGAGGGAGGGAGGGAGGGAAATGACATAGGGAAGGAGGCAAGGAGCTAAAGAAAGGATGGAAAGCGATAAAGGAAATAGAAAAAAACGAATCAATGGACGAAAGAAAGGAAGACAGAAAGGTGAGTCTATGGTATATCGAGGGAACGAGGGAGTGAGATGAGAGGCAGCGCGACAGCGGGCGTAATGAGAAAGTATACGAGCAGATCAGGGGACGACCTGGCAAGACGTTTCAATTAGCATATCAAAACCTTGCTGTACAACGCTAGCGAAGCCTTACCGTGCCCTCCACACAGATGCATACGTACAGGCTCACACACACAGACACACACACTGTCACACGCTGCATTGGCTGCCAAGCCCTCATTAAGCTCAATTTGCATTTTGATTCACAATTAAATGCACAAAGTATCAGAAATCCCCGTCAGCGAGTAAGACAACTGGCCCAAGATAGTCTCATGTTTTCATTTTGTTTAAGATAGTGGGTAGAGAAACAGGACAAAATGTGGGTGAGTTCCTGTATTTATGTGCTTTTGCATGCTTGTGTGCCTGGTTGTACGTGCCTGTGTGTGTGTGTGTGTGTGTATATTTGTGCAGGTGTGTAGTGTACCTTTGTGTGTGTGTGTGTGTTTGTGCGTGCCCATGTGTGCTTATTTGAACGTGCATGTGCTTCAATTGCTGTTGACCCTGGGGAGTAGAGAGTGCCTCTCCACCGCGTATTATATATTCATGGAACAAACAAACACACACACACTTCAGCGGTGCGCCGCGCCCAGCTGCCAGGCCAGATAATAGAGATTAGAGAAGGTCAAGAGATGTAGAATAATGCTCCATAGGTGAGTGCTATCGCAACCACGCCGCTCCACAGGCTTTGAAGGCCTGATTGGTGGGATGGCGTTTACCATGACTTTAGAGTAGTCATGTATGTTGACGTCGGCTTCGGATGAAAAAAAAAGGTTCTGCTCTCAGCGAGCGAGAGATGGTGAGGGATGTGAACTGTGATCGAGTAAATGGAGAGAGGGAGAGAGAGAGAGAGAGAGAGAGAGAGAGCAAAATGGAGGAAAAGCAAAAAGCAAGATCTCCGGGACTCTGGGAACTTGGCCCTAAGCCATTCAGTTTGACATTTTATAGACTTCGATAATGAACAGATCCATCTCTGCGAAGTCGCCTAGCAGTGCGGGTGGTAGCTTAGCAGGGAGCTTAGAATTCAGTCATTATTAATTTATTTGTTGTCTTACCTGACAGTAAGGTTTCACAGGATAAATGGTGGTAACACAAAGTGATGGTGTATTTTTCCCTGATCAAAAGATGGATGTATTTAACGAATGCATGTGAAACAATACAGTGGTAATACATCCATGTTATAAAAGGATTGTATAATTTGTTAATTGAAATGTCAAAGAGGGGTAGGAGTGTAAAAGCGTTTAATTTACACTTTTGAATTGTAATGGTAGATTTAATTCCCACGTTTAAAATAAAACCAATCAAATCCAACGTTCTGACATCATATCCAGCGCCCTGTTCCCTGCCTGCATATTTAAACGATCGGCCGCCATTGCTGTAATCACTGTCTTCCCTCCAAACGTCTGTGACCCTCTGGGATGTGTTTGACCTTGAAACGGAAGCGTCAGGCCGTTTGCTCCCTGGCTCTGGGTCTGCTTTATAACAAGGTCCCTTCTTCCTCCTCTTTCCTCCCTTCTCCCTCCTCTTGCCTCTAAATGAAGCTCCAACCCATCTGCTGAGGGGAGCCACCGTCTCCCCCCTGCCCAGAGCTCCCTCCCCCGTTACAATCATATACCTCTTGCACTGTCTCTCTCTCGCGCACTTGCTATCTTTCTTTGGTATGTCTTTCTCTCTGTTTCTCTTACTCACGCTCTTTCTCTTTGTCTCTCTCTTTCTCAATGTGGCTCGATCTTCCTCACATAGCTCTCTCAAATACTCATATACTCATATAAACATTTACTCTCTCCCCTCTATCCCTATCTCCTTTCTCTCTCTCTCCTTCCCTTCCTCTCTCTCACTCGCATATCAATCTTCACACTCTCAACTACTATCTCTCCATCTATTTGTCTCTCTCTCTCTCTATATATATATATATATATATATATATATATATATATATATATATATATATATATATATATATATATATATATATATATATATATATATATATATATCCCTTCTCCTTCATTCCATATATGCCCCTGTTTTCCCTCACATACCCTTTTATGTAATACTACTAGTAATAGTACTTCTGTAGACGAGTACGGCGAACCAGACTGGGAGCTGGGGGTCGTTTTGGGATGCAAAGGGGTGGGTGTTATCAAAGAGCCCTCCGTGTGTGTGTGTGTGTGTGTGTGTGTGTGTGTGTGTGTGTGCGCGTGTGTGCGTTTGGCATGTCAAGGTGCAACAGTGCACACTGTAGCAGGAACAGTTTCTCGCTTTGAGCGCCTCTATGTTCTCTGTCTGTATATCTAGTTCCTCAGTGGGTTCGGGAGTGGTTAATATTAAAGGCACCTCTTCGTGGCGGGAAGGCGGCGAAGAACAAAGGCCCACATTTAGCCTCCACATCCTCCACATCCGTGTTTGGATGCTGAGCGTGAGACTGCCTTCCAACCCCCCTGTCCCCACCCCCCGAAGCACCAAAATAGCTGAGCTCCTCTTGGCTCGCATCCGGAGAATGCGTTGCAAAACGTGTGCGTTTTTTTGTTCAGCGTTTTTTTTTTGCTTCACACACACGCTAATAAAAGCGCCGGAATGGATTCAGCTGCTGCTCAGCACTGGGGGGAGTACAACGAACACAGAGAAAGAAATGAAAAAACATCAACGCACATCCGTTCCCTCATGAAAAACCATAAACTACACAAAACGTTGAGTAACGACAAAACGGCCTTAAGATTTTCGTCTCCACATCCGGGGGACGTCCTCATTGAAACACGGCGAACACTTAAACCCGCTGAGCGTAGCGCCGCGCTGTGAGCTCAACGGGGATTGGATGAGGCGTGGTATTTCTTCACCCTCGACTTTGGGCGACGGAATGGTGGATTTACCTCAATGTTTCAGTAGATGGTCCACAGTCCCCTGTACACCATCATGAGTCATTGTTGTCATATTATTATTATTACGTATATATTTTTTTCATACTTGTATTATTATTCTTCATCATAACAGTCATCCTCCTATTCATATTTCTCCCCTATGACATCATGCTTTCTACCAACATTATCCCTGTCATCATCCTCATCAAGTGTGTGATCAGTGAACTCATGCTTTAGAGCCGTCAACAGCTGTGGTTTGTGACTTCTGGCTCCGCCCATAGGCTAGGAGGGTGGGGGTTCAACTACAGTCATGTCACAGACATAAAGGAGCAATATAATAAATATATTGACCTGTCATTGGATTTTTTTACGGTTGATCCATTGAAAGTGTTGCATTGCTGAGGCCTCGAGTCCAGGAAAAAATGTGTGATTTTGGTTGTTTAAACCGCAATCACAGTTGAAATTGATGTAAGTGAATTGTAACAGCATTTAAATGCATGTCAAATGAAAAAACAAATGTTCTTCCACTACAAGTGCTTGTAGATTTAGGGCTTTAAAGTTGTAGTATTATTTTCTTCCTTTAGTAGCTGCAGCCTCAGAATTCTTGCTATTGAATGATATAAAATGACTAAAGGTCCAAACCTTTCTATTATTTACACTGTTTCGGCGCTGGCACAATATTTCCTGAAGGTATCCATTCCAGGGATGCGGCATGGGTTATTGACAAACGAAATGGATTCATTTTGACTGTGTCATTTGGGCATACTTATCTCAAACCCCTCACTACAAACACATTGGAAATGAGACCAAGTTCATCGATTTCCTTTTTAGTTCTTTTTTAATCTTTTCATGCGGTTTTCTACTTTCAGTGTATATATGGGTCTCCCATTTCTGATGTCATACCCAGCATCCAGTCTGTTGAACACCTCTTCTCTCTGTACGTATTCAGGGCTTTACGTATTGCCACGCCCAACAAACAAACACACCTGGCATGTAATGCTATCCTGATTTGATTGCCTAGTGTATTCTAGCGATTTGATTGGCTCGGGTATTCTAGTGATTTGATTAGCTCAGGTATTCTAGGGATTTGATTGGCTCGAGATTTCTAGCAATTTGATTTGGCTCCGGATTTCTAGCGATTTGTTCGGTATTGGGTCTAAGGCTTTCAAACAATTTGATGACTTGAGTATTATGGCGCTGGGATTGTCTCTGGTATTTTAGTGATTTGATTGAGTGTGACCTGAGAAGTGCAGTACAAGAAGAGTTTCAAGAATAGTCCCAGTTTGAGAGAGACAACTTACCTGGAGGGCAGAAACAAAGGACAATAACCTTTAACCCTTACCCTGAACCTTTTTCCCCATTGACACTTACTTAACCATAACTTACGACCTACATTTTGCCATCTGTGTATATGTGTGTGTGTTTGTGTGTGTGTTTGTCAATGCGTGCGTGTCTATGTATGTGTGCGTGTTATCATTACGTAGAAACCTGGTTCCAACTCAGTTCCGGATAGTTAGCTAGCCTCCTGCTGCCCACAAACGCTCTCCCTCCACCACCATTTTGAATTAGGGAATCCTAGCAGTGAGGGAGCAGAAGTAGGCACCACATCAATCTGCAAATTAAACTGCAAGAATATGGTGTGAGGTAGATGGGTGGGTGTGAGCTGGCCGGTGACTAGCTCCAGCTAGTCTGGCATACGCGGGCGTGGAGCACTGACAGCAAACAAGCCGTTCAAACACACACACACTCTCTCTCAGATCCCTTCAACCTAATGTGTGGTGTGCTCCCCTCCGACCAGCCCCCATGTTTTTAATCCCTCCACTCATGAGGAATGTGATGCCCCCTTTACTGGTCTTGTTGGGGGCAGCAGCTGGTGGGCAACGAGGACACATGAGCATACATGAGCGCCCGGCGTGCTCGAGAATTCCCCCCGCGATGCTGGCAGCACTTCAGAAGGAAGGGGGAGGAAAAGGAATGCTCCACACTGAGAGGGAGTCAGGGAGGGAGGGAGGGAGGGAGGGAGGGAGGGAGGGAGGGAGTGGGGAGTGTGCCAGCCACCCCTCTCCTTGAGAAAACCAGGACCCCATGGGGAATAGCCCCTCAGTTCAAGAGAAGGGCTGTATGCACGCAGACGCACGCACGCGCGCAACCACGCACACAAACCCATGCAACTACACACACACACAGCCAAACTTCATATAAACACAGAAATGTATGCCCACGCACAGAGAAGGGCACTTGTTTAAATGGAGAGCAAGCAGAGGCTATCTACTGGCATCCTGCTCATTGTAACCGAAAGGAAGATAAATTGCGATTGTAATAATGTTTTCCTTGATGTGAAAGGCGTGCTGAGAGCATGGTATTGAGTTGTTCTGTGTACTGTTCTGTTTTGATGGCACGCATAACGTCCTTGATCTAAAAATTTCACATGAACTTCAATTCACCTGGACTGAACTAGTTCTGACCGGTTCAAGATGAATGAGACCATTTCCAAGTACATTTCAAAACAGTGTGTCTGTGTCGGTGTGCGGTTGCGTGTGGGTGTATGTGTGCATGCGTGGTATGTGCACGGGATGTCGCCGTCGCCGATGTAACCATGCTTTGTGTGACTGGTATAATTAGCAGTAATTTAATAAGTAGTAGTAGTAGCAGCAGTAATAGTATTAGTAGCAGTCATATTACTAGTAGTAGTAGTAGTAGTAGCAGTAGAAATACTAGTATAAGTAGCAGTATTAGCATAAGCAGCAGTATTATTATTATTATTATTATTATTATTATTAGTAGTAATTGCAGTAGTAGCAGTGGTAGCAGTAATAACGATCTTGGCTGTGTAACAACCAAGGCAACTCTGTGCTCTGTGGAGAGCCTTGGCTCTGTCTGTGGTGCTGAAATGCAGAGTCGTGATGCAGGGGAGCGCGGGAGCTGTCCCTGGTCCTGAAGTCTATTCAAGGCTCAATATGGCCCTCACCTCAGGACAGAGAGCAGTGGTGGCTCCCATTCATGAAGTCCATGGCACCTGCAGTGTTCACAACCACAATGTTTTTGTGAGCGAGGAAAAAATTCAATAAAAATCAATATTCAGAACATTACATAATTTGTACAAAAAAAGTTATAATATATATATATTGCTTTGTCATGGTGATGAAAAGAGCCTCTAGAAAAGTTGTCCAAAGTGAGGACTATAATGACAGCTTTAGTGACAGTTATCCTTCGTATTTCCCATTATTTTCAGACTGCTTATTATAAGACAACAAAACTGTTTTGTTTGTACCAGTCACAAAGGAGTGTTGCCGATGAGCCGAGTGGCATTTTGTATTTATTCACACTCTGTTTAGCTTTTATTTTCAATCCATAGTGATGTTTGCAAAAAATTACATCGCAAAAGTTATAGTTTGCCAACGCTTCGGGATTAAGTAGCGTATCCAACGTGTCCAAAAGACTTAAGTTTTACACTTTTACCCTGCTGTTCTAAAATTGGCCTTTGTCTCACACCAAAGACAGGTGTAATAAAGATAAGCCCACCACCCATACATCGACTGCCCTGCCCTGGAAATAATCCCTCTTACTTCTCACACACTCCCAAGCCCTTACATCATCGTACATCCGTTGTAATCATCGTCCTCTTCTTTTTTTTCCATAAAGAGCTATACATATACAAGATATGATATACCAAGGCCTTTGGTTAGTTGTAGTTAGTTTCAAGTTAGTGTTGTACGGTTTTAGCTCTACCTGCCTCATCTGCTTTAGACCTGTACAATGCTTTGAGCTTTCCTAAATTAGAAGCTCTTCATAAATAAAATGGGCTATTATTATTAAATAATTCTAATTATTGATATTAATATTACACTGGGAGTAATATTAATATCAATGATTATAACTATTGAATAATAAGGTTCTGAGTTTAACCACCTTGTCTGCAGTCTACTTGTAGGCGTCAAAGAGCAAGCGCCAGCATGCACCTGCTCAGTCATTCATGTATTGATTATAATGTTAAACAGACATTTAAAAAAAATAATAAAAAAAATCACCATGAGTTGCGTTGGATAAGGCAGTAGGTAAAATACAAGTCTTCAGCTTTAAGGAGAAAGATGGTGAGATCTAGTGAGAGTAGGGCTGTGAAATGATAGTCAGGCCCTGGGATCATCCTAGCTCTGTGTCTATTTCTGAGTCCACCGTGGTCATGTAAGTGTGTGTGGGTGGGGTGGACTGATTTATGGGAGAGATGATGGTTTGACGTGGCCTAATCCTCTTTCCCCCCGTGATCTCCTCTCTCTCCATCTGCTTCCGTACATCCCTCCCTCTCCATTGCTCTATCTCTCTCTCTCCCTCTCCCTCCTCTCCTCTACACCACTACATCAGGAACATACACATCCATGCTCGCACAAACACATGCTTGCAATCGCTCACAACCCATGCACAAACACACACACACACACACACACAGACACACAAACACACACACACACACACACACACGCATATATCGCCCGAATCATCCATCAGATTAGGGTTTAGTGTTTGACACTGTTCTGTGTGTCCCTTGGCAAAGCATTCAAGGGTCAACCCTGCAAGGCTACTTTTTCCCTTTCAGCCCTGCGTCCAGCCATCCATCCATCTCTCCCTCCATCCATTTTAATTCTTCTCTCTCATTACTTCATCCATTTTAGGGGGCAAATAATAATGAGAAATGGAGCAGATGTATGAAAAGTAAATTAGCTCAACAACAGAAAGGCTTTTCATTGACAGTACTTTTTTTTCGAAGGGGGTTCCAATTGCTGAAGGATTAAACAAGATTGTATCCTAATGATGTTCCTTTTTGGGGTGATTCGATCCACGGCTGAACAACAACAGTCCGCCCAGAAGCGCGTGAAGATACTCATTAAGGGAATAACATGATATCTGTCTGACGAGTGGAACAACGTTCGTTTTGCGGCGGATATCTCTGAAGGCATGACAAGCATTTAATCTTGTCTTGTGCCTTGAATTTTGGCTCTTAATGTGCTGAATAGAAGTTATAGCGACACTTATCTGGCAAGATCACAGTGAAGCTTCTCTTTCTGTCAATGAAAGGACAGAATAAATTGGCGTATGGCTAATTTATTTTCTAGGTGCTGCATTAGTTTTAAGGAATGCAGGAAAGTGCTGCTGCCAGTACTTTTGGTCGCATTGTTGATTTTATCAACAATGGCAGGACACACATTGAGCTCAATATATTTGTTTAGTGCATCAGTCGAACTGCTCTGACATCTGTTTATTACCTAGCGGGTAGAAATTCAGAAAAACATTCCATCCCTCTCTCTCTCTCTCTCTCTCTCTCCTCTCTCTCCTCTCTCTCTCTCCTCTCTCTCTCTCTCTCTCTCTCTCTCTCTCTCTCTCTCTCTCTCTCTCTCTCTCTCTCTCTCCTCTCCTCTCTCCCTCTCATCCCTCTCCTCTCTCTCTCTCTCTCTCTCCTCCCTCTCTCTCTCTCTCTCTCTCTCTCTGCCAGGCTGGGGCAGTGGGTGTACTAAGCAGGGATTAGGCGTGATTGAAGTGCTGACGTGAGAGCTCTTCCACGCAGGGCCTCTTATCCCCCCCCCCCCCCCCCCCCATCCTCCCCCATGAGAGACCTCTCATCGCTGGGCTTCACTGGCAGGCCTGGATTGGCCTCTCCTGTGGCTTCCCCGTAGAAATAGCCTCTCTTCATGCCTGCATGCCTTATCCTCAGCAGCCTTTTTACCCCTGCCTGGGATGTGTGGCCGAGGGCTGATAGAGCTCTCTCTCTTTCTCTGTCTCTCTCTGTCTCTCTCTCTCTGTCTGTCTGTCTCTCTCTCTCTCTGTGTCTCTCGTTCTCTCTTTGTCTCTCTCTCTCTCTCTGTGTCTCTCGTTCTCTCTCTCTCTCTCTCTCTGTGTCTCTCTCTCTCTCTCTCTCTCTCTCTCTCTCTCTCTCTCTCTCTCTCTCTCTCTCTCTCTCTCTCTCTCTCTCACATCCTTCCCTGAGCCAGACCCTGTGGTCTAGCTGGTCTTATTTCCTTTAAGGGAGAGAAGCTCCCTTCCTGTCCACTCCGGGAGCCACTTACTCCTCTTGGCCCCTCTTTACCTGTCTTTTGGCTCTCGCTCCCCTTCCTCCTTCCACCAGAGGCCTGCGGAGCCAGCCCCGTTTCGGGCACCCAAAGGGGGCTCCTTTTTAAGCCTTGAGTGGGGTTCCAATGGTCCTTTCGCCGTGCCTCACAGCCATGCCGGGGTCCAAGGGCCAACCGTCTGTGTCCAATCGTGCTCAGATGGGCGTGGGGGGATTATGGGTGGAGGAAAAACAGGTTGAAAAGTAGTCTCTGGCATGGCTTGCAGACCACGACACTCGGAATGTTAGGGATGAGCACAGCACCTGCAAATGATTGCGCGAGCAGATATGGTGGAGGATTGGGGGGAGGTGTAGGGTGTAGGGTGGAGGAGGTGTAGGGTGGGGGTGGGGGGTGTTGCCCTAGTCATTTCACACAACCTAAATCTTAATTGCGCTCTCATTGGTCTGCCATCCACTGCCGTGCTGGCGATGATTAACACATAGAAGAGTGTGAGGTGTGTGGCACACATGCGCGCACTCTCACACACACACGCGCACATGCACACACACTACAGATTGCCCTTGCACCTGAGATGAATTTCACGGTATAGTCCGTCTTTGAAGTGAAAATGTAAAGCAAGAATGAGAGAGAGAGAGAGAGAGAGAGAGAGAGAGAGAGAGAGAGAGATGGAGAAAAGAAAACGAGAGCGGAAGGCAGAGAGAGGGAGATAGAGAGAGAGAGGTGGTGAGAACAGGGAAGACAGAGGGAGTGAGAGAAAGAGCAATTGAGAGACATTGGATGAGTGCTGTGTAACATGAGCCCTTGGGGGCGACCAAGAGTATTCATGGCGCCACTTGTTCTAAGTTTGTTGATCTAGCGAATATTCAAATGATTCCCCCTCTCCTGCCCTATTCTTCTTTTTCCTTTGCTTGAAGTGCTTTTACATGGCGTCTGTATGCACAGGAAAATGCAGCTCGTCGTTTTTATCCTCATGCTACTGCCTTTTAAGTAGCAACCATTTTATGGAACCACTTTGCGGCGTGGATACCTAGCCCTCGTTAATTACGATTCCATTTGAAGTTGTATTTAAAGCCAGGAGAACGCAGAGCAGAGTGTATCGCTACAGACAACAATGTTTGTTTACGGAAGGGGGTTCCACGGAGCCGTGTATTCCGTCTGCATTTTTAATGGTCTGACTGGCAGGCCCATTTCCGTCACCTAGGCCTGCGCTGGGAAAGACGTTATGAACGTTAATACTTCTAGCGGGATGTTATATTCCTTCACTCTTGACTTCTTTGAGAAGATTATGAAGTATTGGAGTGTTGCTGATGCTTTGTCACGACGGATGGTAGTACAGACGGCTGATTCCTACAGATACATAAAAATGAAAAGCTCAGTGTCGGAGCGAGTTCACCTGATATGCTAATACCAGCTTGTGTTCGGCGTGAGTCACAAATGATTTGCCTGTACTAAGTTGTTTCCCTGTATAGTGATTGATAAAATGTTTGTCTGCTCAGATCAGTAGCGTCACTTATCAAAGTTTCAGATACCGATAGAAGTGTTATGTTCAAAGTGGAAATAAATAAGAGAAACCACAGACACACACACACACACACACACACACACACACACACACACAGACGTACACACGCAAACGCACATGCAAGGGGGAGGCATCGCAGTGTTTGCCGTCCTTGCGATTACGCCGATAAATTCCCAGCCACGCAATAACACGCTGGATTTCCAATTTAGGAGCAGGTTATTATTTTCCTGTATTGTTTACCCAGCCTCCCCCCTCTCTCACTGAGTGTCTTTACAGTCGGTCGCCTCGCTTGGCCTGCCGTGGCTCCAACTAACTCCCTTAGAGAGGATAAAATAAACAATGAACCTCCCCTCTCATCGTCCCCAATCCCCATCATCATCATCATCATCATCATCATCATCATCATCATCATCATCATCATCATCATTATCATCACTACCACCACCATCCCAGTTGCCCCCTTATAAGACACCCTACACCCCCCCCACACCCCACCCATGGGCATGTGACTTGCTAATTCAACTCTCTCCAACCTGTGTTGCAGTCCATCAATATTCAAGTAGCATACCATGTTATGGCCGTCGCTGTGAGGCAAAGGGCCGAGTTTTACTTTAATCAAAGCTAGCGTTGAATGCAGTGAACATGGAAATTGGATGTTCAGCCTTTGCATGGCAGGCAGGCTTTCACAGCCAGTACCACAATGCATGGGTAATATGTGTGTGTACATGTGCACATGCTAATGCTACTTCCACTCTTTCTCACACAGACACATAGACGCACAGACACACACACAGACACACACACACACACACACACACACACACGTAAACGCACACACACACACACACACACACACACACACACACACACACACACAAACACATTTGCGCACAAACGCACACACATACACACACACTTCACTCCGCTTAGCGCACCTGTGCTTCAAGTCTTTATCCATCTCGAGCTGCCTGTGGTGGTCGGCGTCCCTCACATGCTAGTTAGCATCGCTGCTTCTCATACACACACACAGACACACACACATTACTTACACGGCAATACACTCACACGCACATACAAAGACTGATGATAGCCTTAAGGGTAGTATTGAACTGTACAGTACGACTGTATGCTTGTCGTGTGTGTGTGTGTATTTGTGTGTGTGTGTGTGTGTGTGTGTGTGTATGTATGTGTGTGTGTGTTCCTTGTCTGTCATCCTACATTTTCTTTTCTACTCACAACACCACCAAGTGAGATAAACAACAGATACTTTGATGTACATCTGAAGAACAACCCCTTTAAGACGTTCCAGAGCTGTCAATCAAAGCGTTCCTGTGCCTGCTCTCAGGCTGTTCTTTCTCTCTACTGGCGTAGCATGTCTCCGGGAACGACTTGTGCTGGACGTGAACCTGGATAAGCCCATGGGGTGGTTCTGATCATTCTCCCCATTCTGATCTTAGGCTTTTTGCATTGGAGAATATTTTTAATTTGAATCAGTTTTGGGCACCCTATTGAGATAACTTGTTGATCATTTAATTTATAATGGGAGAGTGGAAGAGTTGCTTTGTAGTCTGTGTTTGGTGTGGAAGTTGAAACGGGGGTGTTGGAAACTGATAACACTCCTACCAATAACATCGCTAACAATAGCTTCCACTTCGA
Organism: Pollachius pollachius; assembly: GCF_949987615.1. Taxonomy (NCBI): domain Eukaryota; kingdom Metazoa; phylum Chordata; class Actinopteri; order Gadiformes; family Gadidae; genus Pollachius; species Pollachius pollachius. The sequence goes on from NC_136949.1 coordinate 9,357,013, forward strand.
AGTGTCTTTCTAGAGGCACTCTCAAAACAACACAGGAAAAAGAGTGAAAAAAATAACAACAAGCTAACTGAACCAAAAGAAAGCTAACCAACCGAGTAGGCACCTCGGCCATATCAACCGAGAAATCGTAACACTAACCCTAAAATTACCCAAGCTTGAGTTGGGGACAATTGGGGTCCTCTAGACCCAATGGACCTTTTCCACTTCCAGTCCCCAAATGCTCCACTCACTCACTCCCTCAATAACAAGTGGTTAGCCTCCCGGCATTTAGCTCTCTCTTGCTTGCTTTATTTGGAAGCTCTCAAGAGAGAGAGACAGCGACAGAGAGATGAATGATTACGTTCTGTGGGAGGAGTTAACAAAAGTTAAGGCCGTTGAGAGGACAGCTGATTAGATAATATTTAATATATAACTATTTCCATATACTATTATATGAGTAAAAGCCTAGAGGAGACTAAAGCTAATCCATGATATCAACAAATAGTTCAAATGTTGTGTGAATCAGAGCACAAAAATTGTGTTGAGAAGGGGTTATGTTGAGAGCTATACAAAGAATGTGTTTGGGGTGACAAATATCAGGCAGACAGATGGACAGAGGTCATGTCCACACTGAATGGAGTCTCTTCTTCAAGCCCAGAAGGTGTTATTAAAAAGAACCATGAAAAGCCAAGTCATGGCTCTGACCTCTCCCTGTCATCATCTTCATTTTAATGATTTATTTCTCCTATCGGCTTTGAACTCTCTCTCTCTCCATCCAGCTATCGTGTTCATATCTTCCAATATACTCTGCCTCTCTTTCTTACACAAGCACACACACGCACACACACACAGAAACGGCCGGCGTAGTGATTTAGCTTAGCATCTTCAGAGTGTCATTGATGATGGCGGATTGGCCTGGCAGCTTAATAACCGAGGGAGGAGAGAGTGTCATCAACATCCTGTGTGTGTGTGTGTGAGAGTATGTGTGTGTTAGTGAGAGGGTGTGTTTTTGTACCTTTGCTCGACTGAAGTACTTTAAATAGTATTATATAGACTTTAGTCAATTATTATATTGTTTTTTGTATAGACATTGATAATACGGAACCTGATTTGGATGAGTCGTGTTGTGTTGCAGGCTTTGGCTAAGACTCATGAACAGCATTGGAGGATGTGGTGTTAGCAGGTGTGTTCCAAGGTTTAAGATGAACAGGGATAAACGTGTGTTTGTGTGTCTGTGTCTGTGTCTTTGAATGTGTGTGTGTGTGTGTGTGTGTGTATGTGTGTGTGTGTATGTTTGTGTGTCTGTCTGTGTTTGGGTGTGTGTTCTTGCTTGCCTCTGTGTTTGTGTGCGTGCGTGTGTTGTGCACTCGCGTGTGTGCGTGCATGTGTGTGTGTGGGGGTCTAAACAGCATTGTCCAAACATGGCAGCCCGCGGCTTATAAGGCTATCTTAAGAAATAGTGTGATGATGACAGAACATGTGACTGTGGTCCACGGACACATCCCTTAGTGACAATTAATGTGTTTTTTTATATGCATCCAGTACACCAACTCACTTAAATATATCCAGATAATATACACCCAGAAATATGAAAAGTCCAACATAAATAATTTATAGTTTGCCTGAATGTGTGGACACAATTATTTCACATCCGCACATCAACTGATATTTACATACTCAAACACTATATCTCTGCCTCTTACTCTCTCTCTTGCGCTTTCTCCCTCTCGCTCTCTCCCTCTCTCCCTTTCTCCCTGTCTCTTTCTCTCTTGCTCCATATCTCTATTTCTTCATCTCTTTCAGATGCATACACAGGTTTTCCACTACAACGTGACCAGTGATGCTGCTCTCTCTCTATCTCTCTCCCACTCTCCTTCCCATGGTTAGTGTTGAGGAGTGAACCTCTGTTTAGCATTTTAGGAAAGACTCCCAGGGAGTTTAAATAAATGGGTTGTGGGAATGTGAAAGAGCATTAACGGATTGATTTACCGGAAAAGCTCAATAGAGACTTGAAGAAGCATACGAATTGAACTATGTATCTGACCCCTGCCAAGGTGTGTGTGTGTGTGTGTGTGTGTGTGTGTGTGTGTGTGTGTGTGTGTGTGCGTGTGTGTGTGTGTGTGTGTGTATGTGTCTGTCTGTGTGTGTGTGTGTGTGTGTGTTGAGAGAGAGAGAGAGAGAGAGAGAGAGAGAAATAACTTGAGTTAAACCATACAATAGAAGGAGTTTGACTGAGTGACAAGTAAAGTAAGAAATGGGGATTCAGAATAGAGAGATTGGAGCCAGGGTGATGAGATTATTATTATTTTTTTTTTATATGGGCTGATGTCGTCCTTCAGCTTGGGCCTAGATGTGTATTTCAATTCTTCTCTGGCTTTTGTCTTGCGTGGCTGACAGCGAGAAAAAAAACAGAAACTATAGAGAGCGAACGCGTGGGCTGGGCCTTCCATGTCAGTCTCTGAGAACTCATTTGTTCCTTTGGATTCTTGTTCACGTTTTTCTTTTCATGTTCTTATTTGTTGCTGGCATGTGTCAAAAACACTTCTTGCGCTATGTATATTACTATTTTATTATTTTCCTATATATATATATATATATATATATATCAACTGTGGTAGGTGCATGGATGTGGTTTTTGCGGCTATGACTGGTTTTTGCTGGATTTAAAGCCACATCAACATCTTTTTTCCCTGTGTTATAGAGTCATTTCCCTCAGCGGCTTACAGCTCCATCCTCGGTTTTCCCACCTCTCTCCAAGGATAGATCGGATGTTTTCTTTTTTCCATAACATGCTAACGGGTCATAAAATACCCCCCCCCCACACACACACACACACACACACACACACACTGGCACACACATACTGATGATGAGACAAAATTACCCAACCCCGCTAATTAATTTGCGGGCCTTGGTTCCGCCGCACTTGGCAGCGCGATGACCTTCACCACTTGTTCATCCTCCTCCCCCCTCCTCCCCCACACACAAGTGGTCATTTACGTAACCCAAATGGGGGTCTTATCTCCACACCGCACGCCACCGACCGTTTATCCGTTGCCTTGGCAAGGTCACGGCCGCGGGGGCAAACCTGAAGGGCGGCAGCTCCCTCTGTGCAGATGACGGCGAGGAGGGGGGGGGGGGGGGGGGGGCTACCACTCTAGACTATAGCGGCTTTAAGAGCCTCTTCCATGGCCAAATCATGTTTATTTCATTGTCCTTTTTATGGCTTCGGCGGTCCCCTTTTAACCCCCTCGCCTCCCAGCCCACCGTTAAATATCTCGCCACGCCACGAGTTATGGAGGCAATAAATATTAGATAGTCCCGGCTCAGAATAGGATGTGTGCTAATCTGTTTCAAGTGGGAGAGAGGGACTCTCTCTCTCTCTCTCTCTCTCTCTCTCTCTCTCTCTCTCTCTCTCTCTCTCTCTCTCTCTCTCTCTCTCTCTCTCTCTCTCTCTCTAGCTCTCTCTTCTCTCTCCCTCCAGTTTGATCCTGGTAATTCTTTTCTACAAAGTCAAACCAAGTTCATGTCTTCTTAATGTTATGTTGTCAAGAGCTCATATGCATTATAACATCTAATACAATAAAGACACACCCTTCCCAATGGAAATATGAATGCCATATTCAGCCAGTAGCTAATCCCATAAGTAATTGATCTTATTTAGTTTAACCAGTAAGGAGAGCAAAGCAGTTCCCTGCAATATTATGTAAATGTATTCTACATACTTTAGTTAAATTAATACAGACAGAGACACTATTGCTGCAAAAAATATTTATATTCCACTTAAACCTACACTATATACATTTTCCCATAACCAGCCTCTAGTGGCCAGAAGCGCACCAGAATAAAACGAAGAATAGAGAATAAACCCTGCAGGGATAAACGCTTTATAGCCAATTTACAGCCTTTTACTTGAGATATTTTTTTAAATAAAATAAATGGCTGCACTAGAAAAAATAAATAGTACGATTAATTGATCTTTGAGGTGGATCAGGGCTATCTTACAGCCAAGAAGTCCATTTGGCCCAAGACGTCAACACTATAGCAACAGAAAGAGAACACAGTGTTGTGGTGTTGTTGCGAGCCCTGGTGACTCCAGCTCTGGACTGACAGAGACGGATGCACCGGGGTGGACGTTCATTCGGCCTTCTGACAGCATAGATAATAGCCAATAAGACGATGCCACTCTGGATGATTGACAAGCCCCAGGGATGGCCTCGGCCAATCAGTCGACACCATGTTCTGTGGGCCAAAGCCTCCACACTTAGAAAACCATGCAGACACACACACGCTTGCATGCGCATGAACACACACACACTCACACACACACACACACACACACACACACACACACGCACACTCGCACGTGCGCACACACACACAAACACACACACACACACCATTATGATTTCATTTTTATTCACACCCCAGTACACACAAGAAACTCATTATTACACATTTTGTATTTCAATGAATGCACAAAAGCAATTTTATTTGTATAGAAACATTATTACATATATACATTTATATAACACATAAGTTACACTATAACATAGCATATAATGTTTCCGTTCAACCCTACCTTTGATGTGTATGCGATTGCAATGATTGCATTTCCAAAAAAACACACAGACACACACAAACCTACACACCCATGCACACACCCACACACACACATCTAAGTCATGCAATCCTTCACACACATATCACACATATCACACACAGACGCACACACACCAACACACATCTAAGTCATGCAATCCTTCACGCACATATCACACACACACACACACACACACTCACACAGAGTTGCACACACTCCATCAGAGTCTATCTTGGAGCTAACTTTCCGCGAGAGGTGGGAGTTTCCTGTCACATCTCATTGTGGCCCAGCATGGCTGCTGTCTGGCTGACGCAATGCTCTGCCTTCTGGAGGCACGCTGCCAGGGGGTTTGATCGCTGACAAACACACTGGAGCTTTTCTTAACACAGTCCCTGGGATTGGGGTTCATATTTCCTGCCATTTGAGGGATTGGATCACTCGGATGCATCGACAGATAGACAGAGAGACAGAGAGATAGACTTGCAGACGGCAAACAAAGAGACAGCCAGACAGAGAGACAGCCAGACAGATACCTTGACAGACAGACAGGCATTTGGGCAGACAGACAGGAAGTTAGACACATAGATAGACAGACAGTGAGATAGACGTATACATAGATAAATAAACAGAAACTGAAAGATACATATCTATACATCCATACATCCATCCATACATATAGATAGAAAAATAGACAGATACATACATATATAGATATATACGTAGATAGATAGACAGCCAGACAGGCAGAGAGGCAGATGATTGACTGACAGACAGACAGACAGACAGACAGACAAACAGACGGGAACTTGAACTATATTGGCTGTGGCAGGTTTGTCTGAGAAGGGTCAAATGAGACCATCTCAATGCACAGCCATGGAAGCGAAGCGATGGGCGCGGTAGATAGCTCTCTCTCTCTCTCTCTCTCTCTCTCTCTCTCTCTCTCTCTCTCTCTCTCTCTCTCTCTCTCTCTCTCTCTCTCTCCCCTAATGCTTCTGAACAAGTTTGCTATCACCTTTGCCTCTAATTGCTACCCTGCTACTATGAAGAGGGCAACCACTTCTGCCTTTGTCTCTAGCTCTCACTCTCACAGTTTGACTCTCTGTCATTCACTTCTCTCTCTCTCTCCCGTTCATTCCCCCTTTTTCTCTCTCTCTCTATGTCTCTCCCTCTCTCGCTCATGTACCCATTCTAGTATTTGCTCCGCACAATTGCCTCAGTTGATGGGATTGGACCCCAGACCTCCAACTCTCCCCCACAGCCACCCAATCTTTCAGACCCCCATCCCCCCACCCCCACACAGACACATAGACACGCACACAATCTCTTTCTAACTCCCTCACTCCTCTTCCCTCCCACTACCCAGCTCATTGCACACTGACACACACGCACACACACACACACACACACACACACGCACACACACACACAGCGACAGTGAGTACCCAACCAAAGTGAAAGTCCTCGGCCTCGATTTTAAAGCGCCACGAGTCTTGCTAGGGAACCGCGACAGAGCAGACCACTGTGGCTTTTATGATCCTTTCACATTTCAACATGTTCGTTACATAAGGCCTTCTGCGGTCAGTGACGGTGTAACTGTTTTACTTTCCCATTCAACTGTGATTTATGTTTCTTAACAAGGGAACCGTTGGTGACATCATGCAATGTCCTTGCTCTTCTGTGTGTGTGTGTGGGTGTGTGTGTGTGTGTGTGTGTGTGTGTGTGTGTGTGTGTGTGTGTGTGTGTGTGTGTGTGTAGAAAAGAGGACATCTATTTTATGTAAGCAGACTCAGCTATAGTTGTAGATGTGCAGGTATTTTGTCCTCCCTGTATGCATCTATATCTGTATGTCTATCACACAACCTTTAATAACATATTTACTATTTCAGTGGTGGACATTTCTAGTTGACGTCAAGGTGTATTTACCACTGAATAATAGTGCATTTATGAAAGGGGAAATGCAGTCTCTTTCTAATGTGTTTTCCAGACTATGAATGGGTTGTTTTTCGCTTGTATTTCTGTTCTTGGTGGAAAAACAGAAGCTTTCTGAGAATGTGTCAGACAGAGGATGAGCTAAAAAGGGGAAGATTGAGGGAGACACAGAGAGAGAGGAAAAGAGAGATAGAGAGAGAGAGAGAGAGAGAGAGAGAAGAGAGAGAGAGAGAGAGAGAGAGAGAGAGAGAGAGAGAGAGAGATCGCGTCTGTGTCTGACACTGGTGGGTGGGTTGTGTCATCGTCTGCAATAATCTGGTTTATCAAGACTGGAACCTCGCTTGACTGCTAGACTGAACGCATGCTCTCCATGTGGGAAAACCATTGGAAACCCTCCTCTCCTTCTTTTCCCTTCTCTTTCTGCCTGCAACTTTGCTTTTCTATCATTTATTTTTCTCTCCTCTCTAATCTTCTCCTCAGCTCCTCTATTGCTGCCCTACTGCTCTCCTACTCACTCCTCCCCTCAGCTCTCTTTTTCTGCACCCTCCACTCCTCACTTCTCTCCATTAGTTCTGTCTCTCTCTCATGCTTGTTTCTTTTATATGTTAGACACACCCTCTGTTTGTCTTCATCTTCTTGTTTATCTGATCATTTGTCCAACTCTCTTTCTCTCTCTTTCTCTTTCTCTCCGTTTGTCCCTCCCTCTTTTTATTTTATTGGGTCATTTTTCACCGGCCTTGATGTCGTCCATATCCCTGTAGACTTGTCTTTGCTCAATTTAATCTTCTCTCTATTTTCACTAGCCAACATCTGTTGTAGACATCAAACAGAATTCTCCCAATCTCACACAACATGATGACCAGTACCAAATAGATGTGTCACAGGGCATTAAGAATGGTGGCATGAAAAGGAAACACCCCAAATCTCGTTCAATCCCTACAATTTGTAAATAATGAGAATAAATAGTTTTTCTTGGGAAATTCTCTGTTTCAACTTTTTTCTCACAGGATGATCTCTGTGTGAAAAGCAGGTATTTCATAAAAGCCAGTGAACACATTCCCACCGACTGTGTTTTATGGGAACAGCTAAAGTCTAGCTCAGCATATGCCTGTCTGACGCAAGCGACGGTTCACTGAAAGGGATCGTCAACGTCATCCAAGATGCTCCTAATGCAATGGGCCCACCGCCGTGTCTTCAGCTGCATATATCTATGGTTAGCATTAGCCTATCCCTTAGGAGCTATTTCATAGGTTTAGCATAGTGCTGGGAAGAAGTAACAATGGTTAGCTTCGCCCTAGTTTTGGGAAGCAGTGGCAGGGTTTGCTTTAGCATAATGTTAGGAATCATGGCTAGGGTTGGCATCGTGTTACGAAACAATGCCGCTCATCACGCCAATCTTCACTACATCGGTCGGACATATTATTCGCCAGTTTGAAGCAAATTATGCAAATAGGAGGGAAGCAACATAAAGAATATGATTTTAAAACACACAAGCAGGGATTTCTGTTTCACAAGATGGCTTTGATGACACCACTTTTACATTTACATTTAGGGCATTTAGCAGACGCTTTTATCCAAAGCGACTTACAATAAGTGCATTTGTTACAATAAGTACATTTGTCATAAGAAGTGAAACAATATATCGCTGTCGGTACAGTAAAGATGTTCATAGAACCAAGTGCAAGTATTACAATCGCTAGGCTAACCCATTCCCCGTGTAAAACAGCGATAGCAGCTACTGTAGATGCTACACAATTAAGTTCCTTGAATAAGTGCATTGTACAAGTGACACCATTCTTCACACCACTTCTGTGAATGACGGCTCGGCTCACCAACAAATAATAGCCATGAGCAGGATTGAACTTCCTGGGTTTCATGTAATGCTTTTTATCTGTAGATGTGATACAGGGAATGTGATTTAACATGCAGCGATGTAAGCCCACAATTTAAACACGCCGTAGAAGAAGAACAAACTCCCATGGTCAAAGCCGTGCGCTAGCTTTCAGGCTAGCATCCGTGTACAATTATTCTAATGGGCTTAGTCGCCCAGCCTCTTCTGCCGAAGTCTAAATTTAGCAAGAGTAATTACAGAACCGCTTTTTTTCTATAATCCTTCCATTTAACTCATCTTTTTCCCTCTGTATATGTCAGGGCTTTCCCTCTCCCATGATCATACCTCAATCTTTACAAAGGTTCAAAGGTTGCAGGCAGTAGCCTCTGTTTCCCCCCCACCCTGTCCTTTAAAAGGACCCCAGGGCCCAACCGGGGTGCCAGGTTCAGCCGAGTAGCGAGGCTGGAAAGGCGGGCAGTGGGGTGGTTGGACAGAGGTGGAGGTGGGAAGGTGAGGAATGGTAATGAAGATGCTAATTACTTCCAGTGGATTTTGAAATTGAAACCTGGGACCCGCACATAAGGGGGCAGAGCAAGCGCATAAAAAGCATATTGATGACCGGGGTGAAAATAAGTGAAAATGACCCAGCTGCATGATCAATACGGACGCCGCAGGTCTGAGGCCGGCGTGTCTCCACGGACCGTGCAGTTCCCCCTGATTATTATGGATCCATCTACGCTTACAGCCGTGGTTTTATATTGCTGAGATGCACAAATATTACATTATATCAATTTGCCTCCTCTATTATTCATATCAGGCGTTGTGCCACGGATAAGGTTTAACAGCCGCACCGTAACACTGTACTTGCATCGTTTTAATTAAAGATACACACTTAGGGCCAAAGCACACAACAGTAGTCTAAATAATAAACCGGTGTTTCATGAGGAATCAAACAGCTGTCAGAACCATGTGTCTCTGTGGTTTGTTATTACACAGTGAAAGAGATTGAAATATAACAGAGAGAAATTAACATAGACACACAAAGATAGACGAATAAATAGTCGTCTGTAGCGCACAAAAGTGGATTTTCTGCCGGACCTTGGTTTATTTGTCAGTTCCGGTGAATCACCATTCCACAAGTGTGTGTAGGTGTACGTGTGAGTGTGTGAGTGTGTGTAAGTGTTTGATCACGTGCGTGTGTGTGCGTGTGATGAGTTGTTGCAGTCTTAATAATGCCAACAGGAATCCTTCAGCTGGTGTTGAAACGTGAGTGGCGGGCGCTTACAAAGACAGCCTGATTAGAGTGCATGGAGTGGAAGAGGGTGTTGCCATGGCGACGACCTCTGTCCCGCAGGTCAGGTGAGAGCAGACGGGATCAGGTGTCTCGGGGCCTGTTTGAATGATTATCAGTCGGCAAGGCGACAGATATAGTTTGTGTACAGAGACAGAAGTTGCGCTGCTCTGGGTGGCCAGCAACCCACTAATAACCCTTATTGCAGGCTGTGGTTATGGTTGTAGCTATTTAATGATGTGCCGTGTTAGTCCAGAGGGTTCTAGAAAACCTATCGAGACGCTGATGCCTTTTAACTCTCGAGCAGGTGTAAATGGTTTCTGGAATTACTGGAAGTGCTTGTGAAACAAGACAGGCAGCATTCACTGACCCCTTCCCGTGTGCCCGAAGCAATTGCGGGTGTCTAATTACTTTAAGTAAATCCACGATACCAAAGAGGAGGATCGCTTGACAGCTTCAGCGGCGCTGGCATCAGCATCAGATGTATGTTCAAACTCCCTCAGTCCGTGGCTGCTGGCTGTCAGTTTTGCGGCTGCTAAATCATCTCGGAGCTGATATTTATTCATAGAACTTGTGTAGAAAAGGCTCAAGTGACACAAGACATCTCCTTCGAGATGAGGATGCAGCACGGGTGTAATTGCCATGACAAAATATTTCACAGGGGAATACTTCTCGTTAAAGTCCTTGAAGTGCAACAAAATACATACAGTGTAGATGTTTGATGAAAAAACAAAAAAACATGAAAATCCCTCAAATAGAAAAGAGGCAGGCTTTTAATTTGTGTGTGAATGAATGCCCTACTACACAGTCGTGATGATAATAGAAATAATGTTCTTCTATTTATTTATTTATTCCCCGGGCGTGTTGAACAGGGCTCTTTTAAAAGGGCCTTTGTAGCTTCCGATGCTACTGCCTCTTGTCTCTGCGCATTTTGCAGAGGGACGCGAGTTTGATGCCAAGGGGGGAATTACTCCCATGACCGGAATCATCTCCCATCATGCAACAGCCTCCGCTCGTGTTTCCTCTTTGTCTCTCTCTCTCTCTCTCTCTCTCTTTCTTGCCTCCTTTATCTCCCCGCCAGCCACCACTATACCTCCCTCATGTTTAAATATACCCTAAGCCAAAAACAGCACAATGAAGAATTACAGCCTGCTGCTTTGATTCAAGTTTGTTTCCCTCTCTCCAAGTTAATTTTGTCTTCCTCTATTCCTCTCTTCTGTTCTCTCTGTCTAGCTCTTTCTCACTGTCTGATGTATAATTGGTCTGCCCGCCGCTTTTGTTATTTACAAAACTTCCCAGTGAGTTTGTGAATTCGTAGTTTGTGTATGCAGGTTGTATCGCTCTAGAAAATGAGGCATCAATGAGAACGAGCCCCCCCCCCCCAGTCCTCAGGGACCACGCCCAGAGTCTTGGTCCATTTTGCATCTATACACAAAAAAATACATTATTGTATTTCTGGTGACTCTGCAGGGTATTAGCCCGAGGCGGGGAGGAATCCACTAGCCAAAGTCTTGACTCTCGGGGCCCACCTTCTCTCGCTCTGCATCGGAGTGTAAATAAACAAGACTACCAACTGCTGGCATGCGAGTACATAAAGCCCCTGACTCCCCCCTGCCATGTTTGACTAAGGGCCACGGTCAATCACGCTACAGCAGAGAGGCAGGCTTGATCTCTTAATCATCTCTTGCTCATCTTGCAGGGAAGTGTGTAGCACCGCCTTCTCCCTGGGTCTATTCTCCCTCTTGCTTTGTTGGGCGTCTTCTGTTCCCGGTCATCGTGTCCTGTTTTCTGATGGACCTTAATTGTGCTCAATTACATCCCGTGTGTTTGGCCAACTGTGAACAGAAACTGAATGAATGGATCAAATAATCCCACGTATCATGCATGATATGAGGCCAGAACACAGAGGTTCAGTACTTTTTAGTTTGGTTTATTGGTAGAACAATGTGTTCACCCTCAAAGGATGTGATGAAAAGCATTGATTTGGTATTGAAACCGAAACCAAGCCCTGGTTTGGGTTGTGGTATTGAAAAATACCTGGATATGAATAAAGAGGATATTTGACTTTTTATGCATAATTGGTAAAAGATAATTCACTTCATGTGTGTCACTGTTCTCTCTGTTGTAGTGTTTCATGGTCTGAGCCAAACGGCTTTCACCAGTGCATGAATCATTTTCTCCTGGGAGGTAGCATAGATAAAATGTTAACAGGAGCCAAAACTGAGACTGATGCTCAGACCAAATAGCACACTAGCACCCAGTCTGTGTTCATGTTTATCACATGATTTATGTGTCAGACACCGAAGTGTGTTGTTGTTGATGAGGAGCGGTAGATCAGGCTCGTAATCATACCTTTCACGGCATTACCTTGTAGCGTTAACAAATTGATTTCCTCTGCTTTCCAACGGTGGCTATTGGAAGTGATAAGCTTTGACAAGATTTACTTTATTAATCCCAGCTGGGAAATGAAGGTGTCATGGCAGGAAGTACAGCACCGTAATAATCACAACCATAAACCATAAAGAACTACAAAGAACCACACAAGTGCAGCAGCTTCCTGTTCCAAGGAGTGCTATTGCTCTCTTCCGAATAAACGCCTTCTCAAGCAGTCCGTTGCCGACCTAACCCCTGTGCTCTTGCTTTGTCCCGCCCCCCTCTCTTGTCGTTTTCAGCAAGGGAGGAGAACGTCGCCACCTTCCGCGGCTCCGAGTACTTCTGCTATGACCTTTCCCAGAACCCCATCCAGAGCAGCAGCGATGAGATCACGCTGTCCTTCAAGACGTGGCAGCGGAATGGCCTTCTGCTCCACACGGGCAAGTCGGCCGACTACGTCAACCTGGCGCTGAAGGACGGCGCCGTGTCCCTCGTCATCAACCTGGGCTCCGGGGCCTTCGAGGCCATCGTGGAGCCCGTCAACGGGAAGTTCAACGACAACTCGTGGCACGATATCAAAGTGACGCGCAATCTGCGACAGGTAACCCTGGGGGCGACGGCGGTGGAGAGTTTTGTTTTTTTGCGTAGGATGACCATAGTTTTAGTTTCTCGTTACGTTTAGAGATCAGCCGCGTTGTCGGATCTATTTTTTCGGTGTGACTAGGATTATCATCTTCTTTTTCTTGATTGGTTGTCATCGCATCACAGCTACATCTTCGAGAGTGATGTCATCTGTGCTTATTATTTTTAAATCTGCATACATTTTTTTCAGATGAAATCATGTATATATACGTCATACTTAATTTGACCGATAAGTTTACTGATTAAATGCAGGCGGAAATACAAAGCTAAATGCAGAGCCTTTGGGAGCTTAGAAAAGCTGCCGTTTTGTTAGGTTTTCTTCTGCTTATCTGACTGTTGAACTTTCCCTCCCTCTTCCTCCAAACTAAACATATCTGATACTTTAGCATTTTGCACCTTACCCTCTGCTAACCTGATGCCTCTGTCTGGGGTTGTCCTCTCGCTCTCTCAGCCCATGTCATTCATGTGCAATGTGATATATATTTCATATTAAGATCATTTAGAAGCCATGCGTCGAAGCGACATTCCATTAGGGTATGTTGTTTACGATGCAGTTGATGAAGCAGGCTGCTTGTTAGGAAAAATATAGCCTGGAGCCACTTTAGCTAAGCAGTATGCATTGGCTTGTTGATGCCTCTTAGGGGACAGCCTTGACATATTCCCTGGACAAGTATTAGACCACAACATGAAGGGGACTGTGTGACAGTGTTGTCCCTTTATACAGTGTAGTATTAAACCATTTAGAGGTCGTTAAGGACAAATTTGGAGCGAAATTGAAGCTGTTCATCTCCCCGTGTACTGTAGTCGTAATGGGATAGCTGTGCACATTAAATAATTATAGGGTTACATGAGAAATGTGGAAAGATGCGAGGAGTGTTTTGAAAATAAATTTGTGTTGGATCATGATCGTAATTTATTTCATAAGAATTTGATCAAATAATATAGGGTAGATCTGAAAACCTAACATGGCTTATTAATGAAAACTGGGGCAGCACTTAGATCTGTGAAATGCCGGGCGAATGCAGAGGCGCAACCGAAAAACAAATCGAGAGCACAGCACGAAGACATGAAGACCGGCTCTAACCGGCTGTGTCTACTAAAGAGCGAGCGGTCGTGTTCCTGGGGATTGATCGGCCGGCTGACATTTAGCGCGTTGGCCAGGTGAGCCAGCCGTTTATTAGCAGAGAAGCGGCGCCCGTAGGTGATGATGTCCCGATGCTACCCACAGTCAGGCACACCTCGCAGGTTCGTCAAAGGTCACGACGCGAACCCCCCCTCAGGGAGCGCCGAGCTTAGGGAGTACCAAGGCGAAGCTATCTGTGGGGTTTTGTCTGCTTTCTCTCATTCCTTTCTCTACTTCTTCCTTTCCTTCTTTTCCTCTTCAGAAGACTAAACTTAGACTAAAAAAACGAAGCGAAAAAAGGTAAACCGCAGATTCTCGTGGGCACAGGTAAAGCCGTTCCACACAAATGGAAAAGATTGAGGATGAAGTAGATTTATCTGCTGCTTCATGTCAATTTTTTTGGTATTTGTCCCGATGTGGAATATCCGGCTATGGTCGGACTATGAGTCTTGAGGAACAGCCGCTAAATCACGTAGTGTTTTAATCACCTCGACACTAACTCATCCATGGTAGCCATTTTGTTTTACTACTAACCAAGATCTAACCAACTAATGTACTAACGAACATCCTATTCTTCCACGTTTATTTTTTATTTAATTATCATTTTCTCGCCATCTTTATTAACAACCGTTTTTTGTTCACTATTGTTTTGATTTCCTTTCTTCCTCCCCCCTTTTTCTGGAAAGCAATCAGGCATTGGACACGCTATGGTAAACAAACTACATTGTCTGGTAGATATCATTCTTATTGTCTTTTTTTGCGTTTGCCGTGTGTCCCTTCCCCCCTCTCTTCTTTTATATTTGTTCTCTTTTGAGTTCCATCTGAGACACTCTTATCAAAAAATGAGGAGATGGGTTTGTATTACCGGGCAATTCTTTCTTCGCTTCTTCTCAATATCCTCCCTGACCCTCAACAACCTTCTTCCCCTCCCCCCCACACAGTCCCCCTTTCTCTTTTGACACTTTACATTTTCATTTATATTTTTTATATATTTTTTTTATTTTTTATTTTCTCCCTCTGCTACCGAATATGACCTAAAAAGTTTTAACCCCCAGAAAACGATAAATACCACTGATTCGACTTTTTTGCCTTTTGTCAGGGAGACGACCTTATAATCCTTTTTATGATTATGATTACTATTATTACAATATTTTTTTCTCCCACACAAAAAAGCCCCCATTTTTTGTGAGGACTGTCGTCCAGAACTGGCAGAAGCTTTCCACAATCCCAGCAAAGATGTTGCTGTCAACCACGCCACTGTGCCCAGAATGAGGACAATTTTAATCATGTTGACGTAAACCAAAGCCCTTTACCTTCATTGCGGGAGCTCTGACAGTTGTTTCCAACTCACTATGGCGCATGGCATGCAACCATCCCCCACATCCATGGTTTAGGTCCCGACCTTTGCCCTATCTCACTCATGATAACCACTAACACTCTCATCCACTCACCCTCCACCCCTATCCCTTTACTCTGCCTTTCCCCCACCCCTCCCGAGTCCCGTGTGATCTTGTGGCATGCTGGTGAAAGTGGTGTTGTGTTGTGTGTCGTGGCTACACTCATTCTCCCTGGGGCCCATATGCATCGGTCTTCTAAGAATAAGCATCCCCCTGTCTGGGACCGGTTGCTGCGGCCCAAGTGGTCCGGTGTTAACGCGGCCGTGACATCACATCCTTGGGTTCCGGCGACCGCGATGAGTATTCTTAGACAGTGATTGGATATAGGCCCGGGTCTCGCATGGGCACACGCATCCGATCTGCTCGCTCAAAGCTTGGCCTGGCCTCATCACGTACTACCTTACATGTTCCGTTCAACGTGTTCTTTTTGACTTCAGTCAATACCTTGTTTTGCAGATTGGTGTTTTGTGCAAAACCTCTTTTTGTGATGCATGTGTGTGTGTTTGTTAATATTAGAGGGACAAGTTGGTGTGTGTGCGTGTGTGTGTGTGTGTGTGTATGTGTGTGTGTGTGCGTGTGTGTGTGTTTGCGTGTGTGAGAGCGTGTCTGAGTGTGTGTGCGTTTGTGTGTGTGTATGTGTGTGTGTGTCCGGCGTGTGTGTGTGCGTGTGTGTACGCATGTCTGTGTGTGTGTGTGTGTGTGTGTGTGTGTGTGTGTGTGTGTGTGTGCGTGTGTGTACGCATGTCTGTGTGTGTGTGTGTGTGTGTGTGTGTGTGTGTGTGTGTGCGTGTGTGTGCGTGTGTGTATGTCTGTGTGTGAGTGTATGCTTGCCTTAATGTCCAAATGCGTGTGTCTGCAGTTACCAATACAGCAAAACCCTAAACCTAAGACAAGTGTGATAAATTTGTCCTTGGTTTGAACATTGTACTAACCCTCTCCCCAAACCTGAAGTTTCAGTACCAAACCTATAATCCATACTTACCCCCATCAAAGATAAAGAAAATATGCCTCTGCCATATTTTCTTTACCTGTCCTGTGGAACTTTTGACTAAAAACTATCCATTAACAAAAACGAAAAAAACACTGTCTGATCAAAAATGAAAACTAACCAAAATAAATCGCTTTGAGGTACCGGAAGATTCAATAACCACCAGCCCAAAAAACGCCAACCAACCGACCTCTGGCGCAGACCGCCTAAAATGAAACTTCTACCGCCCGATTCAGAATGCAGACCAAAAAAGGAGGTGTGTTTGAACCGCGATTCATGGTGTGGCGACGCGGAGTAGTGACTGTGCTTTGGCTGTGTGTTGCGCCCCTTCAACAGGTGACCATCTCCGTGGATGGCATCCTCACCACCACAGGCTATACCCAGGAAGACTACACCATGCTGGGCTCGGATGACTTCTTCTACGTGGGCGGGAGTCCCAGCACCGCGGACCTGCCAGGGTCCCCAGTCAGCAACAACTTCATGGGCTGCCTTAAAGAGGTAAGGTGCAGCACTGATGCATGGGCTCATGGGGATGATGCAAAGGATGGGAAGTGCAATTTGTTTGAGTATAAAGTGCGAAGGTTTGTTATATATTTGTATGTGTATTGTGTTGGTCCATTAAATGCACACACAGACACACATACGCACGTTCATGGACACATACCTTCATGGACAAACACACACACACACACACACACACACACACACACACAAACACCCACACTCCAGGTGGTTTTTGAGGACATAAAATTGATAAAGACCCTATTATATGGAAATATACTCTAAAATTGTATTGTTGGATAGTTTTATGGACCACACATTCAAACACACAAACACGCACAATCACAAACACATAATTCAGATAATATCTGAGAACCTAAAGTGGGACCTTATCACACAAATAGTGTTAGATGACCTCATATACTGACAGACCGCACACAGACACACACAGACACACAAACAAACACACACACACACACACACACACACACACACACACACACACATAGCTTCATATTGACAAACGCTGCATTCAATAATAAAACACCAGCAAGTGTTTTCCCCCTAGTCCCAGCGAGATCGAAGAGTCTGAGCGCGAGATGAAAAAAGCCCATCATCAATTCAATCTGCTGAGTTGTCAGCCGTGTTTCCCCAATGTTTCCCCCCGACCTGCTCCCGTTCTCAACATCTACCGCGATATGCGCGTGAGAACATTCCCCTCCAAAGTTGCTCCTATCACGCAATATTCGCTGCCTCAGCTCCGACCGCAGCGGGCCGGAGGGGCTTCCGGCAGGCTTGCGATGTGAACCAAAAAAACATTGACCTGTGCTTACGTAGCAACGCCTTAGATCCATTCTCTAAGGATGTCCCCCCCCCCCCCCCCACCCGAAACCAGGAGGTATTAAGCAGCCTGTTATTTATGGTTTGGCCGCTATTAGTCTCCACTCGGGAAGATGTATTGGCAACAAAGTGGTGTAACGGTGGTGATGGTGGCGATGGTGGAGGCGGAGTTGGAGGCGGCGGAGGCGTTGGTGGCAGCGGCTGCTCGACAATTGATTTTGGTGGGGTGTTAGACGGATTACAGTTGGGCTTATGTGTTCATTTGGGTTTGGCAGAAGCCTGGCTGTTTTTGGATCTCTCGCAAACAAACGGAAGCAATTGTTAGTGTAGTTAATAATGGAGGTACGTCAGCGGTATTTGGGTTCCGTCTGCTGCACGAGTGTGTAGTTGTGTGTGCACGTGTGTGAGTGTGTGTGCGTGTGTGTGTGTGTGTGTGTGTGTGTGTGTCTGGGCCGTCTGTCTGCATAGTGTTTATTGTTAGGTTCTGTCGGAGTAGATCCTGCCTGAGTTAGCGTCAAACTTGTTATGCATTCTTAGTTGTCTGCTATTTGAACAACCCATTATATGGATCCAACTGTGCTCCTTGTGGTGTTGTCAAGGACACCAAAGAAGCTCACACAAAACTAGGAAGGACAAAACTCCCAATTAGCAAGTGCAAACAGAAGTGCTCCGACATGCCATCAGCACGCTGTCTCAAATGAGACAAGTCTGGTCATTAGCCACGCAAACACATTGGAAGCTGACTGATTGATTGATTGCAAACTTGAAAAGTGTTGGGAGTCTTTGTAGGAACCTTTTAAGACGGAACTCCACACTGTGGTGCTGGTGTTTGGACAACTAAGGCACAATATAGGCCTCTTCATCCCACCCACAATCCACAATAGACACTCGCAAACAGACGCAAACATTCATCAATGTCATTGGGGAAATGCACTCCCACACACACAAACACACAAAGGTACACACACAAACAGTTTCACACACGCACACATACACACACGACTCTACATACACACACCTACGCACACACACACTCACATACAAACACTTACCAACAGGTGCACAAATGCACACATTCAGACACACTCAGACGTACACTTACACACACACACAAACAAGCACACTTACACACACTGACAGAGTGAGAGAAAGCGAGAAGATAGAGAGTAAGAAACCAGAGCAGTATTTATATGAAGGCGGGAGCGATGGCAGATGTGGAAGTGGGTGCTCTGAATGTCATAATACAGCCGGGTAAGTGGTTCTGCAGTTACCATAGCCAGCAGTTTTCTGCTCTTTCTGGGGGGAATGTTGTGACTCGCTGGTTGAGTTCAGCCACAGAGTCTGCACGCACAGTCTACTCTCTGGTACCTGGTCAAAATAACTGTGTGCCAAAATAGGCTGCGTCTGGGGATTTCTACGGAAATATCACACAGGGTGGTTGCTGTTGTTGTGATTGTGTCCGGCCACAGACATGAGTGAGATAGCGGAGACAGAAATTAGGTGGGATTCACAAAGAGATTGATTTTTTGGTGTGTTGCTGTCTCCATGTGCACGCACAGTAAGCAATAACACACTAATCTCTCTTGCTCTCTCACTATCTCTCTCCCTCTCTCTTTCTCTCTCTCTCTCTTTGATGCAATACAAATGATATGAAATGCACTAGTTCAGCCTTATGTTATGTTGCCTCAGAAAGAAGAGTTAGCATCCCATGTGGAGGATGCACACTTGCTCCCTCATAGAATATGTGCATCATTTACAGATGGAAATATTGTTAATATGTACACACTCAATTTACATATATAAATAGAGAGAGACATATTGATTGATACAGATGGAGAGAGAGAGAGAGAGAGAGGAGAGAGAGGAGAGAGAGCAGAGAGAGAGAGAGAGAGAGAAATAGAGTATTATTTTCACTTATTAATCTTGATGTAGAGAAAGAAAGTGAGATTGAGTGAGTGTGAGAGAGAGAGAGACATAGATAGATTGGGGAGAGACAGAGAGAAAGATGGGGAGAGAGAGAGAGAGAGAGAGAGAGAGAGAGAGAGAGAGAGAGAGATGTAAACAGGGAGAGGGAGAGAGAGATATAGAGAGGCACAGAGAGAGTAAGACACAGGCCATGATGAGGTTGTGGAAACAGGAAGAAGGTCACCTTCTCTGTCGTGTTTTATCTCTGCGATGGTTCCGGCTGTGGCTCCTACCTTCATTACCAGCTGAGCTAATTCATCCTGGAGACCGCCTGGTCTCCTTATCAGCTGCCTCCGTCTCTTCCCTCACTCTGCCGCTATGTCTCTCTGTCACTCTTAATTCTCTCACTCTCTATCTGTGTCTCTCTCTTACTCTCTCCATCTCTCTACACACACACACACACACACACACACACACACACACACACTCTCATAAATGGATTTATGGACTCTGCGAACCACACGCAACCGATGAGCAAACGTACTCCCAACCCATACACACACATGAGCACAAACACACACACTTTCTCTCTCTCTCACACACATACACAAAATCCCACACATCTCTGCACAAAGTCAGGCCGACATTTCTGCAAACTTTGAAACCTCTACCGAGGGTTCTTCTTTTTCTCCATCTTTTTCTTCTTCTTCTTCGTCTGCAAACTGGCAGGAGTTGAAATCGAGACTCACTTCAGAGCTCAGTCCGGAGTTCTACTGATTATCATAATCATCATCATCATCATCATCATCATCATCATCATCTTCATCAATGAGCTTACCAACAGAATAATATCACCCTCCGAACTGAATTCAGAGAAAAAAAAACATAAAGCAGGACTAGTGCTTATTGGTGTTGGACATATGTTCCTTAACGACAGAGACGTAGTATAGCTGTGTTGCTGGAGGTGCAGCCCACTCTCGACGCAGGGCTGTGCGTTGACAGTCTGAAGCAATTAAAAAGGTTTCAGATAGGAAAGGAAACACCCGGTAAGGAAATTGGAGGCGATGCGAGGGAGACTCAGTTACCCAGTCTGACATTATGGCGGAGAAAGTTAATTTTTCGCGGCGCAGATGTCAGCGTGGACGTGGACGGCGGCTGACAGCTGTTGCACTGAGACACGCCACCGCCGCTCCTGTTATGGGTTTGCAGAACGATTTGTGCAATGATGGACCATACAATGATGCTTTTTACTGTTCAGCCCACTCTGTTTACTCCGGTTTGAGCGCCAAGGCTCCTTAAAAATTTAAACTAAGAAAATGTTAAAATGAAAAAAAGATTTCAATAAGAAAATAACTTTTTTCCCTAAGCAGATATTGTATTATGTGTTACATTTCATTTCCTCCATATTGTGATTCTAGCTATTGTTTTTTTGTTTGTTTTTTATTGTAATAACTGCATGAAAGAACCCAGAAATTACCACCTGGAATGAATAAAGTGTCGTATATGGTTCTCCACAGACAAAATGACCAGCTGACTTAGATGGCAGATAATGTTCCATGCCTTGATGAGAATGTTGTGCGTTTATTTTCAACGCGCCCTCAATATCCACCCGAACCATCATTTGAACCATGTAGACACATTAAGCCCGATAAACAATTGGAAATACAATATTACTAATAAAACATTTTGCATTTCCACTCCTCCCTCTGGCTGACATTCCTGGCGTCGTGCTGCTGAAGGTGACTCAGCAGACTCCGGCTGCAGGAGAGTGATTGGCCGTAATGTGGTGGAGCAGGATGCTTAAATGTCCTCTTCACATTAACAAATGCCAGTAATGTAGGTTCATTGTGCGGTAATTGCTTTTGACTTTGAATCAGACACACACACGCATGCACACCCACACGCGCACACGCACAGAGACACACACACGCACACACACACGCCCACACACACGCGCACACACACATGCACGCGCAAAAAGACACAGAAATACATGGATGCAGACACACACGTTTAGAAACACACAAACAAACTCAAACTACTTTTTGATGTTATCATGATCGATCTCTATCGCCTGTCTCTGTGTGTGTGTGTGTGTGTGTGTGTGTGTGTGTGTGTGTGTGTCTGTGTGTGTGTGTGTGTGTGTACATGGCAAAATGTTATTTGGCGAGGATTCATACACTTTCTATCACAACCTATTTCTCTCATGTACAACTGTGATCACTATCGCAACACCATGCTTACACTCTCTCTCGCTCTCTCTAATTCACCACAATGCTCTCTCTTTCTTCCTTTCCTCTCTCTCGCTCTCCCTCTCATTCAGCCACATGCTCTTTGGTCCTCGCCGCCCCCTTCACCTCCTTCTTGAGATTTTAGATCCCCGGATAACGAGGAGCGGATGATTCAACGGTGTTTTGCTCTTCGCTTGAAGTGAATCACTGTTGGACTGTCTGGCTCTGGCCCTCTCACGGCTGAGAAGCAGGTTAATTTGCTAATCTGGTTTCACCAGTCCTAACAGTATCCACTCATTGTTCTTCTGGCCTCAGCAGCACAACGCCTCCACTAAACCATCGCTTACCTCACACTTAAACTGACTATGAAATCAGCACATCTGTGTCTGATGCATTCTTATTCGTGTCAGTATGCTCATGGAAACTTTGTCTTTGTCTTTTTTTAATCTGTATCATTGGCTACAACAGAACAACCTGTGCCTTTTTAGACCTCCTACTCCAACAGAAACATTGATTTCACTGTTACCCGTTTTTAATGGCTTGTTGGTTTATTCGACCGGGGTGCACAATGAAAGCACAAAAAGCACAAAGCCGCAAATTGTATCACTTTCACATTTACCCTCTGCAAGGTCTGAGGCGGCCATTTTGTTGAGTGGTATGTTTATAGGAATAGTTTTAAGTACTGATTGCAACACTGATCATGTCTCACATTTACCCTCTTCAAGGTACGTTGCAGTTTATTGTGATAATATTTATAGTAGGGCTACTGGGTTTGTTGGGTGCTTTAGGGAATTTCAAAAAGTGATTTTTGATGATTAAAATATCTCACTTTTCAAAATGTCTTTCTTGGTCCCGAGAACAGGTGTGAAGTTGCACTGAGGGCACTTGTTTTTACGTCAACAGTACCCTCCCACACGGTGGTATTTTCCCCTCTCTCCCCTGAGCCTCTGAACTACTTACCAGAAGCTTCCAGCACCAGTCTGGCGGTGGCTTTTAAATACACGCTTCCAGCGGCCCAGGAAACAGTATGCGTCAGACGGCACCTGTGTGAAGTTCTTTAAAAGGGAATCCATCACTTAGATGAAGGAGATGAAGGTTAGGATTTGTGGATGTAGACCTGGGACTCCCCGCTGCCTCTTCATTGTCAAGTACAACTCAATACTGATATTCATCAAAATGGGCGATACAATGCAACAGACTTTATCTATTGTTTGTGTCTTTGGTGTTCCCTGTGTATGTGTGTTTGGGTGTGTGTGTGTGTGTGGGCATTAATTTATGTGTGTGTGTATGTGTGTGTGTGTGTGTGTGTGTGTGTGTGTGGCGGGGGGGGTGGGTGTGTCTGAATATGTGTGCATGTGTCTGTGTGTCTGAATTAGTGTGAATGCGCACACATTCAGGTGTGTGTGTGTGTCTCTGTGTGTGTGTGTGTATCTGTGTATGTCCTGCATTGCTCTGCCAAATCGATACTCTATTCAGCTGCGGAGATGAAACATCTCGTCTTCATGGAGTTGTTAGAGTCCGGCTGTACTCGCATTGTTAATGGTGTGTGTAACCCCCACACAAACGCACACACACACACACACACACACACACACACACACACACACACACACACACACACACACAGCATTGTGAAGATGGCCTTAACAATGGCACAGATGAGGTGCACGTTTAGGAGAATGGGATGGGGGGGTGGCTCGTGAAATTCCCATCTGTTACATCATTTCCATTACCGTATTGATCGGAGGCCTAGCAAAATAAAGGGATGATAGTCCTAAATCTTCTCTAAGCCGGGCAGCCGGTTTATCTGTTTATCAGGATGGCCCTGAATATTTTGAGTAGTTATAGTTATGTAGCAGGTTAAGCCCAACTTGTGTCAGTGGTAAGACAAATATTGTTGTCATTTTCAGCAATAAATAATATTAAATGAGCGGAAGATTTCCTAATTTCGTTTAACACCCACGCAGTGACACAGAGAATTACAGACACAGACACACAAACACACACACACGCACACACAAACACACACACACACACAGACACACACACACACACACACACACACACACACACACATACACACTCCCCCAAACACAAACTGAGAGAAAAAAAAGAAAAGAAAGGGATGAAATATGACTTTCCTTCAATCAGCTTGATAGGTGATAATCTTGTACTTAATGACCCTTATCTTCTTCTTTCCCTCTCCTACCTCCCTCAAATCTCTCTCTCTCTCTCTCTCTCTCTCTCTCTCTCTCTCTTTAACTATTACCCTCTGTTTTAACTGCCATCATTCATATGCCCTTGCTCTCTCTCTATTTCTCTCTCTCCCCCCTCTCTCCTCTCTCTCTCTCCTCTCTCCCCTCTGTCTGTCTCTCTCTTTTTTTGTCATATCTCTCTCTCTCATCTCTCTCTCCTCTCTCTCATAACTCTCTCATCTCTCTCTCTCATAACTCTCTCTCTCTCTCTCCTCTCTCTCTCTGTCTCTCGCTCTCTCTCTCACTCTCTCGTCCCAGCGTCCCACACCGGTCACCTGTGTTGATTTGTTGTTAAATCTTCCAGGATTATCGCTAATCCCGGGGAAACAACGGCGCCCTTGGTGACAGCTGTGCTTTTGCCGACAACACCGCTGCTACCCCCCCCCCCCCACTCTCCCCCCCCCCCCCAGCCCATCTTCTCTTTTCCTTTCTACGCAAAGAAAAAAAGAGCCGGGCGAATGATAACATTAATTTTCCGCCTCGATAGATTCCAATTCAGAATATATCCCGTTTGCTCGTCCCGGTGACATTTTGTTTCATTTGTCTAGCATGCCGGCCCCCATTTTTCATTCTTTCCAGTTCTATGGAGTAAGATACGGGGGTCGGGAGTGGTTTAGTGTGAATAAATAGGTGGGATATTGGCTGCATTCTCCCAGGAACCATGAATCCCTCTTGTGGTCACACCACATCTTTGGCGAGAGGGAGCGCGCTCGGGCTGCTCCTAGACGTAGTGGACGACTGGCTGGTGATATAACAGTCATCTCACGCATGGCGCGGCGGCCAGGTGTTCAATCAAAAGGAATAGCCGCCATTTTAGCATATCATCTGTTTCCCTCTTCATCGTGCCGAGATTGGTGTCGCGATGGGAAGAATAAGGGCTGAGATACAGTTGGTGCCACATACAGCAAACAAAGAACGGGAAAAGATATATATATATATAAGAAAAATGATTTAGATCGATTCTTGACGCCCTTGAATCTGATCCGCAAGCGGTGATATTGGCCGTGTATGATTACGCGGTATGGCACCGACGCATGTATTGTGTTGCGGTGTATTCACATGGAAACTGATATGATTCATCAGTTCATCAACGATAGGCGAAGAAAGTTGTTCCGTCGCTATAACTTTTGTTATAGATTTTCGCAGTGACAGATCTATTTTTCTTTCTTTCTTATGACAAGATTTATGTCTTTGAATAAGAGGTAGGGTTTTAAAATAAATTTCACTCGTTGCGATGCTTGTGTGTTCCTCCAGTCTTAATGCTTTTCTTTGTGTTATTTTATATTTGTGTATTCATGTATGTGTATTCATGTTGATAGTTATAGTCCCGGCAATGAGGTTGTAGGTTTGAACCTTGAATCCTTGAGCAAGATACCCCAGCCGTTCAGTCTGAATGAATGAATCCACAGGGTTTGATGATAAAGCATTGGTTCCAAGTATTATGAAGACTAACGTTCGAGAGAGTTGTCTTTCGAAGAATCGGTAACAGAAAACAGCCTCCCTGAAGCAATATCGCCTCCTTGGAAGAGGCTGAGCTCTGTCTTCAAGTCGTGTGTCTGACCGAGCCCCCGCACCTCCGTCCTCTCCCTCTCCCCAGGTGGTGTACAAGAACAACGACATCCGCCTGGAGCTATCCCGCCTGGCGCGCATCGTGGACCCCAAGATGAAGCTCCAGGGCGACGTGGTCTTCCGCTGCGAGAACGTGCCCACCCTGGACCCCATCAACTTCGAGACGCCCGAGTCGTACCTGGGCCTGCCCAAGTGGAACACCAAGCGGGTGGGGTCCATCTCCTTCGACTTCCGCACGTCCGAGCCCAACGGGCTGATCCTGTTCACCCACGGGAAGCCTCAGGATCGCCGGGGCGGAGACGCTGCGCCCGCCGCAGCCTCGGCCGCCGCCGCCAAGGGCCAGAAGAACAACAACAAGGTGGATTTCTTTGCGGTGGAGCTGCTGGACGGGGGGCTGTACCTGCTGCTGGACATGGGCTCAGGGACCATCAAGGTGAAGGCCACCGTGGCCAAGGTCAACGACGGGGCCTGGTACCACGTGGACATCCAGAGGGACGGGCGCTCAGGTGAGGGCTCAGGATGGAGGAGGGAGGAGGGATGGTGGAGGGACGGGCGCTCAGGTGAGGGCTCAGGATGGAGGAGGGAGGAGGGATGGTGGAGGGACGGGCGCTCAGGTGAGGGCTCAGGATG
This sequence comes from Pollachius pollachius, assembly GCF_949987615.1. Lineage (NCBI taxonomy): Eukaryota > Metazoa > Chordata > Actinopteri > Gadiformes > Gadidae > Pollachius > Pollachius pollachius. The sequence goes on from NC_136949.1 coordinate 9,383,100, forward strand.
GAGGAGGGAGGAGGGATGGTGGAGGGACGGGCGCTCAGGTGAGGGCTCAGGATGGAGGAGGGAGGAGGGATGGTGGAGGGACAGAAGGAGGGTGGGAGGGAGGGAGGGATTGAGGAAGGGAGGAATGGCTGGATGATGGAGGGAGGGATGAAGGAAAGGCGGGAGGAGTGACAGAAGGAGGGTGGGAGGGAGGGAGGATGGGAGAGCGAGGGAGGGATGGGGGGAGAGGGGAATGGCTGGATGATGGAGGGAGGGATGAAGGGTGATGGAGGAAGAGGAGGGATGGATTGATGAATAGATCGATGGAGGTTGGAGAGGGAGGGATAGAGGAGGTGAAAGGATACGAGTGGATTATGTATCAGCAACATGTCGTTGAGGTTAATTTTGCTTTTGTGTGTATAGGGGCATTTTATAATTGATTTTGAAGTATTATTCAAATATTATTTTAGCTGTATTCCTAGCCATGTCAGGGTCACTTGAGGCCGTTTCATCTTACAGGGTTTATTGTTATTTATTTATATTCTGACCATCGACATTTTGGCTTTCATTCCCTCCTTTCATCTCTGGCCTCATCTTCAGATGTGAACTTTGATTTGTCATGCATTTCTAACGATGGTTTGGCTTCCCAAGTCAGTGATTAGTCAGGTCTACTGCAAGGAAATTCTGCTTCCTTGAAAACCAACTCTAACCAATACATCAGGTCAAATAGATGCCACTTGTTCTATGTCACTGAGTTGAGTTTGTGATCACACACAGGATTTAACTTTGGCTCACACAAAGACATGCTTTAACATTTTAAGGCCCACTATTTTAATCTTGGTTTATTCCGTACCTACTTAGTGATTTTGCAATAATTAAACCAAAAATATTATGGAATTCTTAAAAACAATACCATTTCTTCCTTCCAAGTGCAATGGTGCGGATAGCGATTGGGACTGTTATGAATGCGAAACAATTTGAGCGCGACTATAAATATTTACAATCAAGTCCTGGAGGAGTTATTTCTCCGCCCTTATCTCTGACACAGAGCGATACCAGAAATGCTCTCCACAGAGCAATTTCCGCAATGGTTTATCAAAAAAAAAATCCATTCTTCTTGTTTAATAGCTACAGACTCCCAATCCCCCTCCCCCCTCACCCCAAACCCTTTTTCTTTTTTCGTGGTCTCCGACTCAAACACTCTTCGACCCGGAACACAATGTTACTGTAACGGGGAGATTGTATTTGAAAGAGAGGTTAGGAACTTCAGGGGCCCGAGGCTATCGAGAAGTACAAAAGAAAAAAAGATACAGGAAAGAGACCAAATCAAATGAAAACACAATCACCGCCATATTGTACAGGGATGGGGGAGAAAGCTGGCGGTTTGTTGCTCGCTAGGCGCTACGTGGTTGTTGTGTTATATATCAGGTTAGGGCAGCCAATTTAGCAGTGTGTCGGCCGGCTGTGCTGGCCTGATTAATCACCGTCACTATCCCAGAGGGTGATAGTGGAGGACCAGAAATTGGGTTTTTTTCCCACAGGAGGAGAAGAAGAAGAAGAAGCAGAAGAAGAGGAAGAAGTTTGGAGGTGGGGGGGTGGGGGCGAGAGACAGATATATGAACCCTGGTTAAGAACAGACATGATGGAGCTCGTGGCTGGAGATTGAGGCCGTAATGAGGGGCTTTCAAGTGAATTAAGGCTCAGTCTTGTCTTGGCTGTCAGCGGTCTAGAGCTCCCTCTACCCTGGGATCCCTCAGAGACTGTCTGAGAGGCAGGTAGAGATGTGACGGCTCACCTTACAACCGGGTTCAGATGAGCTAAATTTGGGTCGCGTGTTGAGCGAGAGAGAGAGAGAGAGAGAGAGAGAGAGGGAGGGAGGGGGGCTGGGGGGCTGACCTTGTCTCAGTTACTTCCATTAATCTGACCTTCACTTCGCGGAGATGCAAGGTATACAGGTGACAGTCATACTAATGAAATAAGCATACTATTATTACTCAGTTCATTGCGCTAAAACATCAAGGAAAATGTTTTGCAGCCTTGGTATCCAAATTAAATGAAGACACAGTTTGGATTTCAATGGTGTGTCCCTTCATAAGGGTTTTAATTTAGGTTTTATATCATGATTATCCTTTAATATATATATATACACAGTAGACTGTTTGACATTAACATGGTATTTAGGCAGATTATAAAATCTAGAATTGATTAGAAAATCTTATTGTACCATTTATTATTCATCATTTTTAACGAAAGTCCACCATTTTACAAAGTCCTAATGAGATGTGAAAATGGGTGTTAATGACTCAATACATTTTAAAAGGCATACAGCGGCATTCATCTTTACGTCGTTTCTCATTCACACCGGCATATGTGCAACAGCATTCTGCTGATCTGTGACCTTGATTTTCTTAATTAAAGTTCATTACCTTCAAATGATGGAATATATTACTATTTGATCAGGCTGCTACACGGTGTTTCCACTGTGTCGCCAACTATGTCCTTGAATAAAAGTTACAGTTGGCCAGTGTGCTTGGCATTGAGTTTCAAATTTTACAAGGAACTAATTAGTTGCCAACTAATAATAAATCATACACGTACTACAGTGCGCATACAGACTGCATCCATCAACACTTTCCACATTGTATAATAAATCCAACGCAATACACAGGGGCAACCTTTTACATTTATGCATCACCATAAACGTTGGGCCTAACATTAATTGTTGGCTCTGCGTCAATAGAAAAATATGTGTTGGCGATTTTCTTCAAAATGCATGCTGAGTGCTTTTTTTATTTTTCATCCCAATTTTGTGATGTTTAACCGACTTGTTGTGCCTTTATTGACAGCACAGTGAGGACAGACATTAGAGTGGGTTGAAAGAGGGGCATGTGCATGTAGAATAGGACAAACATGGGGTCGCTACGAGACGTATTAGGGCCTACACGGCTAGCCTTCCAGCAGGTTGACCCACCCATATTCATGTTAGTAATATTGTGTTGATTGTAGTGTTCAAAACTAAACATCCAAGTATGTCATTCTATGACTCAGTTCCACGTCATAATTTTGACTAACTCTTCTATTCAGCCAAATACTTCATCATGTTCTCCTGTTGATAATGTTAACTCCTACATTATCGACTCCTACACTATGTACTCCGATTGACTATACACAAGCATCATTTCTGTATATTTCCTGTATAGTTGTTATCATTTTTCAACTAGTCCTCTGCCCCCCGCTTGGGCGTGCGGACGTCCCACCTGGGAACCCGTACGGAACACCACCTCCTCTTATCTCATCTCAAACCCTCTCGTATCGCCCTCCTCCACTCTCCAGGCATCATCTCGGTGAACAGCCGTCGCACGCCCTTCACGGCCAGCGGCGAGAACGAGATCCTGGACCTGGAGGGGGACCTGTACCTGGGGGGTCTCCCCGACAGCCGGCCCGGCCTGGTGCGCCCCACTGAGCTCTGGACGGCCATGCTCAACTACGGCTACGTGGGCTGCGTGCGCGACCTCTTCATCGACGGCCGCAGCAAGGACGTGCGTCAGATCGCCCAGTCGCAGAACATGACTGGCATCCGGCCCTCCTGCAGCAAGATGGCTGCCAAGCAGTGCGACGCCAAGCCCTGCAAGAACCAAGGCGCCTGCAAGGAGGGGTGGAACCGCTACATCTGCGACTGCACGGCCACCGGCTTCTGGGCCAGCACCTGCGAACGGGGTAAGACTCGGGGGGTGCGGAGGTGCAGGGGTGCAAGGGTGGGGTAGGTGGAAGTCACGGGTTGATGGCTGTGTTCGTGTTTTCTCGGTCGGTTGGTGTCTTGTGTGCGATGAGTCGATGAGAAAAGAAACTTCCATTAGGGGAGCTGTCGCTACGGAATGAGGTAGATTGATTTGGTGCCGAAGGATTCTTTTGAAGGTTTTTTCTTTGAAGTGGTGCTCATGTTGTTGTTGGGCTCAGCTGGGAAGGGGGCCATTTTGGTTGGACATGGCTGATGATAAATTTTAAAACGAAGAATCATTCTAAGGAGGCCATTTGTATGCCTACCTTGAATGGCGGAGTCGTTGCTAGTATTTATTTTCTGTAAAGATGTTTCTGGAGCATCTTACCAAAATAATAAGCAAATCTCTCGCAACACTTGTTTCTTCAAAACAAGTGGACTGGGAGTAAAGCTAGTGTGACTCGCAACATTTTTTCCACTATATTTACGGCAGATGTACTGAAAGATTTAACAGGATTTTGCTTGTGTGCCGACTGGCTTTGAACAGCGGACTGTGAACCTTTTATTTTTTTTTGGTTTTATTTCTCTTGAAGAAAGTTCTGGACTGAAATTGAACATGTCTACTGGGGGGGGAAATGGGTTCTCCTTGTCTGGGTTTTAAAAGCTCCGCCGCATTCATTATTCATGAGACGAAAGAGATAGGGACACCCTGCGCTGTAACGCTATGTATTAGCAGGCACTTGTTTGGCAGAGATTGTTTGTTTTGTTTACATAGCTTCCCGGCGTCAGAGGGGATCTTTAAGTACTTCCATAGGACTTTATGGTGTGTGAAAAAAACAATGAAAACAGCTGAGAAGGAGTACACACAGACTTCCTAGAGACCAGAAACACCCGACTGAATTGCGCTGGCAGGGCATAATCAACTTGTTAACAGGATGCTGGTGTGTTAAGGAAGCCTAACAAGGACTTTTTTTGTCAAGAACGAGCCACTAACATGCTAGTAATAATTGTCTGTCTGTCTGTCTGTCTGTCTGTCTGTCTGTCTGTCTGTCTGTCTGCCTGTTTGTCTGTCTGTCTGTCTGTCTGGCTGGCTGTCTGGCTGGCTGGCTGCTGTCTGTTGGCCTGTCTTTTTCTTTCTCTCCTCCTCCCATTCTTTCTGTCTTTCTTTTGTCCGTGTGTGTTTATGCGTGCAATTGAAAGGAAATCCAAGCCAATCGGTGCGCCGGTCCATTTCACCCTGCATCCCAGAAAGCTGACAGGGGAGATAATCTTTCTCCCACATGTCCAGAGCGTCGCGGAAGAAGGAGCCTAGTTATCCTCCACTGTCCGCTTGAGTTCCCCTCACTCCGCCGTTTCTATTCCAGGAGCCGGCCACGGCCACAGAATTTATAAGTCATACCGAAAAATGGGAAAAACAAATAGAAAGTACAAAAACAGACGGGTGGCGGTGTAGGGGAGGCACCGCTGCACACAGGGTGAGAATGTTCCCGTGCTCGCTCTCACGGAACGACTGCAGCTCGCTGACCTTCTGCACCCACAGGAAAGGGGACACGCACGGACCCACGGGCACGCCCGCCCACAGTGACGTGCCCACTGACACTGCCCACCTCTGGTGCGCTGCTCCACCAACAAGACTTGGTGTGAAGGCTCATCTCCGTCTGTCAGTGAGGTTAGCGGTGACCCCACTTGGTCCCATCGTGCATCGGACCACAGGTCATCCAACCTAGTGAATCACGCATTCTCTTGTTATTTCTTCGCTTTTTCTTTAACGGTAGTACTGTATACAAATGGGCTCTCATGTTTTTTGCTTGATATCCATTTGAATAGAATACAATACAATGCGACTCTATTAGCCACACTACATGGAAAATAGCTTTTTGCTTCACTTGCCATATCTATGAACTCAAAAGTACATCACAAAAGGACACCAAGGGACATTGAAAACATCCTAAAACATTAAAAAGCAGCAATATGGTGCTTGAGCTCATATCTACGTTACACAATGGCCAAACTTCTTTTTTAATGAATCTGTTTTGCATTAATGTGGTAGAATCCAGCCCTTGTAAGCTTCAAGTGCGACAGAACCAGCAGCTACTTACATTCAAATGTTATAAAAGCGTTTGTGCTCATCCCTGCAATTCCATATGACCCTGAAACCGTTTGTGGTTGAGGTTGTTGTGTGTGTGTGTGTGTGTGTGTGTGTGTGTGTGTGGGTGTGTGGGTTTGTGTGTCTATATATGTTTGTGCGTGTGTGTGTGTGTGCATGTGTGTGTGCGTGTGGGTGCGTGTGTCTGCATGCTCACATGCATGTGTGTGTGTGTCTGGGCGTTCATGCATGTGTGTGTCTTTGTGGTATAGATTGGTATAAATGGCCCATGGAACAAGATCTTCCATTAATACCTGCGAGCGCACTTATGTGGCCCTCCCCTGTTCCTTTAAGAGCCCCTTGTGAGTGTCTGATGCTCATGGTGAGATGTATGGTCACATGTATGGCGCCTGCTATTGATCCAACGCACCATTAAGTACAATAGAGAGAGTGAGAAAGAGGAGGGTAGAGAAAGAGAGAATGAGAGAGAGACAATGAGAGAGAGACAGAACAGAGAGAGATGATAGCGATGATGACATATAATTGGCCTGTGCACTTGAGCTGATAGATCAGAGATCAAAACACGCAGAACCCTGCCGTTTGGGAGCCTTTGTACTGATCTTAAAGGAAATGTTTATATATATATATATATATATATATATATATATATATATATATATATATATATATATATATATATATATATATATATATCTACCGTCACGCACACACATGTCGTGTACGCAGGGTGCCATATATATATAAATAATGTTTGCCGCCCGTGCGGATATGGCTCAGTTTAAAACGTGGCTCTTGGCGGTTTGAGAGTGGGAAATCTGTGAGATTTATGTATTGTGTTTTTGAGTTTTGTTTAACTAAGGCCAATCTGCTAGGAGTGTGTGTGTGTGTGTGTGTGTGTGTGTGTGTGTGTGTGTGTGTGTGTGTGTGTGTGTGTGTGTGTGTGTGTGTGTGTCTTTGTCCTCAGGGAGCATCTTTATTACTAATGAATCTGCATTAAATTCCTTTGGCACAATGTAAAAAGCTTTGCTCTCAATAGCAAAAAATAAATAAACCTGGCAAGTATTTTACAATTTAATTGTAAAAAGTGATTATTGCATTTTATTCTTTTTTTAAATCCCTTTTGTGATCTTTAATTAATACTTTATTAACAGTTGTTGGCACTGTGGGCTTGCCTTCTCCAATTTGCATTGCTGTGGTTATGTTTTTTGTCTGTCTGCTTAAAAAGGCATTGAGAGACATATTTAAGACGGTTTTGGAGCTCCGACACCATGCCAACTGACAGACACCACGACATCCTCTTCTGGCGGTTCCGCTTTGTCTGTACCTGGATCCAGATATAGAACCACAAGAATCACTCTCTGCTCTCTCTCTCTCTGCTCTCTCTCTCTCTCTCGCTCTCTCTCTCTCTCTCTCTCTCTCTCTTGCCCTCTCTCTCTCTCTCTCTCTCTCTCTCTCTGAGCAACTCCTCACCCGCTTTCTTTCAGCAACTTGTCTTCGTACTTTTGTTTTGTTCTCTCTCTCTCCCTCTCTCCCTGTCTCTTTCTCTCTCTCTCTCTGTCGCACTTGCACTATATCATCGATCATAGAGATCATCTGTCTGTACGTCTATCTCTTTCTTTCTCCTTTTCATCTCCCCCTTTCTTATTCTCTTCTTCGCTTTATTCGTTCCTCTCGTTTTCTATCGATTGCTTCGTTCTCTCAATTTATTTCTCTCTGTCCTCTACCTCATCCCTCTCTTTCTTTCCTATCAGTCTATTTCCCTCTCTTCTCTGTATATTTGTCCCTTCATAGCTCTATCTCACTCTTTACCCTTCTCCTTTCTCCCCCCTTCCCCCTCTGTCTCTCTTTTTCTCTCTCTCTCTCACTTTAGTCGTCTCACTTCTTTTCTTCATATCACTGCATCCTCTCTCCTCCCTATCTATCTGTCTATTTTCTCACGCCAACCCCCTCTCTCTTTACTGTTATCTCTCTATTTCTCCCCCACCACCTGTTCCTTTTCCCAACTCCCTCTTATATGAGGCAACATGTCATATTCGAACCCCAGCCCCCAAGGGTGCTGTCTGAGGCTGTGATCAGAGATCTGCTCTACTGTCACACACACACACACACACACAAGCACACACATGTCGTGTCCGCAGGGTGCCAGCCCTGTGACAGCGGGTTCCAGACGCCCCAGATCTGTTGGCGTTTGAGTGTGTGTGTATGTGTGTGTGAGTGTGAGTGAGCCAGAGTGTGTCATTGGGTTTGAGTGAGTGTGTGTGTGTATGGATACCTGTGCCTCTGCGCGCGTGTGTGTGTGAGTGTGTGTTTAAGTTTTGCCTTTGTCAGTAGGGATTCATGTGTACGTTTGCACGACCGTGAACTCTGCCTTGTAATGTTATACGCGGGATGACAATCTCCAGGTATTCAGATCGTGTGCGGGTGCGTTTGGTGTGTGTGTGTGTGTTGCCCTGCCAGAGGGATCCAGTGGTTAGGGGGAGCGAGGTCAGAGGGGTTTTGTTCCCGACAGACTCTTCTTAGCTGGGTCGTGACCAAGAGCACCACGCTGCCCAACTCATCAGCCTGTGATCTGAATCCAAATGGGCCAGCCCGGCGCTCCAGATGCCACTGTGTGTCTGTCGCACATGGGGTAGCTGGCCACTAAGAGTAGCTGTCCCCCCCCTCCCTCGTCCCCCCTTCCTCCCGCGATATGCACTGTGTGTATTATACCAAAGCAATGTACATGGAGATAGCTGTGGTCCATAGCACAATTGCCCCATTTGCATATATATATATTTTTATGTAAACTATTGGTTTTCCTCGGTAGCACTGATGAGTTTTTCATCGTGTTGTTTGGTTGGGTAAACTGAAATACCAGTTTCTTCTCCTTTTTAAAGATTGTGTTTGTTAGACGGGAGATGCTCTTCCCCCCCCCCCCCCCCCCCCCCCCCCCCCCCCCTATTTTCCGAGCTGTAAGACTGATCATAATTAGGCTGAGTCAGGTCAACGTGTTGGCTGACTCCATGTGGAGTGCGAGGGGGTCTAAGGCTGGGGTCTCTGATTATCCCAGAGACAGACACACACAGCGGGTGATGAGGCTGCCCTGCTTCACTTCACCGCTCAGGTTCATGTGCGAAACTCCTTTAGGTGCTCTTTTCTGCTTTGAATAATAAGTCACACTCTAAGAAACTGAGTCGACCCGTTGTAGGTTTCTCCCAAGAGAAGAAAGGCAACCACAGGACGCCTTTCAGTTCACAACTCCTTTGGTCTCTGAGAATCGGTCACATTTCTTGTCCAACAGACACACCTTCCTCAAACTTTGCCTTCAGGTATGCTGAAGATACAAAAGCCCCGCCCTAACCCCTGCCTAACCCTTCACTCACCCCCATGACTGCCGACCCTGTGGACCAGAAAGGTGCCTCCCTCGGGCGGGCTGTGGCCGTGATCGTGTTGGGTAGGGTCAGCGTCGTGCTCTGTGGCTCGTGGTTTGCTCAGCAGTCAGCAAAAGCCTTTGTTCCTCCCAGCCGATAGATTATGGTCCCGATCAGACATCTGATAGTGGAGGAGACAGCGGTAAAGATAAGCAGTTGGTGTACACGTAAATGATGGTCTTGTTTGGTTGTTTGTTTTTTGTTGTGTGTGTGTGTGTGTGTGTGTGTGTGTGTGTGTGTGTGTTTGTGTGTGTTTCGCAATGTGCACGTGACTTGGGTGGTGTGTGTGACAAACAACAGTGCTGGTGGTGCTGTGGTGGGGTGAGATAAAGTAGCAGAGTTAATCAGGTAAATAGGCCCTGTAATGAAGTGTGTGTGTGAGTGTGTGTGTATGTGTGTGTGTGTGTGAGTGTGTGTGTGTGGGTGGGTGGGTGTGTGTGTGTGTGAGAGAGGCTACTCAGCACCGAGCGATCCCAGAGAGACTCTCCCCTTTCTGCCTATCTCCTGTATCAAAGCGCGCGCACACACACACACACACACACACACACACACACACACACACACACACACACACACACACACACAGTCTGACATAGTATGAAACCCAGGCGGACTCAAAGACAAACAGACACACATACACACACACACACACACATACACACACATATACATACACCCACACACACCCACACAGGTATACACACACAAAGTATGAGACCCAGGTAGACACAAATACACACAAACAGACAGACAGACACAAACACACACACACACACACACACATTCAAAGACAAATGTCATGTACACACAACAAACACAGAAACCACTCAAACACACAAAACCCATACACAGACACACAAACAAACACACCAACACACAAACACACACACACTCTGACACAGAGTTCCACTTGAGACAGATTGGATTGTGTCTAATGCATATTGCATCTCCCCTGACAACCTGCTGCCTCCCACGTAAGAGGCTGTGTTTTCCTCCTGTCAGCTTGGAGGGGCAGGAAGGGCTGAGGGCCACACACCCTGACTGTAGCTGACCCCCCACACACACACTCAGACACTCTCAGACGTACACATACACACACACACACACACACTCTGACGTAAACACACACACACTATGACGTACACACACAAACACACACACGAACACACACACACTAACGTACAGACACACTTTGACATGCAAACCCACACACCCACACACACACACACACACACACACTGACGTACATACACACACTCTGACGTGCACATGCACATACTCTATCAAACACACACATGCGGAAACACACACACACTTACACACACACACACTCACACACACACAAACACACACACACACACACACACACACACACACAGACACACGCACACACACACAAAAAAACATACACACATACACACATACACACACAACAAATTTACCCCGTACAATTATCTGTCAGAGGCGCCCGGTGATCTCTGAGTGGGGGTGAAATTACAGGTTACCATATGGCTTCTACAGTTTAATGATTGGGGGTGCTGGCAGGACAGAATATAAATGACATTAATACTCACTTCAGACCGTCATTACCGTCATGGCACCACAGCAGCGCCGCGGGCCCCGGAGACAAAAGAAAAACACTGAGGACGTTAAATGTTCCCGCTTCCTTTTTAAAGGAGCCGACGTTGGGAGACATTTTGGAAAGCGACGTGGGACGATGGCCATTTTGTGTCACTGGGAGGCGGCTCTGATGCGTTAAACATACAATTAGTGGATACCGATTAACAGCAGAGGGGCTGGGGAGTGTCCTCCAGATAGGAGAATGGAGCACAGTGGGGGGGTTTACACTGACAACCTTCCGGTTGAAAGCGTTGTGCAACCAACTTAAACTGATGTAGGCCTAATGGAATAAAGGAATTGATTGTAATAAATATTACTTCTATTGTGAAAACACGAGGCAGAAACAATCCCATGTCATAACCTTTAGAATTGTCATTTTTTTTAATTCATACAAAAAATAATAATAAAGTTATAAAGACAACACAGAAAGAGACAAACACAGACAGGTGAGGGGGTAAAAAGGACCTTGTAAATCATCATTCAAAACTAAACTTTATCATTTGCATGTCTAAATGAAAAGGAAAAATGTTTGACTTGTTGGATTACCAAAGGAATGAGTCTTTTGTCTACACAATATGATCTGACACCACCGATCCAATATCAACACACACACACACACACACACACACACACACACACACACACACGCATAACAATGTGTCGGAGGCAGTCTCTGATAGAAAATCATGAAGCATGAAAATGTCACCTTAAGTATTTCAACTCTCGAGTAACAGAATGCTCTAGGAACATGCAATTCATAATAGAAAATTAATAATTTGTCACTTCGGTCTGTGTGTTGTCAGGATGCATTCATGCCCGCACCGTTGCTACGGTGTCACAATAGTCTTGACAGTTGGTTCTAAATTAAAGAACACAGTGCCAATACATTGCAGCTCCATACGGGGGGGGGGGGCTACCATTTTAATGCTAACTCCACATTCAACATGTCTGTTGTTAGATACAGTGAGATGGACAGTTATCGCTACGCTATCAGAGGTTTGTTGTATCTGCACAGACAGGGAGAGTATTGTGAAAGCTGCTGGGACACGATTGAACTATCGCAAATGTACTCAGAAGCCGTTATGTCAGTTACAGTGAGAAATGCTTTGGCTCTCACTCTCTCTCTCTCTTTTTCTCTCTCTCTATCTATTTCTCTCTCTACACTGCCGGATCATCTAGCTTTCCCTGTTTGGAAAGTGCCTCTGTGTGAGTGTGTGTTTTATTTATGTTCACAAGTAAAGGATATGTGATTAAAATGAATGATAGGAAATAATAATGTAAACACTGTTTATATTGTCTCCTCTAATTCATGTAATGTATTCATATCCAGTAGTTAGTTCATAATGCTGATGCAATTATCCAAATTGACTTACAGGGAATCCAGATATCAGTAAGGAGTATGGGTTAGGGGCATCTTGCTCAAGGATGAATACAAGTAAGCTGTGAAAAACGGAGATTGAACCCAGTGCAATTTGCTCAGTCAGTCAAAGCCTCTGCACTTTCCTGCCCTATTTTACACTCATCTTTCCCGGTCTCTTCTCGTTCCTTCTCTTCCATTCCAACTTTCTTCTCATCTCTTTCCCGTGATGTTCTCCTCTCCTCTCCTCTCCTCTCCTCTCCTCTCCTCCCCTCTCCTCCCCTCTCCTCCCCTCTCTTCTCTTCTCTTCTCTTCTCTTCTCTTCTCTTCTCCTCCCCTCTCCTTTCCTCCCCTCCACTCCTCTCCTCTTCTCTCCTCCCCTCTCCTCTCCTCCCCTCCTCCCCTCCTCTCCTCTCCTCCCCCTCTCGTCTCCTCTCTCTCATCTCCCACCTGACCAACTTCTCCCTGTATAATTCCGTCCCAAAAAAAACCTCCTCTTCCTCTTCCTCTCCTCTCCTCCCCCCATGCCCCTAAAGGGGAGATAACCGCCTTCTGTGGGTAAATTAATCTCTGCAGACAGAGAAAGTGACACCTCAAGGTCTGCCCTGAACCCAAGGAGTAGGCCAACGCTATACTTGCATAAACACACATTCACAAGAACCCAGTGAAGGGCAAAGAAGGAGAACGGATGCCATAAAAAAAATCCTGTTCCTGCACCCCTCCATGTTTGTTTTATAAAGCACAAAGGCGGAAATGAGAGAGAGCCAGCGAGAGAGGCACACACGGTTGTTAGTTCGTGAAGGACAGATAGGAGATAAAAGAGAAATGGGGATTTGTGAGGAGGAATGAGAAAGCAAAAATAAAATGTTAAAGGAAGAAGTGAAGAGAGCAGGAGGTAGAATCATGCTAGATTTAATAATAGCTAACTTAATGATAACTGATTCCATGCAAATGGGGTGGGGTGAGAAGGGTACGCTGCCTCCACATACGGGAAGGTAGAGTAAAATAGCAATTACGGCAACTCTCACTTTCATTTCCGTAATGATCAAAATCATATAGTTTGCTCTCATGTTACCCGTGTTAAAATGATAGCATCCTCCCCTTGAAAGAAATGCATTGTGGTGCTTTTCTAAGGTGAAAATTTTTACAGTGTATTTCTTCCTGAGTTCTTTCTATTTGTCTGTGAATATTGAAACTGAGTGTTTCTGGATCCGACAATAGCTTCACTTTTCCCATTGGCAATTTTCAATGTTTGTTGCAAAGTGACACATCTGATGACACATCTGCATGTCTTAACACCTGCATTACACCACCACTCTGGGTAATGTTCTACACACACACACACACACACACACACACACACACACACACACACACACACACACACACACACACACACACAGAACACACACACATACACACACCCCATCTGGGCTTAAGTTGAGCAATTCCCGCCCCATTATAAGCTCTGTCTGCCTACCTCAGTGACTATTCCAGCCCTCCTCAGCTTTTACCTGAAAGAAGAGAAAAATCGAATAAAATGCACAATAAATGCAACAGTAATGGGATATTCAAATTTGGTTTGGGGGGGGGGGGGAGTGGGGGGGACACGAACCCATCATGGAAACATATAATGTCTCACAGAATTGTTTGGTTGGTTTCGGCTGTTGGTATGGTGGAATTGAGAGAACTAAATGAGGGGAGATTGAATACTGCGAAACAGAATCACAACCCCTGGTCATGTCAGACAGCTGGGGAAATGATTAATTCAGACGCTGTGCAATTGTTTGTGCGCCCTGTTGTCGGTATGTCTGCATGTGTTTTCGGTTGAGTGGGTGAATGTAAATGATTGCATAAAGTACGTGCTGTGGTGGTGTTTTATAACCCAGGAAAATATATTGAATAAAATGGTTTGGGTTCTTTATGGAAAGCTGCAACGCAAACGTTGAAAATGCTCGGGCCTAATCATGTCTCGCCTGCTCACTTGCCCCATCGCTGCATTGTTCTGTCGCTGATTTCTCGCTATTATGTTGTCTTGCCGCGGTGAAATAATTGAATTGCGCAGAATAATGACTCTGGTGTATGCGCGGGAAGATCAGGTGTGTAACATGTTTTTCTAGATCAGTAAGTTGCCGCAGAGAAGGCCCAATAGCGGCTCCCTCCTTCGAGGAAATAACCGTAGTTTGAATTTGATAAATGGCCTCCAGCTTACACTGTCCTCCCTGTGTCTGTTGCTCTGATGGTTGATGAAGGCAATGGGGGAGATGGAAGCACACAATCTATCTTCTCTCCTCCTCGGTTCCTCTCTTCTCCTCACCTCCTATATATACTCTGTGCTCCTCTCCCTCTCCACTCGCCTCTCCTATCTTGTCCCTTTGTCTCATCTCCTCCTCCACCTCTATTTTCTCCCCTCCTCTGCCATCTTCTCCTCTCTCTTGTTCTCATCTTCTCCTCCTTTCTCCTCTCTCTCCACTATTTTGATCTGCTACTTTCCTGACCTCTCTCCTCCATGTGCCTCTTCTGTGTTCCCCTCCTCCTCCTTCTCTATTATCCTCCCCCTCTCCTCTCCATCTCCACTTAACAACACCTCTCCTCCGCGCTCTGTTTCAAATCCTCTCCCCCCGTCTATTCAACACTCGACGGAGGCGTCTCAGTCTTCATTTCCGACCACCAACCGCCCCGTCCCCCCCATCCCCTATGTAACCTCATAATCATCCCCATCCTGTCTCATCGCCCACCCCATCCCCCGTTGCGGTCTCTCTTGTCACGTCGGTCCCTCCGTACGCCCGTCCCCTCGGATCAGATCCAGTCCACGCGGTGGGTTCGTCGGCCACCAACACCACCACAGAGTCACACAAGCTGGCCAGCGCCACCACCCCGCTCCTGATGAAATGCTACACTGACGGAAAACCAGACCTTTTTAAACCGCTGTCGGATTTAGTTAATTAAAAAATGAGATGGACGGATGAGTGAAAGCAACAAGGGCAAAGCGGACATTTCCTTTTGGTGTGTATGTGTGTGTGTGTCTCTTCTCCTCACATTAAGTGTCTGTCCCTCTCTCTATATCATATCTCCAGAAAGGCACACGTTGGGGTGAGGGGAAATGAAGAGAACTGGGAGAGAAACATACTGAAAGAGAGCGAGAGTGAAAAAGATATAAAGTGACGGAGAAAGTCACGTTGAGAGAGAAAAAGTGTGGGAGATCTTGAAGAGATGGAGAGAGAGAGAGAGATAAGGGGAGAGAGAGCGAGAGAAAGGAAAAGAGAGGGAAAGATAGAAACAGAGAAGGGCGAGATAGAGAGAGATTAAGACGAGGAGAGGGAGGGAGAAGGAGAGGAGGAGATCGAAAAAGAAAAAAGTTGAGAAGATAGGAGGGTGAGACGGAGAGAGAGAAAGAGGCAGAAAAAGGGAGAGAAAAAGAAAGGGAGGGTGAAGGAGGACAAGGAGAAATAATGAAACATAGCGCATAAAAGCTCCTACGGCCTGCAGTGCTCGTCCATCTGAGAAATTGACAAGTCCCCAAAGCTGGTCGCGGCAGCAGGCTGCTACTGTGGGGGGGGGGGGGAGCCACGTCCTCAGGCTTTGCTAGCTAGCTTCAGGGATTTAGAAAGAAGGAGAAGAGCTGATCCAAAAAATATCAATTTATATATTGCAGCAATGAATTCTAGTCCAGTCGACCTCCCCAGTCTCGTCTAGTTCCCAGTGCGCTAGTTACCTCGCGCACCGAGATGACCTCCACTGGTTATTTCTAATGGCAATCTGTTTTGTTTTTGGCTGCGTCATTCCCCGAATAGGCTTCAGGGGGAGCCTTGTATAGAACAACCCAACTCTGTTTCATTGGTTCACCGATAGAGAGGATCGGCCATGCCGTTTATTTTTAGCGACCGTCCCTCCGGGATGTGACCGGCCATTTTATGGTCTTGTGTCTCTTCTGTGTCTTGTCCCTCTGCTTTTATGTCTTCTATTTATTTTCATTTCTCTTCATCCTCTTACATATATCCTCCTGTCCAGAGACCGTGTATGTGTTCACCACGGTAATGACCAGCTGGAACCACGCATTAATAGAAACTATTGCCTAATAAACTGGTCACCAATGATTGGCTACAACCCCGAACAGATCCTTACAGTTTTTTCTTATAATACTTTATTTTCATGTGCTATTCTGCTGTGACACTTCCATGTCTCATCTGTGATTAACAAACTTAAATTATGAGGAAGTTGTATGTTTTTATTGTGACTTTCATCTCGGATAAGAAAGATGGTTTAGACACGAGAGTCAGGATAGATCTCAACTAGAGAGGGAAATACTGGATTTGATGTCCCAATGTCAACCACCGACCTATAGACCCTCCTTCAACAAAATGCCTCACCCCCTACCTGCTCTTTAATGAAACTTACATGCACAGACTGCATGTAAGTGGATTTGGATGAATGCATTTGTTAAATAATCAAATAGTAAACAGATACAACCGATGCAGGCTACAATCACAATACGAAGCTGGAAAACAAATCATCCGTGTGTCGAGCGTGACGCGGTAAAGACATCATGGATTGACCCTGCGCCTGATCCATAAAGCCTG
>NC_136949.1:9404870-9457370 GCF_949987615.1 Pollachius pollachius
AGAAAGAGCCAACGCCGCCACCACCACCGTTGCCGTCGTTGCCCCCTGCTGGCCGGCCGGCTGAACTTCATCTCGGCAGTCGGTGATTTTTAAAAGTTGTGGGGTTTTTTGCGTGTTTATTGTTAGATGTTTTATCGTTTTTGGTAGTGTGTTTTTACATTTTGTTTGTTTTCCCGTTTATCGAGTTGGATGTTTTGACGTATCCTGGAGCTATGCTAAAAACGTGTTTTCGTTTTTTGTTTATCATGCGTTTGGAAGTTTGCCTTTGTAGTTGCATGTATATATTATTTTTGATTTGCCTGGAGCGTACTGTGTTCTGCTTTGATGCTAGCTATCTCCATCGAGTAATTCACTGTGTCCATACGAGTCTTAACATCTGATCACCACATCCATTCTACCACATGTGTTTTCTATCTAAACATATATGCCACAAAATGTATTAGACTCCATGCAAGACACACCGTTTATACCCCTTTCAATTAACTGGTCACAACACTGCGCGTGTTAATCAGAATTTTGCTTTATTTGCCTACATGAAGCCCCCCTACAGAAAAAAAATGCCAATTCTGGACATATATCAGATCATTCACTTCATAAATTGACAACATCACTCTTTTGAGACACATTTCAACATTTTACTAGTTTTACTAGTCTCAATCTCATTGTGTCTCTTGTGAGTTATTTTTTCTCAACCCTTTCTTTGCTTTTGTCTTCTTCCTCACAGTAGCAGGTTACACCACGGTTTCTCTATAGTCTTGCGAATCACCCCGTCCCACCCCCACCCCCATACCTTGTTTTAAGATGGCACTCACCCCTTCAACGGCCCAGAGCCTGCGGCCTGCATGGCAAACAGCCTGGAACCCCCTGCGAGACCCCCAGCACTTTCTACAGGGACCCCCGTCCCAAGGCACACTTCCTGTAGAGAGAGAAAGACGTAGGAGGAGCGGGAGGCGTAGGAGAACGGAGAATCATTGACCACCATCGTCATCTTAAGATAGATTTTCAATAAGGGATCCAAAGGCGATTGATAACCACAATTGGTCCTCACACCTATAGGAATGCAAGACAAGCTACTCACACTCTTAATTACACACACTCATTTACTCACACCTACAACATAATAACACACTCATTTACTCACACCTACAACATAATAATAGTCCAATACCAAATACCCAAATTTGTAGTAACCACACAAAACAATTAAATACAAAACTGTTGCTTTCAGAGAGCAGTGGCCGTTATACAGGGAACCGGAGATAGGATATCGACTGAGAAGGAACAGACGGGGATAGATGGACAGTTAGGGTTATCTCAGAGAGAGAGTGTGAGTCCGTCTGTACGGTGCTGGGTGCTGTCTGGCTCCGGGCTGTTTGTTTCCACTCTCCTGTCGTGGTTGATGGTACATGAAGGGACATGGCCACGTTGATCCCAACCCTGTGAACTCTAGACGCCTCTTGACGCAAAACACAGCCATTCAAATTATTATGAGATTTTACATTTTCTCAATGTGTTTGGCAAACGAAGCCAAAGATGTTTGGAACTTTGCCTTTAAACAAAAAGAAGGCAATCATTGAGGCAACGGTCTGCACATAAGCCGATCATTCTCTTTGGAGAGTGGGAGGGTTGGGAGATCGACGTGGCCATTTTATTTCCAAGCGACCATTTCTTTTAATCCATGTATCAGGTTCAATTTCACTTTGAACAAAGTATGCTGAAAACACATTACATAAGAATATAATTAAAAACATGACAGGTGATCAATCTTTGTTGATCCATTTCAACTAGAAATTCCAAATTGTAAAGTCAACTGGTTCAATAACCAAACCGGCAGAACATTGATGATTAGCCAATGAATTGACTCTAGAAAAAGGCCAATCAGACCATCAGTATTGGCCTCAACCTGACATAACAACAACAACTACGACAGCAACTCAACCAAAACCTGTGTGGGTTAAAATAAAAAAGATGGTCGTCGTGGTCATGTGACCATCCCCGGGAAGGTGGCGTTACTTTGTACTCTAATGGAAGTCTGCAGTGATAACCTTGAAGGATGCGATTTCATCTGTCACCTTGTTCTCGCCCTCCCCTCCCCCATCTAGACTGTGTGAGGATAAACTGTAACTCCAGTAAGTCGCCACTCCGCTTCTGGAGAATTCTACCTTCAATCTGATGTTTCTTTAATTAATAGAGTGGTGTGTTTAATGTGTGTGTGTGTGCGTGCGTGCGTGCTTGCGTGGGTGCGTGTGTGCATGCGTGCTGTTTGCGTGTGTGTGTGTGTTTATATGGTTGGTGTGTGTGTGTGTTTATATGATGTGGGTTTGTGTGTATATGTGTGTGTGCATGTGTGACTGCTGGAGGAGCGATAAGAGGATTGCGCAAGATAAGAAAACGATTTAATAATAAATTACTGTTGACATCAAAGTAAATTAAGCTATTACTGCTGGATTCATGTTTTAGTTGCATTTTTCTAATTAACTCAGCCGACTACTTTGTCGGTGCCCAGTATTTCTGATTTGTATCTATGGCTAGTATTATTTAGTGTGTTACTCTCTATAATCCACTGACAGCAAAATAATAATTTCTGCAACTTCTTTTGTACTTTTCCAGGATATATCTTTTTGCTTAACATGTTCATCATGTGATATTTATGTTAGTATTTGTTCAAGTGATATGCTTGCTAATACTTATATTGGGGTTTTCACGCACCATCTCTCTTCAACGCACACAAGCACACACATGCACACACACACACATTTAAAACTGTGTGTGCGTATGGGTGTGTTATGGCTCATTAAATCTTAGTAACAGATCTTACACGCTTAATTATGCTGATGATGATGATAATTAATGAGACTGATTAATCATCCAAAAGGTAATCTCCAATGAAAAATTGGAGAATCTCCATACTTTTTAAGACACACACAAACACACACA
This sequence comes from Pollachius pollachius, assembly GCF_949987615.1. NCBI lineage: Eukaryota > Metazoa > Chordata > Actinopteri > Gadiformes > Gadidae > Pollachius > Pollachius pollachius. Next base: position 9,407,808 of record NC_136949.1, read on the forward strand.
CACACACACACACACACACACACACACAAATAGTCGACACAGAAATATGGTTATTTTTACCAATGACAAATATTAACCATGAAAAAATAATTGCCTTTCTAAAGGGATTAAATCACCAGAACAACTCATGTATAATTGCATAATAATTTACATAATCAATCCCTTAGATAAGAACGTCAGAGACAAATTAGTTCGGACAGCTCATTTTGTCGGTAATAAGTAGTCATCTGACGTGTGATTTAATTTCACTGATCAAAGATTGCATCTAGGCAAGATGTTTTAAGGTCACGTTAAAGAGCAAGAAGCCAAACTGGCCAGTACGGCTCTGTTTCAATCTTTAGCAATGGCTCCATCTGGCGGTTGTCGTTTGAAACACACTTATAGAGGGCACGACACAGGCCAACCTACAAAAATATGTTCCTGGTGAGTCGTCGTATGAGTAACAGCAAACATATCACTTGCAAACATATGTTTTACATTTTTCCTCTGTTGTGAAACCCAAGCCAAGTCTTTGTTTGAAAAGTCAAAGAATATACAAAAAATAACAATCGCAAACGCACCTAGCTGCCTAGGCCTACCACAACACACCACAAACACGACTACAAAGAGAATATGAAAACGCAGAGCTACTCGTCAAATATTTAAGCATTTTCAAATCCATTGCCACTCTTTAATAGTCAGTGTGAAAATACCCCAAACGAATCGTACAACAAAGACTTGGTTTTCGCTGTGACATCCCCCCCTTCCCTCGACTAACGCAACTTCATCTTCAGGCAAGGGTCCGGAGGTGATCTACGCTGGTCAGAAACTCAACGACAACGAGTGGCACGCGGTCAGAGTGGTGCGCCGCGGGAAGAACTTCAAGCTCACGGTGGACGAGGACGTGGCTGAAGGTATTTCTGTCGAGGAAGGGAGGAATGTAAACTCAATTTACAGCTGCCGACAACATTCATGGGAAAATGCTGTTTGTTGAGTTCCTGTGTTTTTAAACGCCCCTCGCACTCTCAGGTCAGATGGTGGGCGACCACACCCGCCTGGAGTTTCACAACGTGGAGACGGGCATCCTGACGGAGAAACGCTTTGTCTCCTCCTCCCCCTCCTCCTTCATTGGCCATCTGCAGGTAGGCCTCCTCCTCATTCATCCAATCATCCTCCATTCACTCAGTCATGGTAGTGGTGAGAGTGTTTGACTCCCAGGCAAAAGGCTCTGGGTTCGATCCCCAGTGTCTAAAATGCACTGGATCTCATCTGTAAAATGAATAAATGATGAAAGTAAAGTAAAATTTTTGGCATCTATACTTCGTAAACCCCTCCTTTGTAAATCCTCTCATCTCTCTCTCTCTCTCTCTCTCTCTCTCTCTCTCTCTCTCGCCCCTCCTCCACTCTCCCAGGGCCTGAAGTTCAATGGCATGCAGTACATTGACATGTGCAAGAACGGCGACATTGACTTCTGCGAACTCAACGCCCGCTTCGGCATGCGCTCCATCATCGCCGACCCCGTGACCTTCAGGAGCAAGGGCAGCTACCTGGGCCTGGCCACGCTGCAGGCCTACACCACCATGCACCTCTTCTTCCAGTTCAAGACCACCTCCTCCGACGGCTTCATCCTGTTCAACAGCGGCGATGGCAACGACTTCATCGCTGTGGAGCTGGTCAAAGGGTGAGCGTGGGGGGTTAGGGGTAGGGCTGAACGATTATTGTTGGAGAATGAGATCAGTAAGATTTTGATTTATTAGTTCAATAAAGATTTGATTAATCTCTTTAAGTTCATATAAATATACATTCATCTCAACACATAGGCCTGGCCTAAAGGAAAGAGTAGTTTATGGTGACTGCTTCCAATATTGTGTTGGTCATACTAAAGAATGATTTATTGCTTGTGTAAATAATACAGAACATAAGGAACTTTAAAAAGAAAAATCGCATGCTAAATCGCAATCGCAATTGTGGAGCAAGTGTGGATTGATGTCGCAATGTGTGAGATTATGACCCTATCGGTGAGGAGATGCGAGACTTTGAGCATTCACAAAAAGGAAATGACTGTGGTGTGTGTCCTCTCTGACTGGCTGTTGAACTGTGTTTCATGGGAATCTTTACTAATTAAAACATACTTATGAATATTGTGTAACATTTCTGCCAAGTCTGTGCTGCTGGATGCCACTCAATTCCACACACTAGCTGCGTTTCCATCCCCCTGATTTTATGCAAATTTTGAAGTATCGAATTAGTAAACGGTGATGGAAACACCAAAATTCGCATAAAAATCCTCTAATTCTCGAGGTGGTTTTTGAGAAATGCGAAAAAGAGTTAATGCGCAAAATGGGAGATGGTAACACACTTTTTGAAACAGCTGTGACGTAGCGAACATTGAACACACAGGACTGACAACGTCCTTCCGATTTTCGCATAACGACCGGCCATAGCAACCCTTCCGACATCAACTTGTAGCATCAATATAAATATATTTTTAAGCGTTTGTATACATAGACATCCTATATCATATATATAAATATGATATAGGATGTCTATGTTTGCATATCCTTTAATTATACCGTGTCCATTAATCCCTGACATATGGACACCTACTAAGTAATTCCAGTCTGTTCAGCCCTTCAAAACGAGAGCTGGTACATTGTGGAAAATGCATTAAACTGTAATCAGAAAACGCGGTTATATGCTATAGACCATGGAGTATCCGTGGTATAAAGGCTGCGACGAATTTCGAATTATAAATATGTATAATGTATCCTTTGATTACGTCCATGGAACAGATGGCCAATGTGAATAATAGATACGTGTGGACCGCTGAAGAGGTAAAACTTTTCCTTGCTTCCTCTCATCGAAGAAAAAAACATTACAGCTATTTTAGATGGAAAACAACGCAATTCCACTAAATATCAGGACAAAAGAGAGGATGTTATCAAAAGGATATGACAAGCCCTAGAATGTGTGTAGTTTTCCGCTCCAACCACTTGATGGAAACGTGACTACTGTCCCTTTAAGCCAGGGCCCGAGACTGCTTGACCCCTCAGCACCAGGGCCCCCGTAGATCTCCATTAAAACAGCTTTCATTTATACACAACGTTAATTGGCTAATTATAATTAATTTCTAACTAAGTGAGTGTCCGTTTTCAATCAGTGTTTGGTTCAATCAGTGTACAGAGTGACGTGACTTGATTGGTTTACTGCAAATTCCCTGGGTCTGATGGGTCAATGAGTATTGGGTGCACATATCACCAAGCTTGAAGTGCGGGTTTAAACAGTCAATAATCAGCCCAGTAGCCACTGCCTCAGCGGCCCAGTTCTGGGTTCCTGACCCACAGTTTGTATGAACGCTGTCCTGGACCCTGTCCTTTCCTCTGCTCCTGCCAGGTTCATCCACTATGTGTTTGACTTGGGGAATGGGCCCAGCCTGCTGAAGGGGAACAGCGACAGCCAGCTGAACGACAACCAGTGGCACAACGTGGTGATCACGCGGGACGCCACCAACACGCACACCCTCAAGGTGGACTCCAAGTCGGTCACGCAGAACGTCAACGGAGCCAAGAACCTGGACCTCAAAGGTACAGTCTTGACTCTTTTTCGCTATTTTTGGGTTATGTACGATGTACTTAAGAAGTGTCTGGTAGTCGACATTTGAACCTAAACGCTAAACAACATAGCTATGTAGAATTAGCATAATTAGCTTATTTCTTCCTCTCTTCGTTGCGGTGATGAGATGCCTCGTTTTAAGCTAGCCATACCACAGCAAAAGTACTATTGAATATGTAATCAGCATTAAAGTAGGGCCTCAGTGGCACCCCCTTGTGGATATAAACAGTAACATCTGGGCAGCGTTGTCATCAAGTTGTGGCAAAGCTGCCCTGTTAGCATCCTAACTTCTATACCTAATCTATCGCTTTGCATATATTTTCGATCAAATGAATGGGATTTATTGTTATCAGCTCAACGTAAGTAGTTTGGATGAATATACAATTATTTGTATATATACAATATATATATATACACGGTAACTTCATTTAAAGGTCTACCTTAATAAGAAAAAAGTATCTCTTATTTCCAGTTAGTAAGTTAACCTTGAACAAAATCAATATCTACATAATGTATATCATAATGTATATCATACCAATAAAATGAATAATGTTCAATCAACCATTTCATAAATGATTTATTCATCAATACATTGACTTCCTCCTCTCCTTCCCCCTCCTCCCCCTCCCTTCCCCCTCCCTCCCCCCTCCCTCCCCCTCTAGGTGATCTGTTCATCGGGGGCCTGGGCCCCAACATGTACCAGAGTCTCCCCAAGCTGGTGGTCTCCCGCGAGGGCTTCCAGGGCTGCCTGGCCTCCGTGGACCTCAACGGGCGCCTGCCCGACCTCATCAACGACGCCCTGTTCCGCAGCGGGCAGGTGGAGCGCGGTTGTGAAGGTACATTTGAACTCTGACCTCTCACCTTTGACCCCATCTAGAGGAGCGATGGAGGCTCTTGGATTTATGATGGCAGTTAATCACAGCGTCGTGTTGACATGGGTATTGGTGTTGAGTTTTAGCGTTAAAGGAATGGAATTAGCAATTTCCATATTGTAAATTAGAATTTCCATTACAGGGTAATGTGGTGTTTAATCTTCCAAATGCACCAAAATTCTAATTTGCTTTGTCGTAATCGAAGATTATTTAGAAATGCTAATGTGACCTCATGCATGTCCCTGCAGTTACCTTATACAACCTCTAGAGGGCAGTATTAGATTAACATTATTATTTATGCTTATTGTGAAAAAACACGTTATCCTGGGCTTGCAACCTTATTTTCTGACCACTTGTTTCTTCTTGAAATCAAACTAACATATTAACCACCTTTAAATGTTCCTTTCCCACTAAAATCTTTGGTAGTAGCTCACCCACAAACGGTCCCTCACTAACCGTTTCTCTTGTTTTTGTTTTGTTTACCTTGTCCTGTTTCGTTGTGTCGTGTTCTTTAACAAAGTTGGTTTCACCAAAGCTGACCTGCAAGGTAGAGGGTTTGACTCTTGGCTCTTCAAAAGGCCTGCCTGTCTGAAAGACTGCTGTGTGCAATGCATTGTGGGTTCTCACCATGGCAATATCACCCCCCAAATTTGATTGGGACGATACAGGGACTTATATCGGCAAATATAAACACATATCTAAAGATATACTGTGTACACATATAAACATATCTAAATATGTATCGATATGTATGCAGACATATATAAGCAAATATGGACAATATAAAGACAAGTAGAGACATCAAGCAACAAACATGAACAACATTGACATTGAATGAGAGGGAGAAGGCAGATTCAGAGAATATTACAAAATGATTTTGAGTCCCAATCCAATACGGGTCAAGGTGCAGGGAGATGAATAGGGGGGGGGTGCGGTGCTCCGACGTACGGCAGCATCGTGTGTGTATGTAGGGTTCAGCTGCTCATCCATAAGCATGCAGGGCTCTGGCCGGCTGTGTGTCCCTGGTCAGCCAGGGCCAGCCTAGTCCAGACTGTATTAAAGGTATAGCAGTCACCCCCACTCTCACCTCCTCAGGAGAGTGTGAGACATACAGAATGGAGGTCAGGGGGGAGCCTGCTTCCATCGCAAGTAGATGGGGGGGTACACCGGGGAACGGCAGGGGAACACACACAACCATACATTCGTGCATACTTAGGTACACAGTGGCACACTCACACACACATTCATGCACGCAGACATACACACATGCAAACACACTCACACACACATGCATGTACACTTTGATACAAAGACACACACACACACACACGTACACCTTGACAAAGAGTCACACACAGACACACAATCCCACAAACTGACATATGCCCTCTTACTCTTTAAACATACATAAATAAATAATATATTGCATATATATAGGATATTTATTATATACTATACAGTGCATATAATAAGGTATCATATTTCATTACAGCCTGCAATAAATAAATAAAGTACATCTCCTCCAGTGCTATAACTCAAAAAGTACATTTAAACTAGGTTGGGGTGTTAGCAACTCAATCAAACTTTTTGACTTTATTGCTTCGGTCAAAAACTCTGTGTACTCTTAAACAAACTTCATAAGATCTTAAGATGATTTTGTGTCCTGAAAGGGCTTTAAATGGCAATAAGTTCACTGTGGTTTATTTCAACGCTACTGTCCTTTTTTTTACTGCAAATTCCCATTAGACCCAGGGAATTTGCAGTAAACCAATCAAGTAGGGGCTCTGTGTCGTTCTGAGAGAGAAAACCAGCTGTATTCGATAAGGCTGCTGATTCCTTTCCGGAATTTTCTGCTTAGTTCTATAACTGAAATCTTGATATGTAACACCTCGTCGTCTCTGCTGATGGGAATAAATCGCTCGTACCCTATTCATATTACCAAGAAAAACACACGCCCGCACGTCACGCAAACACACATACACACACACACGCGTGCACACACACTCATTTTATTCTGAGTACATTATGATAATTACACTCAAGTGGGAGGCCATTCTTTCACTGTCTGAATAGCAACATTTTATAGTAGTGAAAAGCGATTATCAAATCGTGTCGGTGGTGTTAATTTTTCTAATAATTTCAAGAAAATGTTAATGATCTTTTCACCGCAAGAATATTGCAGGGGCGTTAAGTGCAAAGGAAGTACAAAAATCACCCTAATTTAATGTATTCTCAAGGTCTTTAATTTAATTCAAATTATTATTATTTTAATAGGCTATGTTGAAACACAGAACAGAATAAAAAGAAAACAATCACACACAACATTTATAAATTATAAAAGTGTATGCTTTTTTTGAAGTAGTTACATAGAAAGGGACATAAAAGACATGAGTTTACGTAAAACGTTACTACATGAAGTTGTGTAAGACAGGAGTTTTGTGTGTTGGGTTGCAAACATATGGGAGTAAAGTATGCCATTAGGGAAAAGACTGACTCTTATGTTAAGCGCATGAAAATAGACAAGGCTATTGTTATCACATCACAGCTGCTGTTAAGATGATTCAAGGATATACACTCTCTCTCTCTCTCTCTCTCTCTCTCTCTCTCTCTCTCTCTCTCTCTCTCTCTCTCTCTCTCTCTCCCAAACTCTCACATGCTCTGTCTCTCTCTCTTCAATAAAGATTATACATTTAGGTTTTTTGTTTGTTTTGTTTTTTCCAGAGAGCACCCATCCACCGAGAACCTCAAACAGTAAACTAGCCGGTCGTTCGCAAAAACGTACGCACCCACACTCCAACACGAACACTTACGCAAACAAAAAGAGCACTACACGTTGCCCATCCATACGTCACGTTGCATGGCCGCTCGCATGCATCCATGCTCCCCTCCCCACCACCACCATTCGCCTGTGCGTAATCAAGCATGCACATTCGATGCGGATTCATCCGAGGGGACGTGCATCTTAAGAGGGTAGGTGGGGTGGTGGGGTGGGGGAGGGCCGGGTGATCATGGGTGATGACCTTTATTGTCCATTACACAGTAAATGCACTTTCAGCTGGCAAAACGTTTCACCTCTACACACTATCGCTCTTCTCCTGTTCATTTAGTCTTCCATCAGAACTGTCACTACTCTCCAACCACACCATGGTTAACCTGCATTTTCTCCATCCATGGCAGCTCATTTCTTCATTTTATAAACGTCTGTTTTTAATTTGGTTCTCTGGAGGATATGCGATGGTGTTTCGACTCTGAGTCTGTATGTATTGTATGCGTGTGTTTGTGTTTGTGCGTGTGTGTATGTATGTAAAGTGTGTATTTAGTATACATATATGTACCATGAAGGCATGTATACAGTAGGGTGGGAAGAGATGCCCCGCCCCTTCTCAATGTACGTCCACTGAAGTGCATAGGAACGGACATGCACTCCATGTGTACTCTCAAGTGTTTATGTGCATTCTTCGCCGTCACTCCACCGATTGCATTTATGTCCCTGTACGACGTACACATGGCGTCCGTCCGTCTGTCTGTCTCACAAGTGTCCCGATATGTTAGAGGATCCTCGCCATCTCTCCTCACTAACGTATCGTCGGGTGAAATTCACCACCGCACCGTGACCGCATTGTTCTGTGTCTCGTCTTGCCTGCTCCACGTCCACAGACAACGAAATGCTGTGGTGTTGTAGGTGGCCATCTTGAAGAAAGACAAACAAACGCCATTTTGGATTTTTTTGTTTTGTGGAGCGGTTTGCATGTAAATGTGGTATTGAGAGAGAGAGAGAGAGAGAGAGAGAGAGAGACTTTGAGGCCGAGAGAGAGGAACAAGGAGGTGTGGACAGTGTGCTCTCAGGGCCTAATGGCTGCCTCCTCCAGGGACAGGCAGCGAGCATTGAACATGGCGGCCATTGCTTCTACGCCAACTACGCCAACGACGACGAGGAAGAAACCCTCAGAAGTGTGCTTTGCTGCACTGGCTGTTTCAACTTCCGACGGCACACATGGTGAATTACAATGCTGTTGCTGCTATGGCAACCTCGCCACCTTTACAAAATAGAAAAAAGAAAAAAAAAGATGGAAGAGATGAACAAAAAAAATCAGCAGAAAAAAATAAATCCCTCCTGCTGTGTGTCAGGTTTGGAACGTGTGTTTTCAGCGCTGGCCGTTGTGAAAAACAGATTGAGAAGCAGGTTGTTTCAGTTACAGCCCAGGTGGTCTCCCTGGGGGGCCCCGAGGTGTCACTGTCCACTCCTATCGCTCGCTCACCGTCTCGCTCTCTCTCCAAGCAGCTCTCTCTCTATCTCTCTCTACAGAGAGTGTTCCTCCTGCATGGGTCGTGCAATATTTAAGCATCCACAAGCCAGAATTTCTTCTTCTTTTTTTTTAAGGTATTGACTCTGTCTTTCTCTGTCTGTCTGTCTCTCTGTCTCTGTCTTTGTGTTTATCTTTCCTTCAACATCTGCTTTGTTTCTTTGCTGCTCTCTTTTCTGTCTTTTCCTACCTTATACTTTCTCTATGAATCTATCCCTTGTTTCTGTCTTTTTCTTTTATTGCTCCTTCTCTATTTCTTTCTTCTTTCCTTCCTTTGCTCTTCCCTTTCTTTCTTTCTTTCTTTCTTTCTTTCTTTCTTTCTTTCTTTCTTTCTTTCTTTCTTTCTTTCTTTCTTTCTTTCTTTCCTACTTATCTCCCTGCTTCTCCTCTCCTAATCATCCTCTTCCCCTTCTCCCTCTCCTCTTCCACAACATCCTCCTCCTCCACTCTCTCCTCTTCCTCCTCCACCTCCTCTGTCTTATCCACCAACTCCATCTCCTCAACCATCCCTTCTCACCTCCTCCCTCCTTCCTTCTTCTGCACCTCCTCCCTCCACCGTCCTTCTACCCAACCTCCGTCCACCTCCTCCGTCCCTCCGCCTCCTGCTCCTCCTTCCAGGGCCCAGCACCACCTGTCAGGAGGACTCCTGCACCAACATGGGCGTGTGCATCCAGCAGTGGGAGAACTTCACCTGTGACTGCACCATGACCTCCTACACCGGGACCCACTGCAATGACCGTGAGTCGACCCGATACGCCTGCCCCCTGAGGCACTCACAACGCCACGCTGCGTGCCCTGCCCTGTTGATGGCCTCGCCGCAGGCCCCGCCATACACACACACACACACACACACACACACACACACACACACACACACACAGACAATCACACACAGACAATCACACACAGACACACACATCATGGCACACTGTCCCCCCCCCCCCCCCCCCCCCTCCAAACACACACACAACACACACTGGTGTCCATATGTGATATGTGTGTCTACAAGCATTTTACAAAAGGATAAGAACACAAACCACCACCAAACACACACACACACACACACACACACACACATTTCTTGGTTACCACGTTATGTTCCCCTTGCATTTGGTTGCATGGCCGCCTCCTCTCTGGAACTTCACACGCATCCTCTCCTAAGACGGAGCTCCAGTGTGTCTTTAACATGATTACGTTGTTGTAAACCTTCCATAGATCTTTTGAAAGAAGCCATAGTGACATTTGCAGAGGTCGGAGGCTGTGTATGTCTCAGAGTGTGAGTCTGTGTGTGGGTGAGAAAGGGAGCGATTATATTTGTTAAGTCTTTGTGAATGTGTGTGTGAGTGTGTATGTGTTTGTGTGTTTGTTTCTGTTTGTGTGTCTGTGGTCACATGTTGGTCTGTGTTTGGGTGGGTTTATGTGTTTGTGTGTGTGTGTGTGCTTGTCTGTGTCTGTGTGTGTTTGTAAGTCTGTATGTGTGTGCTTGTGTGTGTATGCATGTCTTTGTTGGTGTGTTTGTGTGTGTGTGTGTGTGTCTGTGTTTGTTTGCTTTGCTGGGTGTTTTGCTGCAGTCTAGGCCGGTTGTTTCTGATCCGACAAGCTTTTATATCTCTGGCTTTGAGCAAATCTCCGCCTCTCGGCATGAGTGTCAAATATATCCTCCGGTGCCTCCCTTCCCCTTTTCATGGACGCCCTTCACACATCTCCCATTGAGTCAGACGGTAGATTTGGGAATGTGTGTGTGTGTGGTTTGGGGCCAGCGTGTGTATGAGTGTGTGTGTATGTCTGTGGGGGGCAGTATGCCATGATGTGTTTATGTGTGAGCGTGTGCATGGCAGTGTGTTTCTGTGTGGCAGCGGACAATGATGTATGTGTGTGCGAGTGTTTATTTGTGGGACAGTGTGCCATGATGTGTGTGTCTGTGTGTCTGTGTTTGTGTATTGCAGCAGACGACGATGACGTATGTATGTGTCCACATGTGTACGCTTGTGTGTGTGTGTGTGTGTGTGTGTGTGTGTTCCCTCACATGTATTTTTGTGTGCGCAGTCATGCGTGTATCTCTCTTATCCCCATAACGACGGGGGGCTTCCCCTCGGTGACGGCAGCTAGAGGTCTTCCATTTAGCGGCTAATAGCGAGGGCGCAGCGCGGCTGGGCCAGGGTAATGAGGTGGCATCCCCCCCCCCACACGCACACACACACTCAGACACCAGACATGTTAGACACAAGACACAGCTAACACTCTGCCACGCCCGCTTGTCTCCTCCCAGCTAAAATGTCTGCCGCCTTCATGTTGACGCCTGTCAGTATCCCAGAGGGGAGCGTCGGGGCGTCGTTCAATCTGCCCTTTTGTTTTTGATGTTTCTTTATTTAGTTTGTTTTTTCTGGTCTTTCGTTCGTTATGTCTTTCTTTCTGTACATTTATGGTCACATACCTCTGTGGTGTGTCTTGCAGTTTTATTGATATCATCAGCAGCTTGCAGTTTTCCTGATATCTGTCTGGTGAAGATATAAGATGCTCATTACTTACCTCGCAAATTGCATTAATCTTACCTCGCAAGATGCCTTGACTATGTTGACTATGATGTTGACATTTTTAAGCAACTCAGAAGCAGACCACTAGGGGGCAGTAAAGCCCTGGATAGGGACGCTCATGTTCCAAAGGCAAGCCGCCGTTCTTTGCCTACATTGCAGTCTCTTTCTTTCTTTTACTTGTTCCTTCCTTCCTTTCTTGCTCCTCACCTTCCCTTCTTTTAGTCAAACCAATTCAGCTGTGTGTGTATCCGTGTGTCCGTGTGTGTGTGTGTGTGTGTGTGTGTGTGTGTGTGTGTGTGTGTCTTTGTGTGTCCGTGTGTGTGTGTGTGTGTGTGTGTGTGTGTGTGTGTGTGTGTGTGTGTGTGTGTGTGTGTGTTGCCCTATACGGTGAGTCCCATAGCATAACTTTAATAGTGAAATGCAGTTGATGGTCTGTTTCTCTCCATTTTTCATGTTGTATTAGTCGGTGGCAAATACAACTAATAATCCGCCCCCTCCTATCAGTGCACTGTAGAAAATAATACAAAACGCGGTCTGGAATAGTAACAAAAAGCAAAGGGGACATCTGTGCCTGTAGATAATGTGTCACAGAGCATTTCCCGCCTTTCTTCTCTCTACCTTATTCGATGTGTTGGCCTCAAGCACCCCCCCCCCCCCCATACCCCGACACCCTATCACCCACCCCTCATACGTACTCCACCCGACTGTAGCCAACAGGAATCGTTGCGGGGTGGAGAAGTAAGGCAGCCAGGAGCTGTCTGCTCCGCTTCCATTCATTCCCGTGTTCCCCTACAGCTGGTGCTGTGTGACTGGGCACCATTGCTTAACGGTACAAGACAGAATGGGAGTCTTGCGGGGCTCTTTGCGGTGTGCGGCCGGCTCCTGGAGCAGCTTCAAGAGGGCTTTGAGGTGTACGCTGTGCCCAGCGCTCCTTGGGAAACAAAAAAAAAAAGGGAGAAAAAAAAAGAATCTGGGATCTTTTTTTAGCATTTTTATCCTGCTTGATTCTGGCTGGCTGCTTTTGTCATGCTCATCGCCCATTTCTCTAGGCTCTTGTGTTTGCCATCCTCTCCTCTCCTCCTCTCTCCTCTTTGCTCTCTTGTTCTGGTCTCTCTAGCTCTGTCCTGTCCTCTCCTCCTTTCTACTCTCTCCTCTCCTTTCAGCCCCCTTCTCTTCTGCTCTCAGCCCTCCTTTCTCCTCCTCTCCTCTCCTTTCGGTCCCTCTTCCCCTCTCCTCTCCTCTCCTACCCCCAACCCCCCTCTCCTCCCCCCCTCCCCCCTGTCTCTCAAGCGGCCCTCCGTTTTAATACATGACGGAGCACCAGTGTGAGGCTCAGGGAGAGCTGAGAGGAGTAATGAAGAATCCATCTTCCTCTTCTGGTTCTCCCCTCCTCCTCCTCCTCCTCTTCCTCCTCCTCCCCTCCTCCCTCCTCCTCCTCCTCCTCCTCCTCCCTCCTCCCTCCTCCCTCCTCCTCCTCCTCCTCCTCCTTCCACATCCAGGCCAATTATTCTGCTTACATAACAGAGCTATACCCTCAGAGGTCACGGCATCTTATCTTAGAAAGGGACATGGTAAACAAATGAGAACGTACCAATAGAACAATTGTGTGAGTGTGAGTGTGTGTGTGTGTGTGTGTGTGTGTGTGTGTGTGTGTGTGTGTGTGTGTGTGTGTGTGAGGGTGTGCATGTGTACTACAGCCGTAGAGACTTAAAGGCGTGGATCAGCCAGGACATCTGTAGTTGCTTTCTCTCTGTCTCCGTCTATGTCTCTGGCTCCATCTCTCTCTCTCTCTCTCTCTCTCTCTCTCTCTCTCTCTTTCTCTGTCTCTCTCTCTCTCTCTCTCTCTCTCTCTCTCTGTCTCTCTCTGTCTCTAACCCTCCTACAGCAAGAAACCCCCCAATGTCCTTCATGGACTTCTTAAAGATGCGCTCAGAGCCGAAGTGTGGTCACATCAGGCTAACTGACTTGGCAGCTTACATAAATGATGAGCGTGCACACACACAGTCACACATACATACACACACGCATACACTTACATTTCCCTTTGGGGATTAAAGAGCCAGTGAACCCACTGTTTCCAACTTTCTCACTTTAAAAGATTTTGAGAGTTTTAAGAAATAAAGGGGGGTCGTGTTATCCCCATTGTTATGACTTTGTGATACTTTTTTAGTACCGTCATTGTGTATGAGCATTGTAATGCGCAAAACACCTCAGCTTTATACTATTGGTGTCCGGGAGGCCTAACCCTCCATTGGACGCAGCTATTAAATAAACCGCTGCTCAGACGGACCTTCACTATCCACTATAACACCTTAGAGTTATAATAGATATGTCCGTGAGGCATAACCCTCACTCGGTCGAGGACAATAAATAAACTGATGCTGAGACGGAGCTTACACACACACACACACACACCGTGGTATTTTACTATAAGTGTCAGAAAAGCACAACTTTCTCTCAGATGCCGCAGTCCACCCCTGCCCAGACAGAGCTCAACATGTCCACACACTCACACATCTATCTATCTATCTATCTATCTATCTATCTATATATCTATCTATCTATCTATCTATCTATCTATCTATCTATCTATCTATCTATCTATCTATCTATCTATCTATCTATCTATCCATCCATCCATCCATCCATCCATCCATCCATCCATCCATCCATCCATCCATCCATCCATCCATCCATCCATCCATCCATCCATCCATCCATCCATCCATCCATCCATCCATCCATCCATCCATCCATCCATCCATCCATCCATCCATCCATCCACCCACCCACCCACCCACCCACCCACCCCTCTCTCTCTCTCTCTCTCTCTCTCTCTCTCTCTCTCTCTCTCTCTATACGAGGTATAGACCACAGAGTCTATACCTCTTTCGTCGTCAGAAGGAATCTAATAGCAAAACAAAAGATTTGCTTGAAACCATGTAGCCTTGTCACCACAGGCTCCCAGCATGCTGCTGGGCCTGTTCTGGGCCGGATCATAGGGAACAGGGTTTCATGAAGCCTCCCCCTGTCTTAATTCTTGTGTCGCTACGGCGACGGCCTGCCATGCTGCTGCAGTACTCCGCGAGGAGAGAGCACAGGGTGAGATGACGTCATGCCCCAGCGAAGGTTGCAGACTACACTGGAAAAAACGAATGCAGAGGCCCGCATGTACCCACACACACTCAACACACCATCCCATAATTGCATACAAACACACGCAAACGTACATAAAGGGCCACACAAACATTTCATCACACACATAAACTTGCTCCCACAACTAAATCTCTGTTCTACTGTGAGTGTACGCGAGCATCTGCACAGACGTACACTTTTCATTCGGAGACGTAAAGTCACACACACACACACACACACACACACACACACACACACACACACACACACACACTCACACAAAACACTTGAATGTGCACACTCCCGTACACACACACAGACACACACACATAGACACACACACGTTGATAAGAGGAGGCATATTCATAGAGCCCTTTGTGAATATCAGAGTAGTTTTCATTGGAGGGCTGAATAATTTAACTGGAGCTGTCTTCGTAAATGGGATTAAGTAGTTCCCAGCTCGCAAACTGGGGCCGGCTAACAGGTGCTAAGCCGGGGGTTAGTGGGACCGCAACTCCCAGAGTTCCACTGGGCAGAGCTCCGGGTCAGAGGGCGGAGCTAGACCGCCAAGTTAGGCCAACTGTTGTTCTTTTGGGACCAACAAGAGGCGGGAAATAAAAGTAAAATGGGACAACATGGATGAGATGTCGGGTTTTAAAGTGTACTTGCTGACAAAAAAAATAGGCTATTGAGATCAAGGACAAGATGTTAAGAGATTGATTCAAAAACATTAACCTTTGAAAGAACATTTTATAAAATACATCTATATCACCAAGACATGCAATTATTATTAAATCTCCAAGGACTGTTGTTTTGACATATATGCAGTCACTTTCCATGATACCATAATTACATTTTCTTTCTCTGAGCAAGTGTTTTCTTTGCCAGGGAGTGTTCAATGAACAGGGTCGCGGTCTTTACTCACAAAAAAAAACACTGTTACATAGCAGCCCGGGCAGCTCGGTCCGTGCAAATTGAACCTCAAAGCAAAACAAAAAAGGGAAATAAAAACGTCAGTAAACCCCCATCGCCGCTACGGACGGCCTCTGTGCCGGGGCCAGCCGTTGCTCAACGAGAGCTGAACCGAGTCGCCTCTCGGCTAAAACCGGGCACAGAAGTGGAGCGGCGTGTCACGGGAGAGAACATCGCCGACCGGAGCATATATCTACTATAAATACCGCAGTCTGGATCAGAACCGGGCCAGGAGAAGGGAGAGTGTGTGTTTTCTGTTTCTGTGTGTCTTCGGGGTACAGAGTGTTCTCATGAGTACATCTTGAAATTACCCCCTGTCTTGGGAGCCCATAATCCACTCATCAGCGGTTCACTGGTTCACACATCATCTTCCTTTATACTGTACTACAATATATATATATATATATATATATATATATATATAGAGAAAAATAACGATAGGCTAGTAGTGTTAAGCCCACATCATAAGTAGTGAAAGTTTGGTCTAGCTTTTGTAGCGTGCCACAAACAAGAACTTTAATCACATTATTTGAATGTAGCAAAGGACACAGATTGATATTTTAGTGCGGTTTGTATTAAGTGATTTTCTTTGCTAGTTTCTAGTCAATTTATGATGTAAATACTCCAACTTAATTTTGTGTCCTTCCAGACATGGGTCTGGGCTTCAGGCTTTTTTAGTTATATACATATACCTTGCTAGAACATAATGTTTGTAAAGCTTCACAATCTACCCTTGTAGTCATTATCTCTGCTTTGATATCGAACCACAACGGTAGCTGTGGTGTGCGTTTGTGCTGTGTATGGTACGAGGCCATCCTATCAGAAACACAACTCCACCGATATGAACACCGTGTCCAATAACGAGGACGTAAGGCTGAGTCTCGCATCCTCTGAACGAAATGAAAATACCTGTGTATCGGACCGATGCGGATCCTTTGATGACATGACTCCAACTCTTCCATATGTGACAGCTCGTGAGAGCGAAGCACGGGATATCTAAATGCACCATGTCGTTGGATACGAGACAGAAGGTACACACGTTTGAGGGGGGCAACCGCCTCTCGATCTTGCACGTGATCCAAATTGATAAAGACCATATGCTTCAACGCAACCGGCGACTCATGGACACAGACTGTGCTCAAACATGTATAAGTGCACATATTAATTCCTCTTCTGAGGTATACTCCCTTTCATCTCTCTCACTCTCTCTATTTCCATCTCTCTCTCTCTCGCTCTCTCTCTCTGGAAATATAATATCTTTATTAAAGCTCAAACTGTGTGTGCCCCCAAGCTCTCAGTGATGTGGGGGGGGGGGGGGGTTAACAAGCAGTTCTGCTATTGGCCGAACAGGCTAATGATGCTTGTCCTCTGCTGCATTTTGTCACAGTGGTAAGACTGGTTCCCACTCGTGTCAATCACTGTGTCACCATGGCAACACACAAAAAGCCGGTATAATTGGATATACCGGTGGTATGGAGCCCATGGGCCCCGGGGGCAAAGCTGCAAAATCACTGAATACTAAAGAATACTAGAAAGAAAGATGCAATATCAAGAGATTTTACTGAAGTTGATGTTTCTTCTGACTATTGTGTGTCTGTGTGTGTGTGTGTGTGTGTGTGTGTGCGTGTGTGTGTGTGTGTGGGGGGGGGGATTTCCTCCCACAGTTTGTATTTCTTATCATAAACCTCATTCAATCACCGCTGTTCCTATTGCAGAGGGTATTGAATCACGGACCCAAGCTTAGCGGGGCGAAAATAACTACTCTCACATATTTCCATAGTTGAAATACCAAATAACGACCTTAGGATTGATTATTTGCCTCTTGTGTCTGCACCCCTCAAGGTTATTGTACTTTGTTTTTCGGGGGGGGGGGGGGGCGTAACCAGCCACATAAAAGTAGCTGAGTAGCTGAAGTAGGGACTATATATTTGAGTTGTTTGGCTAAGGTGCAGGAAGGAGATAAAAAAAAGTCTGGCGCTACATCACAGGGAGGACAGCCATAACGCAGGGCGATATCTCTCCCAGCGTGAAGTCCAAGCCTTTCCCTTTTTTCAGCTCACATTTTCCTTTACCTTCCTCAAAACCGGTAGCGAGGGGGAAATAAATGAAAAAGGGGAAAGACAGCGATGAAGGGACAGAGATAGAGAGAGACAGACAGAGGGAGAGGGTAGAGAGAGAGAGGGAGAGAAGGAGGGAGATGGAGAGAAGGAGAAATAGGGGGGTCGAGGGAGAGAGGCAGAGGGGGAGAGTGAGAGGGGTGCTGTGGGAGAGGGGGGAGAGAGAGAGGAGATAAAATAAGAAGTATAGAAAGAACGAGAGATGGACAGAGAGAGAGACAGCGAAGGAGATACAGGGGTGAAAAGGACACGAGACACAATAGCCTGTTTGCATGTGTGTGTGTCCTTGTGGTTTGAAAATATTTACAACAAACACCTGACAGAGTGTGAGTGTTCAGCAACTATCGGTTTTCCTGCGTCGGGGATAACCTTGACACTAGTCGAAAGGTTTTTCGCGCCTCCGTGTGCCGCTTCTCTCCCCTCGGTCGCCACGGAAACATCCATCCGAACACGTTTCCCCGACAACATTGCAGGAATCACCGGCGGCAACACATTCTCGATGCACCAATCAATACCCTGTGAGAGCGGCTGCAGGTTTGCAGGCGTTTGCACTGCTGTGTTACACTCTCAGGTCCATCTTTTTCGAATGTCCTCATGGTATAACCTCTGAGGGTTGTTTCTTTTCCTGTCCGCTGTTAATACACTTGATGTAGTCTTAAACCGGACCGTTAATGCTGCAGACCGCAGGTGGTGTATATGTCTTTCATAATTGAGCATACTCAATGGGTAATATTCCTCCCCCCCATACTTCTTTAATAGCTTTCAACTTCTGTCTTCGAACAGCAATGAAATTGGAATCCATATTAATGCCTCCAATGGGTGAATAATGTGCCTACTCCATTTTACCATTCTTTCCCCCCCTGTCTCTCTCTCTATCGCTCTCTCCATCACTCTATCTTTCTATCAGTACAGTTCAATTAGAAAAGCTTTATTGTCATTTTAAACAAATGTTTACATTGTAGGTAAAGAATGGTGGTTAAAGTCCAGTAGGATGAGTCTGTTTCTGGGTAGTTTGAGGTGCATCTCTCATCACAGCAGGTCATGAATCGTGCTGCTGCACTCATACATTGTCGTATTTCTCCCAACAGATTTAGCAGATTGTTCGCATCTGTCATCTCTCATTGCATGTCTGTGTAATCCATGGGAAGTGTGTGTTCCTGATGTCTTGGAACTGGCAGGAAGTTAGGAAGTGCAGTTCAGTTTCCAGTTGGTTTTGGGGCACAGTCTGTCTTCTCTTGGGAGCCAGTTCTGTCTCTGGTGTCCCTTCTCTATGGCCAGGCTTTGTTCACTTAGTCTGTACCTGGTCAAGGATTTTCTTAGTTTTGGATCAGTCATGGAGGTCAGGTATTCTGAAACTGCGCATGCTCTGTTAAGGGACAAGTAGCATGCCAATTTACTCCGATTTCTTGTGGATTATTTCCAATGTTCTCTCTCTCTCTCTCTCTCTCTCTCTCTCTCTCTCTCTCTCTCTCTCTCAGACTCCATCTTTCGTTTCTTGACGAGGACAGCATGTCAACGAAAATGTAATATCTGTCCAATCTTTTCCATCTCGGTTTCTTTTTATTTGAAATAATTGTTGAAAAAATCCCGGCATAATATTGCGGGGTCGCAATCCTTTATGTCTACCGACGCTGATGTACCGTCTATTCCTGTGTGTGGGTACATTCAAGTATGTTTGTGCGTGCTTCTGATCGTGTATGTTTACAAACATGTGTACATTTTACCTTGGACCAACAAATGATAAAAATGATGATTTTTAGTGAATAACACTAAAATGAAAATGTGTGTATGAACAAATATTCGTGTTTGTATACACATAAGTATTATCATTAGCATTTGTATCTGCATATCTTTACGATGTATATTCGTTTTAGCATAAGCATCAACATTAGTGTTTGCATAAAAATTGGTATTGGTGTTGGCATTGGTATTAGCATTATCTTTAGTATTAGCATTCACAAATGCACACATCTTCCGAGGGTCCTGATGTACTTTTCTATGAAAGGGTTGGAGGGAGTAGAAGTCAGTGGAATCGATGGGTATTTCCCATTAACTTTCCTCGCCTCTGTAGTGTATCCCTGCACTTTTACAGTGTGTTATGTGGATGGTATTGAGGGACCACACACAATAACAAGTCATTTGTCATTGACAGAAAGTAACAGTAGCCTACCTACCCACCGCACACTGCACACGATTGCGCCAATGCAGTACTCACAATAGGCCACACACACAATGCAACACACACACACACACACACGCACGCAGGCGAACACAAGAATGCTTGCAAACACACACACACAAACACACACAAACACAGACACTGCTCGGACACAAACTGAAATATAATATTTCACACTCATCCCTTCTCCTTCTTTTCTTCTGCTTTTCTGTGTTGCTGAAGGTGAACAAACATATTTGATGGATGGATTATGAATGGATAGGTATTGGTTCAGGGTGAAGGTTGTCTAGGTTGAGGCATGGCTACAGTTGGGGAAGCAAGTTCCACTATTCAGTATCTCTCTCTCTCTCTCTCTCTCTCTCTCTCTCTCTCTTCCCTTGCTCCCCTCCCCACATACACACATACACCAACACAGAGCCATTTTGGGGAAGACACAAATTCAGTTTTCATAGATCAATAAAGAATAAATTAAAGAAAACCGTTCATACCCCAGACTGTATCAATAGCTGTAAAAAGACACAGACGCACAGACCAGTACTTCATAAGGTCTCATTAAGCCAATGACAGACGCTAGGGATGATCCACAGTTCCCCGGGTCAAACGGACACCGTTTCTCTAATATAGCGGGTTTTTTTTCGCCGAGCCATACACACAGACGTCAAACGCAGCAGTCTGAACAGCATGCAGGTAATTGGGGCACCGTGTGCTGTCACAGAGAGCATGTGCGGGGCGCGCTCGTTATGGCGCCGTGTCATTCGTCAACCCGTCTCGTAGCCATGGCCAGAGGTGGAGATTGATTGGCAGTTCTGGCCGGGGGAAGTGTCCAGGTGCTGCGAAGGACAGAAAGAAAAGAGGAATAGGAGAAATAGTTCAGATGGCTTTCAGCCATTAGGGGATAATTACTCTTCACCAGTCTATTACTCTTTTCTTTCTGCCACTTTGTCACTCCTAAATCTCTCACATTGCTTTACCGCTTTGTCTCATCTCTCTCTCTCTCTCTCTCTCCCCAAAATGTCATCACCCAATGTCTGTAATTATTTTGTCAGTGTCTCGACTATTCTTCAACAAGCTCCCCTATATGGAGCATTGCAGCGTTGCATTAATGCTATCCAAACTGAGTTATAAACACGTTAAAGACAACAGAGTAAGCTCCTGTTTTTTTTATAATCAAATCGTCATGTTGCGATTGCGATGTATTTTCTGTTAGCGAGTTGGAGCTTCAAACGTATGCATCGCAACCCGATGAGCTCCGTCATTGAGCTAGAGACATCGTATTTGTTATTTTGTTGCAGTTCTAGCAATTTTTCCCATGGGTCCTCCAGAGAAGATAAAAGAATAGGAAGAGGGATATAGAATAATACACAAGACATGAAATAATCTATGATACTATCTATCATCCTTTTTATTCCATACAGGTAAATGATACTCTAGCTATGTATTACAGGGCAAACACTGCTCTTAAAAGTAAGTGTGTCTATGCTCTTTTTTTTATAGTGACGACACACACACACACACCCACACCCACTCCACACACACAAACACATAACACAATAACAGAAATACGCCAACTCATCAGGTCCACACACACACACAACAAAAATACACCTCATCAGGTCCACACACACACGTACGCATGCACACACGCGCATACACACACACACACACACACACACACACACACACACACACACACACACACACACAAACAGCGGTAAGAAAGTAGGCCACTGATGCCATTTAGATCACTGTCCCGTATGACCGATGTTGTCATTGGTTGCTGGGTGACAAGGCAACCAATTACAATGCCCGGGCTCCCCCCCCCCCCCAGAGTATGTAGATCACTGCAGCACTGGTGTTCTTTTAGTCTGATAATTACGCTCATATGCACACAAATACATTTGAGGTGTTTCTTATCCATCATCCTAATGAGTACAATTATAGGTACATGAGAGAAGAATAGATAAACTTAAGCTACTCAGGTACAGGACATTGTGGTTCAAAACCGTAAGCTTGAGCAACAAACTTCTACCGTTATCCCGTGCAAATCTACTACAAGTTGTTATGGAAAAAAGTGCCACATTTCAAAATGGTATTAGATACACATAGTCATTCCAACCCCACAACATGTAATCCCGATGATGAATTATTCAGTCCAAACACTGCGGACAGTATGTGTGGTGAAATGGTAATTCCACGGCGGGCTACCAGTGTTAAAACCTGTCATCCTGCCAGGATCTGCGGGCTTCATTATTTCACTGGGTGACAGGCAGCTTAAGTGAATCACTCGTGATGGATTGATCGGTGGTGGTTCCCAGATAAGGCCCTTCCTCTCCCTGCTACTCGCCGATCAATCGCAATCAGTCCTTTGGAGCAGACAGCGATGTAGATGCAACTTTCGGCCAACACTGGCCTCGGCTCAGTCTATGGTTGTGTAACCTTGTACAATGTGCCTGTGTGTGTGTGTGTGCTTTCTTTACCTCCTTTGGCTTGTAGGAGCGTGTGTCAAGGTGGGTCGCCTGTGTCGCTGGCTGTTTGATCCCAGGCTGTTTTCAAACCGTGTTGACTTCAACGCGCACTCTGGCCCCCCACGTACACCTACATACACGTGCACACTCATAACCAGGCAAAGAGCAAAAACACAGACACACATATCACACTCTCACAACCATACATGCACACACTCACACACATACAGAGACATATTTCCACACTAGCATACTCTCACACACATATATGCATACACATACAAAGAGAGTCTCACACAAGAGCACACACACATTCACAACCACGGTCACGACCATGCATACACAGATATCCATACACACACACTTGCACGCTTGCACACACACACACACACACACACACCCAAGCACCGATACAAGCGCACACAGCTACAGTCACAACTACACACACACACACATATATAAAGAGGGAGTCGAATACACTAACACACACACACACACATACACACACACAGCTTCTGGCTCCGGTGAGCTGTGGTAGACACTACCCCCCCATTCTCTCATGGACACACACGCACACACACGCATACAGCTCCTGGCTCCGGTGTGGAGAACCCACCCACCCCCCCCCCCCCCCCCCCCCCCCCCCCCCCCGACCTCCCCGACACACACACACACACACACACACACACACACACACACACGGAAACGTCTGCCGAGATAAAGCTGCGCTGCGTTGGGGAGCTAATGCTTTGGGAAGGCTTGGCATGCGGATCACAGCTCCACTCCGACAACACGCTGGCACGTCGTATGTCCCTCCCCCCTGAGGGGAGGGAGAGGGAGGGAGGGTTGGAGGGAGGGAGGGAGATGGAGGTAGAGATATAGGGATCAGAGCGGCAGAAAAAGAGGGGAAGAGGCAAAGGTAGAGAAAGAGATAACCGTAGGGTGAAAGAGAGACGCTGAGGGAATGGAGAGAGGTAAAGAGAGAGTAAGAGATGGGTAGAGAGATAGAGAGAGAGAGAGAGAGAGAGAGAGAGAGAGAGAGAGAGAGAGAGCATGTTGTCATGCTATGTTCTTGCTGCTCACATCACTGTAACTGTGTGTGCTGTGCTGATTCAGCTGAACCCGGATCACTGTTTCTATTTCCCCATGTGTTCTGAATTTATATTGGGAATATTTCAGTGGTGTTGTTGTTGTTGTTGTTGCCGGTAATAATAGAAGGTGTCATTATTGGCTCGGATTTATTGACAATGTGATAACTGTGTCTGTGTGTGTGTGTGTGTGTGTGTGTGTGTGTATGTCTGGGTGTTTATGTGTGTTTGTGTCCACACTCTGGCTTGCATGGTTGTGTGCTTGCGTGCTTGTTCGACTTATGTATCTGCTTACCGTCGTGACTGTAGTGTGAGTATGCGTGCATGCGTCCTTGCCTGTGTGCGTGTGTATGTGCGTGTGTGTCTTGTGTGGGTTGAGTCCTGCATAGGGTGGTCCCTCATTAACGTGCACAGTTCCGTTCCGCCCGCCCCTCCTATTGTAACATTAGGCGGACAAGACAAGCAACGACTGGGGGGGAGAGACAAGCAAACAGGAGAGAGAGAGGGAGAGGGAGAGAGGGAGAGGGAGGGATGTGATGGGATGGGGATGAGAGACAGAGAAGGAGGGAGGAGGGAGGGAGCGAGAGAGAGATAGACTGAGAGGAAAGGGGATGAGAGACAGAGAAGGAGGGATGCAGGCAAGATATACGGAGACCGGGAGCACGTATCTACGGGGAGAGAGAGAGGGAGGGAGAGGGAGAAATGGAAAAACGGGAGACAAGGAACACGACTCCAAAGATAAAACACTTTTGTTGCAGACCCAGTGAGTCGGTGAATGGGAGAAACGGATGAAACAGAACGGAGACAAAGAGGGCAATCTAGAGCACCATCCATCCACGGTTTCCATATTTTGACTTTGTTGCTTCGGTTTGGGAACATCCCAGCTAGTTGCCGGAGCAACAAATGCTCCTCCTGTGACTCTGTTGGCAGGGTCTGGTCCCAAGTGGGGTACTGGGGGGGTACCAGACCCTTACATCACCTTATGGCCCACTATGGAAGAGGGGGCTTTGCTCTGGGGGGCCCACTCCAGACGGCCAGGCTCTCAAAGTGATGTATGGCACGATCTTGTGTGTAATAGCTAAGGGAGAGAGAGGGGTGGTGCAGGAGGTGCAGACCGAAGAGGGAGGCGGTGGAGAGAGAGAGAGAGAGAGATTGGGTGTAATTAGCCCATCAAAATTAGCTCAGCTCACCCGGAGAAAAACAGCAGTTTGTGTGACTAATGATTTGGCCCCAGTCATGCCTGAAGAAAAGAGAGAGAGAGGAGAGGAGAAGAGACGACAAGGAGACGAGAGAGAGGAGAAGAGATTCGGCAAGAAGGAAAGAAAGGGCTAGGAGAAGACAGAGACGATGAGAGGAAAGTAGAGAGTGACAGAGAGGGAGAACGAGGAGGAGAGAGAGAGTCTGAACTGTTGCAAAAGCCAACAGGGCCATTATAGCTGTCCCTCACCGTACGCAACAGTTCTGCAGGGAGACGCAGGCAAAGACACACACAGCAAAACCTTTTTGGAGCCCCTCTCAATAGATTCATTCATTACATTCCAGGGTGAAATGTAAAGCAAAAAACAAGTATGTACTTACAGTGAATATGCAAAGCCTCTTATGGATGAGTCACTGCAAAATAACGAATGCATAATATATTATTATTCATGATATTATGATGCCTGCCTAATGTTTTTATATAGACAGATATGCATACAGCCATGAATACATACACACTAACGCACTCTGTCGCTGGCTTCTTTGAAGGGCATATTATGGGAAGCTACGCAGCGCTTTGTTTCCACGTAGCCTGATGAGGTGTTTACTCGGAAGGACGGAGAGCGCCGTCTCTTGACGGATGATGTGATATTTCTGGATGGTTCCCTCACTGTTGTATGTTGCTAGGCTGAGGATGAGGTTATATTCAAGGCATTTACTATTCATCTGTGGTAACTCCTCCCTGGGGTCCCCTGGATTCCTTCCCGCTTTGCTATTGTGTGGAGATTTCATTTTGACTTACTCTCTGTTTCCCAATCTACGCATATCTTCTCAGTAGTGTGTGGAGGGGCGTCTCTTCAGCATTTTAAAACCAGCATTTTAACAGCATTGTACCCATGTTTCAGTGCTACAGACTAAGCTCCACGGCATGAAAGCCGGCATACTGTTTTAAACATGGCATAGACATGTAGCATGTTATATCGTGTTTTCTGTATTCCCTGCCAAGTGCATTGATCAATCCTGTATTGTCACAACCAGTTAAGAATCACACAAGTCATTTAATCGCCTGCTCACTGATTTACTTTTTCAGTAGTTGCATCGTTAAGGACTTTCATTACATCCCTGCTCTTATCGGTGACTTGCTAGCATTATACTCAGTATACTTATCAAGCCATAACACTTACTCATAATACTAATCAATAGTCTGTAAGAGTAATTCATTCACCTACCGGAGTTCTCCCGTGTTAAAGGGCGAGGGGTATTTTAAGGTATTCTTAAAATACCTATTATATGTGTGTGAAATATATGAATGAAGTTGTACTTTGTTGTTCTTATGTTATGGGATGATAATGCACCTTATTTGTGTGTGTTGGCTGGTTAAGCTTGGGATGTTGGTTAATTGATTTATAATAACTTGGTATAGCTTAGAGGTGGAGCTAACCAAATGGGTACGTCTATTTAAGCCTATTTAATCTATTAAAGGTTGGCTTCATTGGGAGAGTGTTGGTTGGTGATGGTTAGGTCACAGTTGACTCTGGTCAAGAGTCAGGGCACTTATGCTGTTCTATTTGATCTGATTAGCTAGGTCATCTATTTTTTTCTTGTTAGTTGCTGTCATCGTTCTCGTTTGGCAGTGCTGCAGTTTTTGTCAATAAAAACTGTCTGGCTTGAACCTCCGTTGGAGTTAAAGGTTGTATCAGCAATGTTGGGGGACGTAACTTCTGTTGGTATTTGAAGCGAGATCCCAAACAAACAGCCAGCTCGCCCTTCCTTTCCGTGTTTTGTGCATTCAGTAAAAACTATCATAAACGCAGCGCAAAACCCAACAGCAACAATCCCTTGTCGGTGATTGGTTGGAATACTATTTATTTTGGTTTTGAGTGGTTGGTAGTACCATTCGTTTTTGTGTACAATCTTGGAGCATAGGCTGTCTACAGACGCGTTTTT
Source organism: Pollachius pollachius (assembly GCF_949987615.1). NCBI lineage: Eukaryota > Metazoa > Chordata > Actinopteri > Gadiformes > Gadidae > Pollachius > Pollachius pollachius. The sequence continues at coordinate 9,434,209 of NC_136949.1, forward strand.
TTGACTACCCACTTATGGGGCGGGCAGCTAGCGGATCGTGAGGAAAGATCAGATGAATGTGATCGTTTATGTTTCGGCCTAGAATCGCTGATACAACCTTTAAGACACGTTACCCTATGACAAATCATCAAATAGTTTTATCATTATAACTGTCAGTTCTTTAATGATTTATTGCTCTAAAGTAAGGTTCATAATAATGAAGTCTTGTCAAATATACATTTGCGGGGGTGTTTAAGTTTTATTTCTCCTCTATCGCTAATGCCCTCCACTGCTGAGATATGTGACGCATCTGGTAACATCGTGTTCTTCATCAATAGGTCATGGGCCGCAGGGAAGCTGGTAGATTTATGTCATCATCTTTATGTCTGACTGTCTTTATTCATACAGATATCCTTTACCAGTCAGGATGATGTCAAAGTTTGGCTCAGTTTCAGGTCAACATTGTGTCTCAGCCACCTATGTCATCAATCGATGCGATGTTCCCCCGTCAAACCCATATAATATAACACTACATAAATAATAACGCTTTATGTCATGACAGTCGTACAACGGCTCGGGCCAATCACTCGACAGCTCGTCACCATGGCAACCAACTTTGACCCAGCCTGCAGAGTCACCTTGTTCTCGTTTTGTTCTAGAATTGATCCGAGGGGAAGTACAATCTAACTTATGGATGGGTTGCTAAAGCGTTAGAGTATAGTGAAAAGTTGCTTACGAACACTTTGTGGTATGTTGTTTTTCTGTCTGGGTTGAATAAATCAGCCCAGCCATCAGACCAGAAAACATTTCCTGGCACACATTTTGTTCGGAAGGGGAAAAAAAACGGCCAAAGAAAATCTACAGGTGGAACGAGGAGTGGGTGGACATTTTGTTTCTTGGTTCTCTGAGCTCGGTGACTGACGCCGCAATCAAGCAACCCCGAAATCACCATGAATAAAGCCCTCCACCGTTCTATTTTAACCATGCCGCCTTGAAAGGAATAACGGATTGTTCGTTTTTTATTTCTGCTTCCATCTCCACCTTCATCTCAAATAACATGTCTGGAACGGCAAGTAAAAGATTATAATCAAAGCCCTTAAATGTGAAGGTTTCAAACGTTCTCCCGGGTGGTTTAAAGTATCGTTAGACCAACGTAGAGAGTGGTCTGGAACCCTGATGGCAGCGGGGCTGGTGGCACCCTGTCCTCAACCTCGGTTTGTTTTCACTTATCGTTAAAAAAAAAAAAGGGCTGACTCCAAGATTTTCCCAGCCGATGGATTTATCCAACCTCCATTAAAGCAGGACATCGCAGGCTGTAGATTCAGGGAAACAGATGCCCGACCTGTTGAAATCCGATTTGTTCTGATTCCCTATTTGTTTTAGCTGACAGAATCTCTCTCTCTCTCTCTCTCTCCCTCTCCCTCTCTCTCTCTCTCTCTCTCTCTCTCTCTCTCTCTCTCTCTCTCTCTCTCTCTCTCTCTCTCTCTCTCTCCCCCCTGCACGCACAAGTGGGCAACTGTGCAAAGCTGCTTGCCTCCAGCGCTCTCGCCCTTTCTCCCCCTTGTCGGTGCAGTATTTCTATAATTGTGCTGACCCGAGAGGTTGAGCTTCAACACAAAGGAAAACAAGACAGTGTGAGAGAGAGACAGCGAGAAACAGAGAGAGGTAGAGATAAAGTCTAAGACCTCTGCGAGAGAGACCTTGGGTCCAAAAACATGATATGAAAAAAGGAGAGGAAAAAAAAGTACAATGTCATCAGCAAACGGCAATGCTTCCTCATACTATTTCAGTCTGGCTTGTCGTTTTCGGGTTGTTGTCATTTTTGGATGGGGGGATGTAGTCAATTTTATTGATTAATGCAATTATAGCGCTCCTCTTGGCGCTTCTCCAGTGGCTCTCTGTGGGTTCATGTGGCGCAGTGACGGCTCCTATTAGGATGTGGGTCATGATATACCACTATCATTAGTAGTACAAGGAAAACCGCTGTCAGTGATACATTACTCAATCAATTACAGATTCAGAGGGTGATCGGGTTGATTGGAAGAAAGGAAGTACAAAGTAAACCAATGCCGCGCGCACTGGGTCTATATTTAAATTTGTGTCATTCATGAGGAGGGAGAGTGAGGATGAGCTGTGAGGTATACAGGTGGGCTGAGGACATTGAGGGTTGAATCTAGAACTTTCTGCGTGATTTGTTTTTCGAGTCAACCTGCCCAACCACTTGTCTGTTCTGCCCCCTAAATGATAAAAACCCTAAAATATATATCCCCAGTATCAACATTTCGACAATAATTCTTAATCACTGTTCGGAGGATGGGCCATAATCAAAGGCCCTCTTTTAATTAAGGTATGGTAACTCTTGAAAGAAGCTTAGGCAGGACTCTGGTTTTCCATTTGTGATATCATCAAAGGCCCTCTTTAATGGCAATATAAGGTAAAGTAACTCGGGAAAGAGGCTTAGCTAAGGCTTTTGTTCTCCAGCTAATTGCCTTTACTGCTGTAGGTTTAGAATAATGGACACAATATTGCGTCATTACGCTGTCAATCTGCTCTGTTTCCCTGTTGTGATTCATCCTGACTATGTTATATAAGTGACTTCAATGCAACATGGAGACACAGCATCGCATGACACCTCACATGGCTCTTGAGTCATACTTCTTTTGATGGGCCTGGATGATTTGGTTCAGGATGTGCACTGTGACCGTCCTCAAGAGGATGCTTAGAATCTTTTAGGGCTAATAGCCTAGCACATGGCTAACCTGTTTGGCTCAGCTTTATGCGTGTGTGTTTGCGTGCGTGCGTGCGTGCGTGCGTGCGTGTGTGACTGATTGCACAATCCACATTGCCCATGACTCCAAAAACAAAGCTTTTCTCTAGAGGTTTTTTGATAGGGGGTGGCGTGCAAATTGCATCCAAAATCCCAATCTGGTGTATGTAGCTGGGTTGGTGTAGGCGCATGCATGTTGCAATTTAAAGAGTTATCAAACCCCTGTTTCAGCAGGAGAACCTCCGCCCATGTGTTTCAAAAATGCAAAGGGGGGGTTTCAGAGAACAGACACATTGGTATCCATAGGAACAGGTGTGAGCGGTGTTACCAAAAGTTGTCAAAACCCTCACACATCACACTCATTTGTGCTAAAGTTAAAGCTAAAGTTAGCTTCCAATAGGAAACTACCGCTCTGGAAAACCCTTTTTGACGGAAGCAGCAGACTTGTACTTTATTCACTTTAACAACTTTATACATTTCTGTCAAAAACAACTTAGAAACATTCCCCAGCACTTTGTGAGACACAAATAGTACAATTTTCTTCTGAAAGCAATTGTGGGGTTATTCTAGCCTTTAAGAACTGTTTGTCGAACAAGTGGCAGACATGTATAATGTCTGCGTCGTTTTTCTGAAGTGTTTCTATCACTTAAGGTGAGATGATCCAATTAAATTGGGTATTTCTCAGCTCCACACAGACCGTGCCAGTCCTACTGACATCAACCAAAAGATTATTATTAGTTCAGTCTCTCAGATTTTTAAATAGTGTTGCGTGTGAAGGTATTGTGAGCTTCATCACGGTGTGATGCCCTGTCGGGTGAGAAGCAGAGAAAGTATAAACACTTCAAATTTGTCCTGTGGTTTCCTGGCACAAAGATGCGCCTGGAATCCAAAATGAGTGTTTCAACATTACCAGGGTTATGGGAGGAATAGAAGAAGCTGTGGAATAATTGCATGTTATTATGATGTACGCACTGAAATACACCAAACCTTTTTTAAGTAGTTACATTTCTCAAGAGATTAAGATTGCTAGAGACCACCTTGAATGTATAATTGGAATGTGTTAACTGCAAATTACACATGTTGGCTGTTGGGTATTTTGCGATCAACAAAATTGCAAGTTAAAAGTATAATATGTAACATTTCCGCAGTAAAAACTAAATAACTGCCTGATCTATATTGTATATTTTGTTGTAGTTTAGTACTTACACAATCAAAATTGTTTCCAACAATATTCAAACCCGGTGAAATCTGTCATTTTATTTATGTAAGTGGATATTTAAATCGTGATCCAGCTTCCTACAAAGTGCTACTATGACCAAGCTATTGCAGTGTTTCCCACACATAGACTCTACTAGACTCTACTTATTACTTTTTAACCTTCCAGGAGAATGACCCATACATGATAGAAAGTGTTTCCCCTACATTGACTACTTGGAAAAAAATGGGTAAAATCAAATTTTATTGTAGAACTCCATGATGTCACCCATCCTCTCTCTCTTCTCATAGTGACAACAGACTGGCTGTGAATAGCCCCTCCTCTCTGAGGAAGGATGGCAGTTGTCTTTCCCCGCAGAGAAGACGGCTGGCCGAATTAATTTATGTAATCAATCCAGACTTCACAAATCTGTATGATTGATGCCAGAAATTCCCCAAAACCTCAAATCTCTAAGAGTACTGTTGTAGAAATAGGTCTATGATAGATTCCACAAATGTGCACATATGGAACACAGTTTAAACCTTATAACATGAAGTCTATTAGTGAGTTTAACCTGTTGTATACTCAATCAATCTGCGTTCCACCCACACTAGAGCTCCATTGGCCACGCACTTTCTTAACGTTAGCTCTACAGTGTTCTACAGTGCTGTTTAAAGTTGTAGAGCGAGTGGGATACACCTCTAAACAGTGATTTCAATCCATTGGGAGTGTTGTGAAACATAAGAAGCCTCCGGTGTAATTGCATTTCAGTTAGGCTACTGTTTAGGGAAATGACATATTATACCTTTAACTATATAAAAAAAACAACTTTGCAGATCAATTTCAAAGATAATTTTTTTTAGCTCAAATTTCATTCAATGTTGTTGTTTTTTAAACATTGTCATGTGGCACACTGGTGCCTCCCCCCTGTTCGGCCTCATCCCACATCCCAGACTATTCCAATATATTGCTTTCACTATTCACATCTCTCTCTTTCTCACATATTACCTTCACACTCCTACCTACAATCCACTAGGACGCATCCGTCTCCCATCATCCTCCCGTTCCTCCCTTGCTCATTCCCCTCATGTCTGTAGCCGATGCGAGGAGCCCCTTTAATCTCCATGTATTTCCCTGAGCCAAGCCAATAGATGTCATCTACACTGGAGATTCCCCCATCACTTTCTAAAATTGCCTGAATCTGTCCCCTTTTTTGAAAGCATTACTTGTTGAAAACGTCCTGTAAAATAACCTAACGTCGTTCCCGTTATTACCTCAGTTGTTTCTACTTTGTCATGTTTTAGGGGACAGTGATATTGGATAATGTTATCGCCGGGCTGAATGACAAGCCCTGGTGCCTTCTACAGTAGCTGTAATGCTGACAGTGTTGAAGGGACATGGTGTTGCAGCTGTGGGTATGATGAGTAGGCCTCTGGATGACCCCTACCCCCCCGCTGTGGCTAAGCCATACAGCAACACATGTTTATGGATGTGTTAGCTCTGCTGCGCTGCTTCTGTGTGTGTGTGTGTGTGTGTGTGTGTGTGTGTGTGTGTGTGTGTGTGTGTGTGTGTGTGTCTGTGTGTGTGTGTGTTTGTGTGTGCTTCTTGAGCATGCTGCAGCAAAAACAAACGGCATTTGAATGCTCATGTACACTCCGACATCAAAGAATTGACGGGCGGAGTGGATAATTGCATCGGGAAGCATATAGAGGGGAAGGGATGGGGAAGGGAGGGGGGAGTGGGTGGGTGATATGTTGAATGCATGGACCTCAGACCGATAGGAAGTGCGAAGACACATGGTTCGCCATCTTCGCCCCCGCCCCTGGTGTAATGGAGTGTGTGTGTGTGTGTGTGTGTGTGTGCGTGTTTGTGTGTGTATGTGTGGGGATGGGCTGTGATCTAGTATGGCTGTGGTTTGATTTCCTTAATGTAAATGGATCCGTGCTGACAGTAATGCGTTCCCCTCGTCCCTATTAGTCACAATAGATTTGTCCCTGGGAACATCTTACTGTAAACTCACGTAGGCTCCCTCTCTCCGTGGCTCTCTCTCTCTCGCTCGCTCTCTGTATCTACAGTATGTCTCTCCGTCACTCTCTCTCTCTTTCTATCTTGTGTTTTCCTGATTGGTGGGGTAATAGAATGCTGTGTTAGCCGATGTTAGTGTCGTTGTGAATCAGATAGCCACCCAGCCTTGTTGGGGAGAGGGAAGGACATTGAGAAACGTATCCACTGAAAATCGTATGAGTATGAATCATAAGTACGGTGACAACATAAAAAAAAATCATAATCTCCTTTGTTTCCTACCAAGGCATTAAAATATGGCACTTGCTGTGAGGAGTTCCAGGAATGACATCTATATTTCATGAAACGTGCTCATTATTGCAGCTACTAGCGCACAGTGTTCAAGCGATGATTCAGAGCCATTTAATGCAGATGGCAATGGTAATTGGTCCGTCTTCCAGTTGAATATTTATTTTTTTATCACGTGCATAGAAGCATCTGTTGGGGTATTTACCGAACGGATTAAGCATTTAGATCATTTGCTTTGATATCCTAATTGTTGTACAGTCGTCGGGCGGTCATGGATTACTTCATCTAGAGGCACCACATCAGTACAGCAAATGTAGTACAATCTTCTTCCACGTTCGTAGTCCACCCTGAAGGCATCGATACCCCGACCTCCTTAGTGACATGTATGTGAACACCATTTACCATCTGTTTACTTGGAACACTGATTGGACCTTCCAGGCTAATTCAACATCTTTATTATTAATGAACATATATTCTGACGGCATCCAGACATTAAATCACTAAATGTGAAATCACAAAACAAAATCACATAATAGTAACTGACGTTAAATAGCATGAGACTAACAGACAAAATAAATCACAACAAATTGATTCTGACATACAATCTTGGAACACAGTGACTGACTCTTAATCATATCCCAGTGTTTTATGCACTGTTACCATTAAACCAGGCGTACTGGCTGAATCCAGCTAACGGATCGAAGCCAGTTCCGCACTGACTGACCCGCCGGCCCGGCAGCTGGGTGTTTGTCCTGGTCTTCAGCGTTTGTCTGGCTCAGTCGGAGGCCTTTGACCTTTACCTCCGCCCCTCCACTAATGTTCTCACCTCTTGCTAGAAACCCCAACCGTCGTAAGCGTTAAGGGCCTCCTTCGTCACCTCAGGACACCGAGGCCTCCGTGAGGAAGAGTTTAATAGCAGGTTTTCCGAGAGACTGAGAAAGAGAGAGAGAATATTAATACTCTTATTCTCTCGATCTGTCAGGCTCGTTTTAGCCGGAGCCTACCCCCGGTGCCTCTGTAAGACCCCTGACACTGATGATTGCGTGGGCGTCTTTGCTTAGTTTTTTTCTTCAGTGTTTCTACGTTTTATTGCCCCGTAATTAGTTTTTTTTCCACCATGCCTCTCCTGTTCGTCTGCTTCTCTTTTCGGTAAGGTGGAGGTGCTTGCCAAAAAAGGGCAGGGACAATAATGGAGGGAAAGGAAGTGAGATTAGCGTTTTTGGCGTTCTGAGCTTTACGCCTTGCCCTGAATATTCAGTGGCCTAACAAAATACTCGACTGTGTTTGAAACATCGTTCAATCTTTTATTGTGTGTGTGTGTGTGTGTGTGTGTGTGTGTGTGTGTGTGTGTGTGCGTGTGTGTGTGCGCATGCGTGCGTGCGTGCGTGCGTGAGCATTAAAATGCACACATTAGCACAATGTTATATAATAGTATACATGTGCAAAGACAAGCCAACATTTAGTGCACATTTACACACACACACACACACACACACACACACACACACACACACACACACACATTTTAATGTAGGGGCTCCAAGATGGTATAGGTTTAACGAACGGTTCACCAATCAACTGGAATAATGGGGCAGTAATTTAGCAATTTCCATGACGAACCGCTATCTTCCCTATCCATCCACGCCACACTACCACACACACACACACACACACACACACATACACACACACGCACACAGAGATGAGAGAGATGAGTGCCGAAGCTGTGCGTGGGAATGAGTCATTTTAATTGAGTGTGCTGAGCGATGAGCTAGCTTAAAGGTGCTTTAATTTGCAGGGTTGGCTAAACAGATGTAGCATAGTAAAGTAATGGAACAGCCTCACCTCCTGTAGGTACGTAGGCAGGTTAACGTTTGGAAAAATATGGAACTGGGGAAAAAATCTCTAAATACCCACAAATATATATTACACATACATATATATCAATTAATTGCTTTGCATTACCACTGACGATCTATATGCATTCACGTCCATGTGTTTGCAATGTTTTCTTAGTGGTGGTTTAGACTTGGAACATTTGAGTTTCTTTTAACCTTTGACTAGATAAATGGAACATGTGTTTGTGGGTGAGGGTGCGATGCATCTCGCCCACGTCTGTGAGTCCGAGTATCAATGCTTGTGTGTGTGGGTGTGTGTGTGTTGGTGACGCATGTGTCGGCGTGTGCGCTTTACTCACTGGGTCCGTGGCGGAGATAACTCCAAGGTTAACCGTTGTCAAGCGAGCCCTGTGGCCATTCGGGCCGGCAGTGGATGAAGCCAGTGCCGTGAAGCGGTCCCATAAGAGCCGCCCGGCTGCTGAACCTCTCCAGCTGTCCCATGCCCACACACATGTACATATGCACACACACACGCACATATACACACAGACACGCGCACATATACACACAAACACGCGCACATACACATGCACGCACACATGCAAATGAAAACGTGAAAAAAAAAAGAAAAAGACTCACGCACGACCACGCACACATGTAAACAAGCACGCACAAACACACACACACACACACACACACAGGCATATGCCATGTCCCTGTGTGTGGGGCACCTTGCGGTGGTAGGGGAGGTGGGGCTAGCACAGCCTCTCCATGCCAGGCCAGCGGGGGGGTCCTGGACCCGTACTGGTGAGGTCAGAGCTGCATAGCAGGGAAGCCTTATGTCTGGGGGGGCTGGTGGTGGTAGCTGTGTATGTGTGTGTGTGTGTTTTAGTTTTTTTTTTTTTTTTTTACACATAGTGCGACAGACACACACACACACACAAACCCACGAGCACAAACACGTGCTCAGCAAGGTCAGGGAGGTAACCCTCACTCCCAGTGATGTCAGCGATGGAGAGAGAGAGGGGGCGAGTCAGGCCCCGGCAAGGTGAACAGGGTGGGTTTGAGCGTGCCGTGGTCCTCGGTGACAGATGGGGTCCAGGTGCCATTAGGCAGACAAACGACGGCTTCATTAGGCCTTGCCACTGGCCAGTGATGGATGCCATGATCCCCTCCCCCCTCGCCCACCCACCACCCCCCCCCCCCCCCCCCCCCCCACACACACACACACACACACCCCAACTCCATATTTGGAACAGGCCGCAACGCAGCACAACAGCTGAGGTATGTAGGATAGGAGGGGGGTACGTGTAGGTCCCAAAATCTGGAAGTCCATGACAAAATCGATAAAGCTATTCATCTTGTTGTTAATCAATTTGATGATAGTCACAATTACATTACGTTCGATTCGATTAGGCCTGCTTTTATATTCAGGGTCCAAGATTAACTTTTAGAATGTTGGTGGTGGGTGGAATGTTTTAGAGTGGAAGAATCGACCGGCCGAGCAGTTATTTTAATATAACCGTGAATTTATTGACCTGTAAATGGATCAACATTTTGTGGCAGGTGTTCATTTTGCACCCTGATTACATCACTTTATTGTCCGTCCACACTGACGGATCGTTATCTGGACCTAAATTAAAAGACATACATAACAACGTCTGAAAATTCAATATTGGGGAATATGCGTGAAGGAGAATGATTATTTTTCATCTTAACGATAAAGGGAGATTTTTTGAAAGTGTGTATCTTGTGCCCAGGGGGACTTTGGATGAGGTAGTGTATGGGGTGAGAAGGGTCAAATGAAATGATGCTGACTTTCCATTTTGTTTATTAAATATATCTTTATATTAGACAAAAACAAACTGCTCTGGGCCGTTCCAAAGCCTTAATATGCATTATAATCAATTTGTTTTCACTTGTTTTTTTGCTTTTCATGGAGGAATTACTGCCAGTTGCTTTGACGCCAGTGAAATGTCGTTCTGTCGCAGACCAAATGTAATTACAACCTTTTCCCGGGCCGTTTTCTCAAGCATTTTTGCAACTACGGTCGAAGGACCCTGCACTCAGGTACTGCTAAATCGCATCAATATGAATTATTTTGGTCACACGTGAAATATATCCAATTATTGTTTCTTAAAGTACACAATTTGTGTGCTGAGTAGAGGGAAAAGCCCACATGGAGGCTGAACCTCTGCAACAGCAGTGGTGTTGGTGGTTCACAAGTAATTACCATTAGGTTTACATAAGGTTCCCTGTTGAGGAGTGGGTAGTTCATTCTCATCGTGCCCGTGGTAGTTCATTCTCAACGTGCCCGTCTCTCTTCACCAGTATCTACTGTGTTGTTTGCTGAATCTTAGCGTAGAAATAAATAGCATCACATCTTGGGAGATTATTCCTCCAATGAAAAATAGAAAAAAAAACTTAACATCGGGCTATTAAAAGTAAGATTAAAAAAATATGTATTGAGGCTGTTCTTTGTGTGCAATTAGGGAAAGTTTCAACATATTGAAACCCTCAATATGAGTTTGAAGATATCTCAAATCAGTCATCCAGTCAGGAGCTCAGGTCTAGGGCCATCTTCTGAACGACACACCCTGGCATCCACACATAATAGGACTATTTATCTGATTTTTTTTCTATTTAGAGTTAGTTCTACATCAGTCTAACTTATCCAGAATAAAGTCTGACTAAGTATATCTAATTTGTACTTTTTGTACCTAAGTGGAGTATTTATATAGAGCTTTATATATACCCACACAGGTGATAAAGAGCTTTTGATGGTCATGCAGTGAGCTCTAAACCCTGGCAAGCGAGTGTGAAATAAATCATTTATAGACGAGAGAGTTTATACATCGTACTGCAATAAATCATTAAACTTGAGTAATTGTTGTCGTCAGACGCAATACAGATTCATTAATTAGTTTAGTCCTTCTGCGATAATTCACCCACAGTTTGAGATGAACTAACAGGCTCTTATGATGATGCTATTATTATTTTGTTCGTCGTGGGGCCTACATTATTATCCTACATTATGCTCCAGTCCCGTCCTGCATGGAAAGCCCCATGGTGTCATTTGACTTCATTAAAACCACAGTATTTGGGGGGGAAAGCAGGAGAGGCATTTGAAGTGGAATCTGCTTTGTGATCCCCTTCAACACACACACACACACACACACACACACACACACACACAAGCGTGCAGACAAGCACATGCACACACACACACACCCTCCTGCTGCGTGAGAAATATGCTCTTTGATGTGCATGGAAGTGGCAGGGTTCCTCCATTTCTTAATACACTTCTCTTTCTTTTTTTAAATCGTTTTATTTCTCGCCGTAGCAATCTGTTGCCTAATTCACCCCAAGCTGCACTTGGAGGAGGGCATACTTATAGACACACACACACACTCCATTCTCTGTGATTCAAATAGGTTTGCTTATCTTTTTTGTGTCTATCTCCCTCTCTCTCTCTCTCTCTCTCTCTCTCTCTCCATGTCTCTCGCCCTCATCCTCCTCCTCTTCTCTCTCTCAAATAGGTTTGCTTACTTTTAATATCACTCTCTCGCCATCTCTCGCTCTCTGTCTTTCCCTCCCGCTTTCTCTCTCCATGTCCCTCGCCCTCATCCTCCCCCTCTTCTTACCTCTAAAATAGGTTTTCTTACTATTAATATCTCTCCCTCTCTCCCCGCTCTCCATGTCTCTCGCCCCCATCCGCCCGCTGTTCTTCTCTCCACATGGTTCTCCAGCCCTTCTCGGGGGTGCTGGTGTTGGTGGTCTGCGTTATGACGGGGGGGGGGTCTCTGATAGGACTGGCGATGCATGATATTGTGAGTCAGACACATGGGGGGGGGGGGGGGCTGTACTCAGACAAGAAAAATGGATACGGTCTGGGCTCCTCCACTGGTTTGCTGGTGGTGGAGGTGGAGGTGGTGGTGGTGGTGGTGGTGTGGGTGTGAATCACTGAGACAGACTAAAAAAATGAATTGAAAAATGATAAAAAGCTGGGATTTAAAGGAGTGACCGAACCCCAGCAGCAGCAGGGGTGCAGGGAGCACATTGCAGACACATTGCAATTAGTGGGGGGTTACATCAGAGAGGACACCGCGGCGGAGGCCTGTTGGATTTCAGAGATTACACGTAAACTTCTTCAATCTTTGCCTTTAGCCTCGCCGCCTCGGCCGACTGGAGCCGCAACGCCGAACCAAATGGAAGAGTTAGACCTATAAACCTCCACGTTCGGCCGCCGGATTGTGGGGAGGAGTAGAGCCCTACTCCAGCAGATAGTGTAGTGATAAGGCTTGGCTTGACTACCAGACAAAAGGAACTGCGTTCGATCCCCCAACAAAGACTATAGTCTACCTGTGGACATGCCGACCACTTTCCCCTCTGCTTAATCGCTTGTGGCTGAATCCAAGCCTCTTTGGATATAAAACTTTTGCTCATTGAGTAAAACAGATACGTCGAGAGACTGCCCCCTCATTACAGCGTTTATTTCCTCTTCTTCGATACGAACCATTCAGGCCTTTCAACAGGTCTATTGTCGGCGTTGTAAACCAAAGATATGGAAAGTCGTTCCCTCGAGGCGTGACTCCCTATCTCGCCTTCATTGTTCGCTTCGCATTGGTTTTATGTGCATCCATTGATGTGTGTGTGTGTACACACCCCGTGTGTGTGTTTGTGTGTGTATGTGTGTGTCCGTGCACCTATGTTGACGCGTCCATTGGCCAAGCGTCCATGCGGCGTGGCGGCCAGCAAGGTGTTGTGAGGGTTACCGCCTGCCTATTTTCCGGCTGACTGCTCTTTGTTAGTTCCCCGAGACCACAAATCTCTGGGATTGATTTCTGCTGGTCGCAGAGAGAGAGAGAGCGAGAGAGAGAGAGAGAGAGAGAGAGAGAGAGAGAGAGAGAGAGAGAGAGAGAGCTGTGATTACAGCGCCATTGTGCCTCATATTTGATAACAATCATGACTTCCCCTTCTTTTTGTCCAGCTTCGTTGTTATTCTGTCTGTCCTCTCTCAATGCAATGACGACGGCGGCAGCGTTTGAATTTGCTAGGAGGAGGGAAGGAAGTTGATGTTTATTTTCATCTCGGGGGAGAAAAAGGATTATTATATAAATGTGTTATGAAGACAGATCTCCTGTAGTCGTGACAGGCAGATTGGCACACAGGGTCAGCAACAGCCAATCATCCCTCATCTCCCATGGAGGTCCTCCTCTATCTCCCAACTCAGTTCCTCTATATGCCTCTCAATTAGTTTCTATTCAATCACATGTATTCAAAAAGGCTGTTTTCAACATTTACATTGCCAAATTAGATTAAACCTCACTCTCTTTCTCTCTGTCGCTCTTTCAGTTGTACTCTTTCTCTCTATCTCCCTCCAACTCATTTAAACATTGTAATGCATTTATCAACCACAACAATAGCAATTGTGACAATGAATCCTAGATTAATTGACAATAATAAGAGAAGAATTCAATCAACTCGTTTAGTAGGGACAGCCTCTCCCTCCTTCCTTCTCTCCCTCCCTCCCTCCCTCCCTCCACCATTTCTGTGGCAGTAGGCATCAAAGACTCTGCATAAGGGGGAAGACCTGTTTTTCTCTCCTTTTTTTCATCTTAATCTTAATCACTCACACACCTAAAGGGGGTGCACTGGTTGCAGACAGCTGTGGTGGACTTCTTATCAAGCGTTCAGCTGCTGCTTAAAAGCTTCTGCAGAAACAGCTTCTTCCTTTCAACTGGAAGAAGCCGCATGTGCTTTCTTTCAGCGGTTTATAGAGGTGGCTTCAGTGTGAGGAGCACAGGGATAAGCACATATGTGCTCACGCACAAACACACACACACACACACACACACACACACACACACACACATTGACACAATGACAGAAATGTGATGATTTTGTTCTATTTTGTTGACTTTTTCCAGAATATATATTTTTCATTCCTGTTTTTTGTTTGCGTGGTTTTAAACTTTTTTTGAATAAGCGACCACATAAATACAACACAACCCCCTTCACTAAAGCCTAGCTGTATTTGCATATTTGTATTAACAAAAAATAAAATTTAAGAATTTATTTTCCCTGGTCTGGTTTTCAATTATAATTACACTAAATACTAAACTACAGTGCGAAACTCTACTCACACACACACACACACACACACACACGCACACACACGCACACACTGATCAACCCAAACGTGCAATAAATTCACAGGACTAAAGACGTGAGTGCCCATCCATGCAAGATAAATTATTTATTTTTTTAAATACATATAAGCCCACCACACCAAGTCATGGTCCGATGTGGAAATAGTCTGAACTGGTTGGGGGGTAGTCTCAGAAATCAGATTTAAGATGAATATCTAAAGTCTCCCTCCAGAGGTCCTGCTGTAACATAGTTGGATCGCTGGGTCCGAGATTACAATGGGGGGGTCTTTGAGGGGTCGGCCTGTTCATCGAAGAACTGGGAGTCGCACGGTGTACACACTCTGGAACGTTTAAGCCCTTGCACGGACCATGCACACACTCCTATGCACACACACACACACACACACATACACACACACACAACCCCAAGCACATGCACAATTGCAAATACATGCATGCTCATGAACAGACACACAAACACACACACACACACATTTGAATAGAGACACACACATGCACACACAACAAAAGCATCTGGCTGGTTCTACCGTAGACCTGTTATTTAGTCTTCAAAGCCACACCGCCTCCCTGGTGAAATAGCTGTTATCATTATTTCTGTAACATCTGTTCCTACATTTAAACGGGGCCCTCCTTCTCTCCCTCTCCCTCTTTTTCTCTCACTCCCTCCCTCCCTCTCTCTCTCTCTCTCGTTTTCCCTCTCTCTTTATATATATATCACTCTCTCTCTCTCTCTGTCACTTTCTTTGCCGCGCTGCACAAAAGTCTAGCAATGGAGCTGTCGCGAGTCATAATTAATCCGACACATATAATTGCTTTTCAATCCATCTGGGTGCGCTCAGTCACAGACGCGCCTTTCCCATCACTTGTTTTTTCCCTCAAAAGCTCCCGCAAAGTTGCTCCGCTTAAAAAAAACACTTAAGTGATAGACCGTTGCACCTGACCCATGGTAACAAGCAGCGAACACAGCAGCATTAATTAACGCAGCCTAATGCATACCCAGGAGGCAATGTTGAAGGGAAATTCAAGATGTACAGCCGTTTTTTAAGATTAGGGGAAAAAGTAAATATATATAGGAAAATGTTTTTTTCCTTATTGCCTGGAGTCAGACTTGAGAGGTTAGCGTTGTTTTGTGTTTTGCTCTGGCAGTTCTCTGACCTAAAAGCTGTTTGTCGGTCAGCTGGTCATTTACGCCCATAGCTCCCTCCTTCACCTCCTCCTTCTCCTCCTCCTGCTCCACCTCCTAGGCAAACTCACACATCATTGAGGTGAGAAGTGAAGGGAAATACTAACAAGCCTTGGCAAAAAAAAGAGAGGGGTAGAGAGAGAGACTGAGATACTGAGAGAGAGAGAGAGAGAGAGAGAGGTAGAGAGAGAGAGAGAGAGGTATAGAGAGAGGTATAGAGAGAGAGAGGGGTAGAGAGAGAGAGAGAGAGAGAGAGAGAGAGAGAGAGGTAGAGAGAGTGGCAGGCATAAAGGAAGAGGTGCATACAGGTCAAGAAAGAGAGGGATTAGGAAAAAGAGAAGGGTAGACACAAAAAAAACAGAGAAAAGGAACAAGAGCGAAAGTAGTAGAGAAATGGAATTAGCAAGAGGTAGAGAGAGGAAGAGAGAAAGATGGAGTCAGAGAGCGATATATATAGACAGAGCGAGGTTTGGGGGTGCTGCTTTATCAGTAAAGTGCAGCATCTCTTGAGTGGGTTGGCCGCGTGTGTGTCTGCGTGCGCGCGTGTGTGTAAACGTTGCAGAGGAGGCCCTATCACTGCGACCGGCGCTCCACAGGGACGGGCACTCCTGCTCCGCATGCAAAGATTTGTAGGGTTCACGCAGCGGCCTCCGTGTTCCCTCTGATCCTCGGAAATGCACAGCGTCAACCCCGGGCGCGTCCGCCGAGAGCGGCGCCATGCGAACACTGCTGAGCTTAGCTGCCTCCGTGGCTCGGCATCCTCGCTCCCCCAGCCTGCTGCTGCTCCTCCTCCTCCTCCTCCTTGTTCCCCCAGCCTAGGGTCCCCCTCCCCCTACAGCTCCAAACCCACCAAACATTCCCCCACCCTCCTCGCCTCCAACCTTCTCCTCCCTTCTTCTTCTTCTTCTTCTCCTCCTCTTCCTCTGTCACCTCATCCTCCAAACCCTACAAACACCCCTCATCTCCACCTACAGCTCCCGTTTTCCTCCTCCTCCTCCTCTTCCTCCTCCTCTCCTCCAAGCCTTGCAATCACACCGCTCCTCCTCACCTCCAACCGCCTGCTCCCTTCTACTCCTCCTCTTCCTCCCCCCCCATTCCTTACACTACCACCAAGCACACACACGCGACCCCCTTTACATGACATCCAACCCTGTACCCCCTATTCCCTATTCCCTAAGACCCCCACCCTCCCTTTCCCAGCCCCGCTCACGAGCAGAGTGTCATGAAGTTGGTGCAGAGGTGGATGTGCAGAGGAGGCTGGACGCGGGAGGGAGGGGGCCCCGGTTTATTCATAGCTTACCTTCCACACGCTGCCGAGCCACGCAGGATGCGTGCCGAGATGTGGAGGGTCTCCGCAGAGCGGGGCGGGGGGGAAACAGCTAAATGCTGCATCACCACTATATCAGAGAGCTGCGTTGATGGACTCAGACATGGGGTCCCGACGCACCGAGCCAACCCCGCCGCTGAATGCTAACAGAAAGCACGCTTTTTGTTCTGTCTCTGCGCTTTGAGGTTCCGGCAAACGGGCCGTTACTCTGGATGTGTTTTGTGTTTCTGTCTGGAGAGGGGAGAGTTTTTTTTCTTTTTCTTTTTCTCCTTGTTGTTTTTCTTTTTTTTTGCCGGAATGGAGTGAAACTCCCGTCGTTCTTTGGGTCGCCGCGGGCGACACTGTCCTGTGAATGTCCCCGAGTGCACAGGAACCCCTCTGTGTTTGTCTGTGTGTGTGTGTGTCTGTGTGTGCGCGTGGGCGTGTGAGTGTGTTAGAGAGAGAGAGAGAGAGAGAGAGATAATAACACTGGCGGGACAAACAGTCCCTTCTCCCGGAAGTAAACATCAACTAGCAGAGTTGTTTTCTTAAGAATAGCTGTGGCTGACGAGCACGGCCAATGAGGACACAGCGAGGGTGTCAGAGGGAGACACAAACACACACCCTACACACACACACAGGCTTCCAAAAGCGCCAGGGGACCCTGCTTCCTAGTGAAATAATGAATGGAGAAGGCACAGTACACAGAGTAGTCATTTATGTTGTGTTTATGTGTGTGTGTGC
Source organism: Pollachius pollachius (assembly GCF_949987615.1). Classification (NCBI taxonomy): domain Eukaryota; kingdom Metazoa; phylum Chordata; class Actinopteri; order Gadiformes; family Gadidae; genus Pollachius; species Pollachius pollachius. The sequence goes on from NC_136949.1 coordinate 9,451,704, forward strand.
GTGTGTGAGTCTGTGTATATGCAAACACGCATATTTGAAGTGCAGGGCTCGTGTGTTTTGTGAATACACCGGTGTGTGTGTGTGTGTGTGCCAAAGCTTCTCCTCTGAGTCTAAACAGGGTTGCGATCCTTTGTTTTAGTCCCCCTTGTTTCGTTTGGCCGCTCACACCAAATGCCCGGTTCTCCAATCAATGATGGAGCGGAGGACCGCTACAGACAGATGATCTGACAGGAAGCCAGGCAGGGGGGCGCGGGCCATATCCCGGTTCCACCGTAACGCGCCGCGTGGGTGGAACCAGAAGCCGCTTCCGCTGTTCAAGAGAGACATCGGTCGAGACGGAGACTATAGAGCCCAGACTGAGAGAAAATAGGCCCGTACTCATACAATGGATGAACTTGGAAGTGTGTGTGTGTGTGTGTGTGTGTGTGTGTGTGTGTGTGTGTGTTTTTGTGTTTTGTGTGTCTGTGTATGTGTGTGTGTCGGTGCCTGTGTGTGTGTGTTTGTACCTCAATCTTTGTATTCAATTTGAAGAGGCAAGTCACAGCCAAGACACTAGAGCCTAGACTCTGTGAAAAACCGAGTAGTCCTCATAAGCTGGAGGAACTGTGTGTGTGTGTGTGTGAGTGAGTGTATTTATGTGTGTCTGTGTGTGTGTGTGTGTGTGTGTGTGTGTGTGTGTGTGTATTTGCGCATTGTGTTTGTACCGACAATCTGTATTTACATTCCCGACCGCCGTATGCACAATCTGCGCATCGGGGCTGTATCTGTCTTTGTAGTCTCTATTTCAAAGCCCACCGGGATGTGTCCCCTGTATGCTAAGTGTGTTGTAAATAAAGCATTTCATATCCACGGCCTATTGTTCTGCCATACCTCCGCAGGCTGCACCTCAATCATCGCGAGCGCTAGCCGGCCATTTAGATAGGTACCCGCGTCTGTGGCGCGCGCTAGGAGTTATGAGTGTGAGTGTGTAACCACCACCACGCTAGCTGGCTGCTGCTGTAATGACCCCATCAGGTCTACAAAAGGCTCTGGCTGCCTCCATCTCCTGCTGATAGGCCCTGTTTGTGTGTGTGTGTGTGTGTGTGTGTGTGTGTGTGTGTGTGTGTGTGTGTGTGTCTGTGTGTGTGTGTGTGTGTGTGTGTGTGTGTGTGTGGATAGATGCAGATGGTCCTATAATGGGACTACAGGAGAGAGAGGATGGATACAGTCGTTGCTCTTGATGGGCGCATTCCCTTTATTTATAGACAGTGGTGTGTGTGTGTGTGTGTGTGTCAGACGCTGCTGTGGTTTTCTAACAGACGAGAGCCGAGGGGGGGATAATGACATCACTGCCGGTGTGTGTAATGCCCATCGCCGACACAGAGGGCCATTACTCCTCAGTGGAAGGGGGGGGGGGGGGGGGGGGGGACTAATCGAGTGTATGCATTGCCGAGGGATCTCCTCTAGTTGGCTATCCAACCCTTACAGTTTTGTGTGTCTGAGAGTCTACCTGGAAGACAAATCAAATCTGACTTTTGATTAAAGATCTAGAGTCGTAAACGCTAACTAGCACATATCCCCTCCGGAACGCTTCAGCCTCTCGAGCTGATTATATTATCTACAGCCGAATATTTAGAATTTCTCCAATGAAAAGGCGTCACTCAACTCATTTCAGGTGCTGGTTTCTGGCCCAGGCTCGGGGCGGTCTCCACCCAGCAGTTCTGCTGTAACAGCGTAGGACTGCTGGATCACAGATGACCTGATTACATGTGTCTGTGGAAATGTATGTCCAGTGTTTTGTTGGCGTTGTGTTTTTGGAATTGTTTATGGAAATTGGAAGCACTCTCGTCAGGTCTTAATATATATGTGAACTTTGTGTTTTTTTAATTTCGGTGTATTTATAAGTCGGCGTGTGTTATTATTATATCCATGGGTGAACAAGTTTCTGCACTGACTTTCAGAAAGTCGTCTTTACTTGCTGGTTTTTCCATCTCCCACGTGACTTGTTTCCCTGCGGAGTCTAAAAATGTAATTGTGTCTCGTCGAGAGCGACTGAAAGGGAAAACAAAGAGAGAATGAGCGAGATTGAGAGCGAGAAAAAGATGTTGAGTGGGAGCGAGAGAGAGAAACGGAGAGGGAGAGAGAGGGGAGAAGGAGGGGAGAGAGCTCAAGGAGGCTGACCTCAGTCGATACGGTATTGATTTTACTCGTTTTGGTTCACTGCGGGAGTGAGACATTGGAACTGGGCAGCTGAACGCTCGTCTTGAGTAGCAGAGGTGAATCAAATATGCTGCAATCACCTCGTTTTCGCTGTCATGTCCGTACATTTCAGCAACTCCTGCTGTAGGGAAGGATAGCAAATGTAAAAATGTAGGATGAAAATTATATATTTACTGAATAAATTGTTAGTTACTGATAGGATACTGATTTGGTGGAAAACCGAACTAGTTTCATGGCTTACCCTTTTTTTTTTACGTATATTTTGAGGATTTTCTAGTTGTGATGATACAATATGCTGTGTTCTGTATTCTGAAAAGGTAAGCAAGATGCGACCACATACATTTGACATAGAAAACGATAGACAGGGACAAAAACAAACACTAGGGAGGCCCCTAAAACTGAATAAGGAAATGCACATGAATGGACATTGCATGAAAAACACTGTAGATTTACTCCTGCACTCACTACAAATATCATGTTTGTTATCGGTTTGGTTTAGTATTTGTTTTGTGTCAGGTGTGTTGGGGGGAGGATATATGCAATGTACATAATGTATAATCATGCATTTGACTCATCAATGTTTAAAATCTCTCTCGGCATCGATATGGATCCTATTCAAAGCCAAACGTTTCTCTGCAGGATCACCCTGTGTAGTTCCAACACCCCCACTCCTCTACCCCCTTTATTTGTCACATCCTGTGGTGTTCAAATGTCATATTCAACATTGATGTTTTACAGGAACAGTCCTACATAATTCAGGCTTCAGAAGGTCTCTGATGAATTGACCTTGAGGCATCCGATTACACTTGAGTACACCGGATGCCAATTTAAGCATGAAAGCTGTACGGTCTATTTATTTATGGTCTATTTTTCTATCGCTTTTTTAAGCCTACCGCCGACTATATACAATTGACGGCGTCGCTTATGTAGAATACAAATACTGACGCGTTATCAGCATGCGATTGATCGGGAAATTGTCATTGTGATGAGCGTGCTGATATCCTCCTTCTGTATTCCCTTCCATTCGTGTCCTTGTCAATATAAGAAATATGATTTCCACACTCCCCAAGCAGCACACATCTCCTTGTAGTATTTTCTTTCTAAGGACGTTACTGGGAAAATAAAACAGTCAATATGTCTGCCCTAATTTCAGAAAGGCCCTTTCAGGGAATTTTGGCACATGTCAATGAGAATGCATTTACCAAAGGGCCCCATACATGACTGTGTGCCATTCTGAGCGTCTGATTATTGAACGTAATACCGTGCGATGGCAGGATTATGGAATCCAGATTCTAAAGCCTTTTCCCTCTGTGTGTCTGTGCGTCCGTCTGTCCGTCTGTCCGTCTGCGTAGGCCCTGTAAATAGAATGGAGGAAACTGAAGTGTGCAGTTATAAAGAATGGTTGGATTCCTGGTAGTTCAGCAAGCTCTCCCTTTTTGAATACTTCTGAAGATAACACCAGATTAACGTGGCAGGTAGTATTCAGAGTTCACAACGCTGCCCTTTGGCAGACACAGAGCTCAAGAGAGGAGTCAGGTTAGGTGAAATAGACACCGCCAACCCATATCTGCATTCTCTCTCTCTCTCTCTCTCTCTCTCTCTCTTCTCTCTTATTAGATTGAATTAGATGACACTAGATTAGACTGTCCCTGGTGTCATCTGGCATGGCTCGACCCGTGCCATGTTTGTTGTTATTTTTTTTGGCCTGTTTTTATGACGTTGTTTCAAATAATAGATTATCGCTTGCGTTCGTTAACGCGAGCGGCCATCAGCATTAACGGCCTTGCCATGGGGGCGATTTACACACACTGTGATTACTTCTTCAAGGCCGCGGCGGCGCGTACACATACAGTATCTATCGAGGGCCCTGGCGAACGTTTGTTCCGCTCGCTCGCACGTGCGCAAACATCTGCATATCATCGCCGCCATCCTTACCCCCCCACAGCCCCTCATTCGTCCTCGCAACATTAAATCCATTTACTGCTCCGCACAGCACACGTCTAAATCTGGGGGGCGAGTAATTAAATGTCATTCTCTTCCTCCATTAGCGAGATACCGGTAATTAGCTGGTGGAAGGGAGGCCGCACGCTTATGTGTGTGTGTGTGTGTGTGTGTCTCTGTCTCTCTCTCGCTCTCACAGCCATCATTCTTTACCTTCGCTCCATCTATCGCACCAACACGGCCGCCACTCCCTCCCCTCGCAAAGTGTCGTTTCAGGCTTCTATTTGGTGTTACCACATGTGTCTCTGTCAAGCTCTCTGCGATTCTGTCAACACCCCTTCCCTCCCTCCATCCATCGCACTTTGGTGTCATCAGGTTTTTGAAAGAGGTAATTGAAGCATAGCCGACCACTACAGTGATTATAAGGCTCTGTTTCTCGCTTTGTTTTAACTTTTTTTCAGGGAGGTTGTCGTTTTCGTTGCTGATGTTTCCAATTTGAGGCTGAACGGTCTAAAATCTAGATACTTCCCTATGAAGCCTCCAGACAACCTATGAAATCCCACTGTGTGAAATCCCACTGTGTGAAATCCCACTGTGTGAAATCACCGTGAGCGCCCGTCCACACCCTCCTCTTATTTTACTGCTAGGCTTGATTCACAATCTAGGATTACCACAGATTAGAGCAAGAGAGCCCCCCTAAAAATAGCCACCAGAACACTCACAGAAGAATCCTTTCAACCATCTGAAGAACGGTATCAGGGCTATGACGATGACGAGATAGGAGAACACTGTGCAGATTTACAAGATAAAACGTTGTTGAACAATTAAAAATATCCTCTCCAGGAATCACTTGAAGTCTACCAATCTGCTCTTTGGTTGCTTATCATGTGTGGCTAACTTTTTTCTAGCTAAAACGGTGCTTTGTTGGCGACGAATAACTTTTGACGGTCAAGCCTTTATCACTCTCGCATTAACATGACATTAACTCTAAACAATTGTTAATAGATAAGCAACGCTAAGGCTTGTATGTAGCGTTTCACTCTTGACTTATGGTTATTGTGAATCTTGACGGGAGGAGTCAAATATTTTTTTTGGTCTTGATGACTCTCACTTTGTCTTTGTCTATAAGTGACAAGCGTACGCGTCTGTGAAATAAACAACAAAGTATACGCGATAAGACAAAAGCAAAACAAAATATTGAAAAACTGACTACTAAGAGCTATGACAAAACAAGCCAATGCTTACCTGAATATACAGACAGCCGTTCTCTTCTTATTTCTTTTGGTTTAAAAGTCTAACGCTGTCGTCAGCGAGACATCCCAGGCAGATGTTGCTGCTCAAGCCTGATTGCCTTTGCAAAGGCCCCATCAGAGACTGCACTTAGCTGTGCGCTAAAGAGATAGCGAGAATGCGGTCTGCGCCTGGGTTATTTTAGCTTTGCGCCACGCTCTGCCCGCTACACACTGGCAGAGACCAGCTCAAATATTGATAGCCCTTGTTATTTTTTTTCCACACTGCTTTCTCTTC